>NC_137459.1:277990029-278590029 GCF_964235325.1 Thermobia domestica
TAATAGGCCTATTAATTCTTATTATTCTTTTATTAATCTCCACAATTTGCGTGTTGTCTTGTATACGCTCTTGTATCAAATGCTTTTGCGTCTAATGCTCTACCTGCAACCGAAACGCTTCTTCTGTCTGTCTTTGTTTTAATTTTGCACGCCACCTCTATTCAGCTTTTGTCAGTGGTACAATTTCCCGATTTTTCATTAAAGATTCTTCAAAATGTTTAGGAATATCAAATGAACAAAAGTGCAGTGTGATCACTTGCAGAGTCGGATTTAGGTTTAGTGGGGCCCTAAGCTGTTGAAGGTAATGGGGCCCTTTACGTGTCCAGTGAACGTAGGCACCCTGTATACAGAAATGGATAAACTAATGATATTTTAGGAAGCAAGCTAGCAGAAGGGCACCATCACTTACATCATAGTAGCCTACACAGCAGTAAGCACTGTTGCTACGTCCTACGTATATGTAAATTTTATTTTATTGATTGATTTTCTTATACATTGGAAATGGATATCCAGTTTTCTTCAGGTTTCCGTGGCCTACAAGACAGTGGGGGCCTAAGCTATAGCTTGTTTAGCTTGTAAGTAAATCCGGCACTGATCACTTGCAACAAGTAAAGAAGTTTTCAACGAATACCGGTATATCAATTTATTTCAAGATAGGAAACTACACAAAATTTATGCCAAGTCTATAAAAGAACTGATCATGATTTGCAGCACGAACAAAGCGGCATTCTTCAAATTGCCAACTAGGTATTTTAATTTGCCAACTTGTTAAGAAATTGAGAACTTTTTTGGGGGGGAGCTCCACCCTTACCCCCCTTAACGACGCCCCTGGATGCCACACTATTTTTCGATCGGTATGGTAAAATTGTATTTTCCATACTATTTTACCGAAAATTATCAATTATATGTAAACTTTGTTATTTTTAAATGACTGAAGCGAGGTAATCTTACGATGATGTTTTATAAGCTGGTCATTTGGGGGGGGGCAAGAACTCATTTGGGGGGCCGGGCCCCGGTGGCCCCCCCCGTGGCTACACCCCTGAAGAAAATAGAAAATTGACTTTTCACCTCTTCTTTTGTTGCAGTATTAGTTAACGATATAGCAGGTGTAGCAACAACAGTATTTGACAAATGGTGACAATGTGGAGAAATGATTCCTATGATCCATTGTACTTTTTTCATATTTTTAAAAATCTATGGTTTTCGCTGAATATCATCTTTTGTTCCTTACTATGAGAATTAAACTGGTATGCATACTTTTATATAGCTTCGTTATTTAATCAAGTGTTTTAAAGCATTAGAAGGCCCAATCCCCAGTAAAATCGATAAATGCATTATGTTTATCTTTGCAGTTGACAAAAGCCACTATAGAAATACCATGAAACTTAATAAAAGTAAAAACAAAACTTTTTTATTTATTTTTCTTTTTTACAATTTTTAAATTCTTTCACTATTAGTCACATATTTCCAAATTACACAAACTCTGTTACATGTTATCGCGCGGTTCATTTAATCCGTACAGAACTTACACCCACTTGACTTGTGTTCGATTCTTCATCGAGTCTTGTTTTCAAAGAAATTGTAAAATGTTCGTTATTGAATTATCTATGCTTCCTTTAAAATTAGTTATAATGTAGGAAAAGCAGGAGTGTAGCCAAGGGGGGCCCATCGGGGCCAGGCCCCCCATATGGTTTCCTGCCCCCCCAAATAACCAGCTTTTCAAACATTATAGTAAAATTATCTCCCTTCATTCATTTAAAAGTAACAAAGTTTATTGACAATTAATAATTTACGGTAAAATAGTATGGACACTGTTAACAATGATTTATTCAAAAATGAATACATTTTACTTACTAAAAAAAAAAAAAAAAATGAGTAAATTTGTCTCAATTTTGAGGAGAAAATAACTCAAAAAATGAGAATGAGGAAATTTAGTTGCATATTTGAGTCAGAGACTGGTTCTCAAAAACGAGTAATAATGTAGTCTTAAAAAATATTGTTTTATGACATAGATATATAATTGAATATCGTGAGATATAAAAGACAGTTTGCAAATGCAAGACTATGGAAAACAAGTACGAACAAGCTAACATAAGAGCACAAAAGCCCTTTATAATCCTGAACTATATGTTCTCATTCTGGCTGATGGAGGAACTACTTAGCGGATGGATAAAGAGAAAGTTAAAAGGCAACATGGAGGCATTGTTTACTAATCATAGAGGATTTCGCAGGCAAGTACTGCTAGCAACATGCATTTAGTTTTAAGTGTGAATGCAACATTGCTTGTGTGCGATCATTGTAATCGATTGACGGTTAATCACGACAATTCATTATTTTCCTTCGAAAATCATGAGTAATGCTTCTAAGTACTGGTTCTCAGATAGAATGCCTGGAAGCCTCATTCTATGCTTCTGGGCATTCTATATTTTAGACAAAGTTGTTGTGTTAATGATATGCGACTTTCCAATATATTCAGTAAATTGTTTACTTTTTTTTTTTGTTGGTGAATTGGGGCGTGCAGGTTTACTTTTGGCGCTGCACTCTAAATAACTGTTGGAAAAATACAATTCTTTTAATAATTTCCTTCTTATTGTCCCCTAAAAGATTTGTGGTGGGTGACATGAAAAAAACTCCCTTGCGGGAAGGTTCTAGATTACTGGTCCCCCATGTAGGTTAGTAGCTGGGTTGGTTTCTTTCTCTACTAAAGTTTATACATTTAATCTACACAATATTGCTGAGCGAGCGTTAGCGAGTGAAGGCGGGTTAGAGCCCCGCAGGGCACGTTGTTTTCTGTCTTTATTATTGCTCAATGGGAAGGGGGACCAGTAATTTAGAACCTTGCCCTCACTTGGAGGCCCGTATCCACGCGGGGGGTCTAGGGGGTCGGGCTCCTAAATTTTTACTGCCTGCCTAAAATGTTCACGGTAGGCTTGCAAATGCAGGGGTGCCCACAAGGGGGGCTATGACGCAAACTGCGTCATTGAAATATTGGGGGGGTAAAAATCTATATAAATATGTTTGAAAGGTTTAAAAATTAATCGAAAAGTTTTTTTTTTCATGGAAGAACACCTACGGATAGATAATTGAGGGGGGTGCGTCATGGACATAAGGGGGGGGGGCACCACTGGCAAATGAACTATAATATGGTTGGATTTCCCCCCCCCCCTACATTTTTGGGCTGGCTACCGGCCTGCTCACTTCCACAGATAAAATTTCAAGGGACCACCAGAAGTATTAGTTGAAAAATTGCAATTCCTTTACGATTGCCATATAAATACGGATTCCGTATCTGTTGCATAAAAGCTACAATGTAAAAAGACACAGGCATTACTCGAGCAGACTGTTCTATCAAGTTTTGACACATTTCTTACATTCTCAGGTAGGGGTTAAAGTTCTTTTTTTTTTTTTTTTTTTTTAGCAGCACTAAATAAGAAGCTCCAGTACTACATACAGATTAACTTCAGAAGGGCTCGATGTAAATACAGTGTGGACGTATGACATAAACACGAACGAACTTGTGCTAGGTGGCAATAAAAGCATGAAAGCTATCTAACCGAGTCAGTGCAGGACGAACCTGGTGGCACTGTTCGTAGGTTTCTTTAAGAAAATTTCCCTCGACTGACACAAACTTTTCACTTTATCAAATTTTCCGTTCTTTCTTGAGTGTCCAATACCTATGACATAAGTTATGTAATAATTTTAATGTAGCTATATTAAGGGAACTAGCACCAGTGGCGTCATTTAGGGGGCAGGGAGGGGTAATTGCACCTGAGATTGAGATTTATATAGATTTTTTGAGTAGAATAGTAGTCAGTGAAAAACGCAAAATTTTACTTATATCAAGGGGTCTTGCCCTCCCACAAGCAAAATCTCAAATGACGCTTCTACTACCAACCATATTTGTTTTATTCATTTGCTTTTTCCTTCTATTTTTACGTTTACTTTTTTTGTTTTTTTTTACAAAAGTATACACACAGCCAGCAAAATGAAATATAGTGAAATCTTTCAGTTTAACATCCCATGATTATTCCTTTAGGTTAAGGGAGACGATGATTAAAGCAAGTGAATGATGATGGAAGAATGAGAAAGTGGGAGGAAACGGGAGTACCTCAAGAAAATCAACGAACACAATGTTGTTTATCACAAGCTTGCTTGGGTGAAAATCGTACCAAGGAAACCATGCACCTGAGGTAAGCGCTCCCCACTGAGCCACCGTGCACCCCACCAGCTAACAATGGGTGCAAATTATGCTACTTGCAGCACACACAAACTATTGCAATTGTATTGGTTTATTTCTGAATAACAAAGAACAATTTAAGTAGTGATGTTCGTTAATCAGTCAACTAGAGAATTCCCCTGAATTTTTCACGTTTTATCGAAAAATTCCTTTTTTTTTCCTTTTTGCTAAATTTACCTATGAAATTTCCCTAGACTAGGGAACTTTCCCTCAAACTACGAGCACTACGGTGGTTGTTTCAACTGAATTTCTTATTGTTTAACACGGATGTTGGTTTCGTTACTCATTGGGAAGTGTGGGAGCCTGAAAAATGAAGGTATGCGAGTTGCACAGAAGGTTAGTTTTTTCGAGTTTCATGTCAATTCCTTCATTGTCCCTATTTTTGTATTATTATTCGTACGTCTCATCCATAACTGTCTCCCTTTACCGTCTGGTTAGATTCTTTGGCTTGGGGCAGTTCAACCTGGTTAATGTCTTGTCCGTACAACGCTGGGACTTTACACTGGTACATTTCAGTCAGGATTTGAATCTGACAGTACAGTGCTTTGAATCCGTCTTACCAAGGGCCGAGATGGTGCATAGTGCTCTTCGTTCGATCCCAACTTCCGCCAAGTGAACTTTGTAGTAGACAAACACCGTGTGCGTGGGTTTTCTCGGAGTTCTCCCGTTTCCTCCCACTTCTTCATTCCCCCATTTCCTTTATTTCTCAAGTGACAAATTCATCTTTCATTCCCCCTGCGTACACATGAAAGAAAAGCACGTTGTTTAAGGGATACAGTTTTTTTTTCAAGCTTTTTTTTAATTTTCAACTACTACCTTCGTTTTCCCTGTAATGGAATCGACAATTAACAATCTGCCTTGACAAGATTCAATACCTATGACTACTATGTACTATTCTACTCCTCCCCCCCGCAATTTCCTTGTACACGCCCCTGGATGGAAAAGGACTAGTCCCCAAAATCCAATTCTATCAATCAGTATCATATTTAGTTATTATTTCAATTAAACAAAAGTAGGCTTCGGAAGAAACCAATAAACTTCTGATTTTCTTTCCCTTCAAAATAAGAAATAACCATTCTCATATACAGCTTTACAAAACACACGACCTCATTGTTTCGGGACTTCGGCATTCAATACTTCAACCTCTGTAGCATACAGAGTATAAATGTAAGGCATTATACTAAAACTTTGATTTCATTTGTTTCATTTGAATGTTTGCAACGATATGATTTGGCAGGGTTTTTAATAGTAACGAAATACTTCTTGCATTTATCTTTTATTCTGTCTTTTATAGTAGTCAGTATCCTAATCCAAACAATTTCGGTAGCCCCTACTACCTTCCTCATTAGAGTTGGGAATTTTACAAGCAAAGCGTACATGCAAAACTCTACGATGACATCGTGAGAGGTGTAATATTTTCCGTGTGAGTTATTCGTGCAGCTGAGAAGGTAGCAAAAGCTACCGAAATGTCACGAATATAATACTCAATACTAAAGAACACGAAGTAAACTGAAAATATTTCGAGGTTTTGAAGAACAAGTTTACACGTTTAGCTCGAAAGTTTAGTCTTATTTCAGTGTTTTATCAGATACCAAATTAATATAAAACTAAATAGTATTAGGTAAAAATTTATCATACTAATTTTGGGAATATCTGACTTATTAGCTGTACGTACAACCAGTAACTGCACGATCTGCCTGGTTTTATCATAGTTTGCCTGAACAAGAGTCTAATTGCTACTTCACATTATTTATGTATGAGCATTTCTAACATTGGAGTAAAACATTATGACATTGAACTACTTTGGAACTTCATGACTGGAAAAAGGTAAAATATATTATTTAATAGAATATATTTGTATAACAATTAAATCTTTATATTTCAGATCGATGCTGAATTAAAAAAAAAAATGTTCGGTGCGACAGAGTCTGTTTTCAATGTCATCTGTTTGGCAGTGATAATTTTCTTTACGGTTTCGCCGGAGAACGTTCTTGGTGAGTAAGATCAAGTTTTCGTGTATATTTATCATATTTCAGGTTGCATGTTTAAATATGTACACAAGAGTCTATTTGTCATCAACACAACCCTACTTCTGGTAAAGCACCCATTTTTTTTCTTTCTTTACATTATCTTTTTATAGTGTCTTTTCACAAACATTGTTTTGTTGTTATAATTCAATCGCAGCAAATAATAGCTTTTATATGCTTTACTTTAAGAAGTAGAAATACGTCAGTATTTTGAAACACGTAATACCTTTTTAAATAAACGTACATGAACTCAAAATTGCACATCTTTGGCTTATTATCTTCACGTTTTAAGACAATGATGGGCAAAGCATGGCCCGCGGATTAGATGTAGCTCCTTAAACGTTTCCACCCAGCCCACGACGTGATTCATTACCTGACGAATATAACTTCACTTCTGAGAATCGGTGGATTATACTTCCAGCCAAATTATGATTAATGTTTAAAAATGCATTCACAATACCATTTATCACATTCTCCTTCATGATCTTTCGAGTATTAATAGAGCTTGGTTTTACAAGTGATACAATCACTGTTGTTCTTTTTTTAAAATTATATTGGCCCACCTATATTTTTTTTATTTTTTCGTTTTTCTTTGGCCTGCGGCCCAAAATGTTTCCCCATCATTGTGCTAAGGAATATAACAATTGTCTAGGGCTTTAGAAAGCAGTACACTTTAAGTAAAACCCTATTTCAACTCATGGAAGTAGTTTTTGAATAATTTAGTGTGATTTACATTGTACTTCAAAAATATTTTGGCAGACAATAGCAATATCTACTAATTCCAAACATTATTATATACTGACTTAGTCATATTTTCTCTCTATAGCAATCAATTGCGCACTACATTTGCTTCCATTTCTACTACCACAAGGTGTAATCACACGTAAGAAATTAGCTAAAATAGTAAGGAGAAGGCCGGCACCTTACAGGAGCCACGAATATGTCATTGCAGAGCTACAGGTAAGTCGTGTCAGGCGTTTCATTGGACACATAATTTTTGTATACCTTCCTGATTAGGAATATGTCCATTATCGTTCAATTGTAGTCATAGTTTCGTAATTACAGAGTTAATACATTTACTTTCCAGGTTATACGTTTTGGAAATATATTAATAAAAGGATGGTTTTATAAATAATTTGATTTGCATACTAATGGATGGTTCTAACGTCATCTGTATATATAGCAGGGTTGGCAAAAACCATGTTTTTTATTGAAACAACAAAAAAAACGGTTCTTTTGGTGTAAACCAGGTCTTTTTGGTTTAAACCAGGTTTATTTGGTTTAAATAATTTGCTCTATATATTCATATCATATATGGACAGAAATAAGTTTGTTTCGCCTTGATGTTATTATGCGACAGCCGGGTTATGCTGGAAGGGGTCACATAAGCTTAAAGCGGAATAAAAACTGCTTCTCGAGTTACATCCGAGAGAAATTGTCCTCCATTTGAACTCGGAACCAGGACTAATTGGCCACAAATGCGATACATCTGCCGACTCACTCACGAAGGAATTCTGATAAAAATACGTTGTACTGCTCTTTACATGTTTCTTAATATAGCTCTCAAGAGTCATTTCAGAAGGACAAAAAAGATAAACAGTTGCACAAGTGAAACCATTATACTGAATTACATATGGACAATTTCAAAGTACTACGGAGTACAGAAGAACTAATTTAATTCAAGTTAGTTAACAACGACTTTTATTGGTCTAAATTAAAGAAATACAACGACTTAATTTGCATATCACAAAGATACGAATTATTTGAGTCCACTTTGGCTCAGACTCATTTATACATAAATAGATATCGAAGATACTTCTCATTTCACTAAATGCCTCTCGCGGGGTCTGTATGACCCTCCCCCCCACACACACAAAGTACGGCATTTCGATGTATTTTATCAATAGTAAACAAAATATTTAGAATGTTTCTTTGATTGCAATTACACAACAACAATAACTACAAAAAAATCACAAACAAACATTTATAAACTTACATAAAAAAAAGTTGCTTTTGTAGTATAACCTTTTTGAGTAATGAATTGGGAATTTGGGTCTGAATATAATACGAATAATATGCGGGAGTGAAACGTGATAACCCACAAATGTGTGTTCATCAAGATTTTACAAACACTTACGCTTTTACGAACATTTTCGTTTTTTGGTTTAAACCAGTTGTTTGTTTTAAAAAAAAACAGCTGGTTTAAACCAGCCAACCCTGATATGTAGTCATTAAGTTTCCTTTCTATGAATAATCTGTATTCTCAAGCAATGGCGTAACTAACAGGCTCCCGGTATTTAAGTTTCGGAGTGTAACTTTATAATGTTCGGATGTTAAAAGCACTTTGCAGAGTTCCTCCGTGGCTAAGCGGTTACCGTACGCGCCCTTGGCGCGGGAGACCCGGGTTCGATTCCCGGCGGGAGCTCATGTGGTTCGGATTCCACGTTAATCAGTAGGTCCACGTAAACTGAAATTCAAAAGCACTTTGCAGGTTTAATATTACTGCAAGAGTACTCTACTTATAGGAAAAAGAAATCACAGAACCAGCTATAATGGATTTAGTGAATTCTACTCGGAAAATGTATCGCCTTTTGTTGCAACAACTAACAAGTTTCCGATGAGTAGTGAAGAAACAATTTAGTGAAATTTTAACTTGGAATTAATTAGCCAATTATTTAGTCGTAGATAACTTCCTATGTTAGTAGTGTTCTGGATTTGTGTACTTCTTTGCAACTGTATCTCACTTTGCCTCTGACGAAGCCAATCCTGAGCGATCATTCAGTACACTAAAAGCCATCAAATCTTATATTCGTAGAACAAGGTCGAAGATGAAATTGAGCTCAGCCCCGTAACATGGGCTTTTTCTTGGAAGACCAAACATTAATTAGACCTCCTAAAATATGTCAAGTTGAGGCCCTCTAGAATAATGATGGCATTTGAAGTGAAATCCTTCAAACAAACTTGTTCGATACTTCTTGGGGCGCCAGTTGATGGTTTACTAAAGTAAGATCCAGATTACATATATGCTACATCTTAAAGGAATGTATTTCGTTCAGATAGTGGGGCAGCAGAAACACCTTAAATTATTTGCAATGCTTTTGAAAATAGTACGGTGCTTCACAAGTTAACGAAATGAGACAATATTTCACCCAGTTGAAAGCCTTACTAAATATATATTTTGTCTGGGGCTCTAATAGGACACATTTTACTGAATGAGGCTCGGAACACATTTTCGTTTCATTTTCTTTTTCCTGTTATGTGGTAAACCTATTCCAAGCTTTATTTATAAGTTCCTGTTCATATCACATCATACAAAGCAACAAAGTTTTAACTCAAATGAATCCTATCAAACAACTGGGAGCTTAATTGGGAGGACAGTTTCCCCATTCCCCCGCAAAAGTTACGGCATTGGTTGAGCCCTTCGCCAATCCTGAGCACCGAAAGCGAAGAATGGCACCACGTTGATATTGAGAAAGTAGTCAGCGAATTACTCTCCGAAAAAAAAAATACGCCGGTTTAGAAATATGTGAGCAAGTTCCACAAGTTTTGACGAGTTTTCATATGTTAGTTGTAATGTGAACGTTAGGAAGAAATTATTTCTGCTCTTGCCTTTGAGGTGAGCGGTCCCAGGTTCAACTCCTGGTGGGGACACTCGGCCGAAAGAGTGTAACAGCTTTTTCAGACCTGCCATCTTGAGTGAAGTCTTTCTTGGGTTTCGTTCATTCATACCATTCAAATGCCGGGATTGAGGTACCTAATATAATGGTCCCAGGCTGCTTCCTTCCTTTCCCAATCCTTTCTTCCTTCCCTTTCATCGTATAGTGGGCTCGCTGAGGGACGTCATCCTTCATACGGGATGGGCTAACGTGGCCTTAGATGCCGACAATCCAGAAATCTAATTCCTAATTCCTAGAAATTATTTCTTTTAAGAAACTTATTGCTTTTTAGTCCCATGTAATTGCTTAATAATAATAATAATAATAATAATAATAATAAGCAATTTTTGTATATTAGCAAGTAGTGTCTGACTAGATGGAAAAATAACTCTACTACTGTATAAATTGTACGTGTGCCATGAACGTAGAAACAGGAAGAGCCCTTTTGACATTTTCGCGGATGGAGAGGGGCATGCATTCTTAGTTACGCTACTGTTCTCAAAGCATTCTAGTAATTTGTTTAACAACTGCTAAAAAAGTAGAAATCCAATAACGGTGAAATTTTATATAAATTAGAATTTGTGGTGTGATTCATTGTTTCTTTCTTTCTTTTTTTTCCTGGAACGGAAACAGTGAAGGAAACTGATCAAAGGATTTTACTTATGTTGGTGACTCATAGCATTTCTTAAAACTGTTCGACTTTGATTAAATGTATTAAGTGTGGCAGAACAAGCATTGATTCAGGAAGCTCCGCTAAAAGACGCCACTTATGTTTTTTTTTTCGTCACACATAAGCAGAAATGACTAATTTTCAGGTTTGTTGTTTCCTTGTCTTGCGTAGATGAAACAGATCGAAATGTTTTTGGTTACCTTTCAATTTTCTTATTTTTATAATCTTATTTCAATTGATATTAATCCTTCCAGAACGTGACAACCCTACTACTATTATAAAGATCGCCATAGACGAGTCAGGTCTTAAGTCTTTCATTTGATGTTTATTAGGATCACGCAAGTGGGATATATATAATATTGTAATGTTAGTACCATAGGTGTTCATTTTACTCCGACCTCACTCACCTTCATTCTCACAGTGAATTGGCCCTCGCCCTCACCTTCGAAGAGAGTTGACCATCGCTCTCGCCTTCGTGTTGGGAATTTGTCCTCACTCTAGCCCTGACAGTGACAGTTTGCCCTCGCCCTCGCTGTCCAAGCTTGTCATCGCCCTCGCGTCATTATGGTTGAGAGAGAATTTGAGGGTGAGGATGCCCTCGAGAGGGCCATCCTCGCAAGGGTAAACACCTCTGGCCTAGTACGTCCGTTACACCGCTCAATAACTCTTCAGCAAAAGATAATTTTAAAATTGTTTTCTGCAATCAACAGCTAGATAATTATCTCGGAGGAGTTCGTTAATGGATGTGATCCACCTACTTGTAGTGATAGAAATAAACCATTTCCGGTTAACGTTGATCACTATAGAGCATAGACAGTAATCTCACATTGTATATTTTTTAATCGATTAAGCGTCCCTAGAATATATTCCATTTCCACTCTAATCACTCTGCTAAAACACTAAATGGTAGATCTACTACAACTTCTGGTTTCAATATTAATTGAAGAAATATTGCGTAATTCTCTTTACTGTCTTTACCAGAGTCTATATTATCGTATTTCAATTGATACTAATTCAAATTAGAACGTGGCAACACTAATATTATTCGATATATCCCCATACACGAATAAGATTTATAAGTATTTCATTTTATTTTTATTTCTATTGTCACTAATTGCACAATATCTTTGTTTCCAGGGAGATGAAGGCATAGACACATTTATAGCAAATGAAAAACTTCTGGGAGGATCTCGAACATAGCCGTTTATATTGTCCATTGGCAGTCGACACAGACTGTTTTCCAACGAATGCATACATCTGTCATAGTACTTTGTAGGCATATTCAGAGGGTTCATGTATCCTCATTGTCTTATGTAAGTTGTTATAAAAATTGTGCTCATGTATAGACTTAGTTTATTATTTGACAAATAAAAAATACAATGTACAAACATATTTTCCTTTAATCAAAATGAAACAAATATATATACATTTAAGTTTGTTTGTGTGTGTGTGTGTAACGTCGCATGATTATGTTTCAAGGCTAAAGCAGAAGGCAATAATAATGATGTGATGCAATGAAAAAAGTAGAAGGAAACGAGAATACATCGAGAAAACCAGTGCACATAAAATTTGTCCACCATATCAGGCGTACTTGTTTAAAACTACGCAAACCAACATAATAAGTTACAAGGAGCTTGTGTGTTGATTAAATTAAAATTCTCATTTATGCTATTTATGGAAACAACAGGTCTCAGCATAAAAATGTAACCTTGCAGATTCAAAATTGAGTAAAAAAGAACTTTAACAATTAGATGATATTGGTATTCAAAAATAGGAATGGGAGTATTTATTCTGCTGCCTTGCAGGCACAGGGAAAATTCCCCAAAATTACAAAGGTAGATTAATTTCACACTGCACTAAAAAATTTATAGCAAGTACGCCTTCTACACATTAATATTTATGTTAGACATTTTCATCTTCAAAGCTGGGAAATATAAGTAATTTTTGAAGTACTCGTATTTTTTTCAAAAACTTATTTCTATTATCCAACTTTTAAGAGGAAAATGTTTTAACTTCAATATTAATGTGTAGAAAGCGTACTTACTATAAATTGTCCAGTGCAGTGTGAGAGTAATCTTCCTTTCTAGTTTCAGGAAACCTTCCCTGTGTCAGCAAGGCAGCAGAATAAGTACTTTTTTCTCATTTTTGAATACTAATAAAATCTCATTTTTGAGTACGTTTTTACTCATTAAAAAAAAAAAAAAAAACTTTTCTCATTTTTGAGAAGAGTTTTTCTTAAATTTGAGAGGAAATATTCTCAATTTTTGAGAACGTGTGTTTCTCAGTTTTGCGGCTATCTGAGCATTTCGAATACTTTTCTACTCACTTTTGAGTATACATGTTCTCAATTGTGAGGAGAGCATTACTAGTTTTTGAACAAAGAGTTTCTCAATGTTGATTACATTCATCTCATTTTACGGTTAACTTTCTCATTTTTGAGAAAATATGTTCTCGTTATTTTTGAGAAATAGCAGTTTCTCATTTTATTTAAGAATATTTTATCTCGCTTTTAAGAGAATTTTTACTCAAAAGTGAGTAAAATTTACTCAAATTTGAGTACATATTGTTCTTATATTTTGAACACCCACACTTTCTCACTTTTGAGAACAATGTATTCGGAGCTATTCTGAGAACACAATGTTCTCAAATTTGAGTCAATTTTACTCATTTTTAAGTAAGTATTTTTAACAGTGGAGAAATATTGTTTTTCCAAACCGATCGAAAAATAGTATAGTATATCTTCCTTATGCCGATCGAAAAATAGGGCATTTTTTTGTGATTACATAACTTACTGCGATTTATATTTGACACTTTGAAGACAAACGCTTTAACAAGGTACTACAAATACAGCCATAAAACAAAGGTACTAAACTGATTTGTAAGTACAGTATATTTTTATAAGCTTTAACAAGTGTTTTAAAAGACATACAGGATGGAAAATTTGGTGAGAAACAATGTTTCTATTCAATTTGGATTTCATTCGCTCTCTCTTTTATTTCTACTCAGTGTAATAAAATATTATTTTTTTTAGTCACGAATAATAAATAAATATTTTTTGTCAGGAAACTGTAAAGAAATTAAGTGAAATTTCAAAGAAAATCAATCTTGTGTAGATAGGTTCTGTATACAAGGTCTTAAATTTAAATATAAAGGCAACCAAGAAAAGTTTTGTTCTTTTTCACGCAACACCTTCGAACATCGATATGTCACCTAACCTGGAAGATCAAAAATAGTTCCCATCAGCATCGACAAACTTCTGAAAACGTTCTGGAATGCCATGGAATCAATCGCGGTAGAACTTGGTGGGTCGTGAAACGAAGAACGTATCAGGTGCATTTTGGACTTTTACTAGGGATTTGAACTGGTGTCCTCTAAGGTGATTGTCCAAAGAATGGAACAGGTGATAAACGTACGGTGCAATACCGGGCAATACAGTGGTTGCAATATTGTTTCCCATCCAAGGCGGAGAATGGTGTCCTGAGTCATCCTAGCCACGTGGGACTTAGCGTTGTCCCGTAAACGAGGACCCATTTGCAATTCAAAAGTGATGGCTCCAGAGTTTTGAGTTTTTGTTGAGCACAGTTCAACTGCTGACACAACACAGTTGCATTGATATTCTGACCAGCTGGTAGCAGTACCCGTTGCACGATGTACCAAACACACAGAAAGACCTTCTTCTGGTACAGTGCTGGTTTCGGCTGTTTTGAAATCGGTTCATGGGATACCAACCAATGATGACGGTGCCGTGGAGCTTCGTATAGGACCCACTTTTTATCACATGCCAACGCCCTGTCCAGAAATGGTTCCGAAACAGTAAATAAACACAGGCGAATGCCGCGTTGCCTTCCGGGCTGAGTTAAAATATGTGAGACCCATCGACCCAACTTATAGTGCTTTCCAAGTTGATGGATGTGCTGCCGAATGGTTTCTCCACACACTGAATTGTAGTCCCAGTTCCCCTTTGTACATGTGTTGGTCTTCTGGCACGTGGTGTTTTCGGGTATTTCGTCAACGTCCTTAAACTTGTTAAACCATCGCTGCAATGTCCGCGTCGTCACGACACCCTCACCAAAGGACTGGCATATCTTCTGCCCCGCTACAGGGGCGTTTGACCTCCATTTGAACTCGTTCAGCATACATGCTCTTATGACGCTATGTGGATGTCCCATGTTAACTCTGTCTTTACGCAAGTTCACGGTGTATCTAAATTGCCACAACCAGGTAGTATGTTGGATATACCCACACCAACAACTGACGTTTGTTTTATCTCCACTCGCATTCAACTCACGGTGTGAGGTCCAATTGAACAGAGACCTCCACGAAAAGGGAAAGAACATTCTTGGTTACCTTTATAGTTATGCACAAAAGTACAGCGTTTGGTTCCGGGCAGTAGTTCTTGATTAAGCATAATAAAAACTATCTTGAATATAATTTATGGAGAATAATAATAATAATAATAATAACAATAAGAAGCTAAAATAGTGTTTTTAGTTTTCCAGAAGGAAACCAAAATTTTTCTTTCTTTCAGGCCTCAAAAACACTAGCAGCAACAATTTTTTGGCTTTGTACATTGTAGCTGCCCCCCTCAAAAACGACGGGCCCCTCCTACGCAAACCTGCTGGCTACACCCCTGAGGACAAGAGCAAAATATAAATAAAAACAGTCTTACATGTTTTTTGACTTCCCGAAGATTTTTTTTTTATCAAGTGAAGAGGATGCAATAATATTTTACAAGCTTAAAGACCGATCTAGATTTTTTTCTATAAATAGAAGCTAGCAATAGTTTTACAGCTGAAACTAAATTAATCCATAAAGAGCTATATAGAGTCGGACTTCAGTTATTTGGTGTATGATCAGCACATTGTCTTCCATCATATTTGTTTCATAAACTAAATATAATTAAAACTTATTTAAAAAAATAGTAATTTATTTAAAAATAAAATACTTATCTTTAGTTTTTAACGCAATAGAAAACGTGTCAAAACGTCGATATGATATTATATTGCATTACGCAAATACATGGAAAATATAATACATTTATATTAGAAAATATGGATGGTAAGTGACAAATTTTAGGAATATTTCATGCTATGTACTACACTGTAAAAATCGTTGTGATATTTCAACGATATGCCTATGTGTTAACACGATTGTGTTAAAATATAACACAAACATGTGGTTAGAACAATTAACTCTCCATTTGTAGTTGTGTGTCAAATGCCGGTAGTTGAAATGACACACAACCTGTGTGTTGAATTAACATAAGTGTAGAATCTTTGGTGTTGTCTTCTGCGTGATTGCCAAATATGTTGGGCAACTAATTATAAAGGCTTATGAATTGAAGCTACAGACAAACACAGTAGAAATAAATACTTAAATAAATCCAAGTATACGCAAAATTTCAACATGCAAACCGCGCGATGTGTTTTCAATTGTTTTACATGATGTTTCTAAAGAAATATGTCAGCAGCGAGAAACAACATCATATTACTGTCACTTCTACATTGTACAAGAACTCACAAGTCAACACCGGGGTATGTACTTCAAAAATGTCGGAAAACAAGTTGAATCACGATTAACAGGCAAACATGCTATAAGGACATAGGTAAGAATTTCCTATCATTCTTGAACAAGATGTTGGTGACAGTTATTTTTCGCACCATCAAGAAATATTTCACAATAAATGTTAGGGAGAACGACATTTTTTATTCTTTTTTATTTTTGAAGATTTTCTATATGAAGTTTTCTGCACTTCACTATTCTTATTTTAATATTAGAATCTTCGGTAAGCGTAAGTATGCACACCACGTGGTTTTCCAACAGAAAAATGGTTCCATCAACACCACACACAGAGTTATTTCAACACCGAAATAGGTGTTGTAGTAACACAGAAGTGTAGTCGAACTAACACCAAAAACGGTTTTAATCTGGTGGTCTGACCTTGAATTTTAACACAGAGAGAGTTGAACTAACTCCTAAACGGTTGCACACAGCTATTGCACGGTTATTACATGGCTTTGACCTTGAATTATGACACAAATTGTGTGTTGAAATAATAGGAAAATGATGTTGAAGTAACACATGGACTTGACATGGTGTAATATTAACACAAAATAATTAACGCACTACACACTGTGTTACATTCTTCGTGTTGGTGCAACTCCGTTACAAATAACACTCAAAACTTTTCTCCACACTACCGACCCTGACATGGTGTCGAATCAACACCAAAAATACTAACACATATCTGAATTTAACACCGCTCAACATCGGTTGTGTGTTCAAGACGTAATCCGCTCCCTGTGTTAAACGCCAACACCGCGGGATCTGTGTTTAACTAACACCGCATAGTGGTAGTCACGCTGGAACCACTGCCCTGTGTTAAAATTGAGTTGAATTAACACAACCATTTTTTACTGTGTAAAGTAAAGTATAGTTAAGTGCAAGGTAAAGGAAGTTAGCAAACAAAGAAGAAAAATCTGCCTTATATACTGAAACATAAGTTTCTCTAACAGATACGTAATATTACACCTTCAACTATGCATCTTGAAGTCAATTCTCAAAGAATCTGAAATATATTGAGAAACTTAACAAAAACTTGATTTTCCGTGACCAGTTTCGTCGTTACAAACTTTTAAAGTAGCAATAATCCAGGGAGTGGCTCAGTGAACCACAATACCTTTCTCGAATTGTACTTAGGTAAATGAATCAGCATAACTAATTACATTATTAGCGTATGTCACATTTTACGTCAAAACCTATCTTTTCACTTGCATATGCAGTATTTCAGGAATAGCAGATACCACCTACGTTTTATTAACAAATGTATTAACAAATCAAATTTAATAATACCAAAAACAGTCTACTTGTTAGACCCTAGTTTAGGTAGAAACCTCTACACCAAACTATCTTTTTTTTCTTTCTTTTTTTTTTTTTTAAAGAAATTAATTCTCAAAAGAAGGGAAATGCAATCTCAATAATAAATATCAAACAGAAATAAAATTTCACATGAACTTTTCGTGAAATTCTGCGAAGAAAGAACAAGTACACTTAATTTGCTTTCCGTCGCACTTCATATTATGAACGTATAAGGTAATCATGAGACTGGATTTTAAAACAAACAAAACAAAACAAAAATCTCGAGTAAAACTTCAAACGCAGCACTTAAACTTGTATAATATGTACCGGTAGAGTGTCTGTGTGTGTTACTTTTTTAGTTGAAAAGTGAGATTTTCTTTTGTTTTGCTGATGTTCGTCAAACACATGATTCTTCAGAAAATCTCTTCACAGAGGAACCCACTACTGTACGTGTTCTTCTTATAATTACTGTGCTTCAAGTGGATTTTCAATAATAGTACATCATGTCCAATGCTTCTACACCTTCCGGGAGAAGCCTCTTGTAGCACAACACTTCGTTTTAGTGCATCTCTCTCTCTCTCTCTCTTTCAAACTCCACTCTTCCAGGATTTGAGACAAAAGCGCCTGGACTTCCTGTGCTGTAGGTCTAATAGAAACCGCGTCACTAATTGCACTTAAGAACTCGTTTTGCGCGTTGGATTTTCATACACCTTCACAACACCTCTTGTGTACCAGTAGCAGGGAACTTTCAAACAATGTACTTATGCTCTATTTTATTCGAACCTGCTCAGTCATTACCTTGAAATTGAGGTGGCCCAGCAATTACTCGGAAATTTCCTCTAAGTCCTTGTGGTTAAGTTATTTTTGCTTTGCTGTAGGAAAGTTGACCACCCTAAAATGTTTCAGCCATCTGGCTTTAGATAGTATTCTACCATAAAACCAAATGAATATTCTGCATTATATAATTTGCTTGGTTAGAAAAAATTTCATAACCTAGAATATATTACTGTATATTTCACTGGATTATTGAAACAAATATGAACTTATTGTCTGTTTCCATAGCTTTAACTTTATTCCAAATTCAAACACTTGCTATATACAGGGGTAGACAAAAAATCTAAAACGTTTGCAAAAGTGTGAAAATCATACCTAGTATGATGTGGGACCCCCTTTTGCGTCCAAAAACAGCTTGGATCCGACGCGAAATGGACGTATACAGCTCCTGAATCATGGTGTGTGGAATTTTGTACCATTTTCCTTCCAAAACATGCTCCAGTTTCTCAAGGGATGCTGGTAGAGGGTAATGAGACCAAACATGCCTTTCTAACTCAGACCACAATGGCTCAATGATGTTCAGATCTGGTGATTGTGGAACCAAGGAGAGGTGTGATAGCTCCTGGTCATGCTCCTCAAACCGTGATTTCACCATTTATGCAGGGTGCCAAATCATCTTGGTAGATGCCATCGCCATCAGCAAACAATAATTGGGCCATGGGTAGAACCTGGTCCCCCAAAATGGCCTCATACACCTTAGCATCCATCATTCCATGCAGGGCAATGAGGGGTCCTGCGGAAAGCCGCGATATCACTGCCCATACTGTAACAAAACCACCCCCATGCTTTACAGTTGGGAGCAGACAGTCTGTATCATAGGCCTGCGACGGAATTATCCATACGTAAACACGACCGCTTGTTGGAAACCAGGTTAAGATCGATTCATCGGACCACATTACGTGTTTCCACTGCTCATGGGTCCACGCCTTGTGGTCCTTGCACCACTGTATACGCCTCCTCACATTTACTGCTGTGACCAGGGGTTTGGCGATAGCAGCCCTGCCATGAATTTTCATTTCATGAAGTTCCTGTCACACTTTTTTTCATGAAACTGAGTTCTGTACGCCGGAATTGAGTTCAGACGTAATTTTCATTGCAGTGGTCTTCATTTTAGCTGCTACAATCCGTTTTAATGCCCTCCGGTCCCTATGTGACAGGATTATCTTTCGACCACTGTTGTGCTTTGCAGACGTCGTTTGCCCATGAATTGTGTATGCTCTCGTGACATTGGACACAGTGCCTTTCGATACCCTCATAATGTTCGCCACTGTTGCCACTGAAGCTCCAACCAGACGGGCACCAACGATCATGCCTCTTTGGAAGTATGTCAGGTCGCGCATTTTACCGCACCACTTTCCCACCACGACACTCACAGGTGAACGGGTTACTGCTGACAGAAGAGGAAGTTCCGCATGACACATTGAACAAAAAGAGACGATCGGCAACCGCAACACGCGTTGTACAGTGGAGGGCCAAACTTACATGTCCTGTATGAAGTGTTTTTAGATTTAGATATATAATTTGCATTGTCTGAATTTAATTTTACAAATCTAGTTTGAACTTTTCTAAAGCCCTCAGCTAGCCACGATGTAGGTCTCATAAATTAAGTTGGGTGAAATTTATATTAATATGTTGCTCAGCATAGGATGTAATCTGAATATTAACCCCTTACTACATGTCGTACCATACATGGCGCATACACTTTTTTTTTCATTTTAGCTTTTTTTTGTGATTTACCAAAGACATCAAATGACTGTTTTGTCTGCTGTGTGAGATATCGATGTGTATGAATAAGATATTTTGGTGTCATCTGGCATGTTCTTCGTGAGTTGTAAGTGTGTCATATATGGCACTTACTTATTTCTCGTCGGAATTAAGTCAATAATCTAAAATTCACGTTTTAATTTATTTTTCAAGGTCCCATATGAGGATTTCCAATACTGATTTTTTTTTCGCTAAATGAAAAAAAAAAATCATGCAGAAAGGGGTTAACAACATTGATAAAGATGGTTTAAACACAGTCCCAAAAAATACTTAATTAAAAAATTTATTTAATTATTTTTATTTTTCGTGATCACAAACTTAGCGATTGCACATAAATTTTGTTTGCGTGAAAGCGAACTATTCACCTGCAATAGAATTGTGAATATATATATATATATATATATATATATATATATATCTTCTATGCAATAAGCCATATGTCTGGGACTTTCGACAAATTTTCGAGATAGCTTTTAATAAAATTTGTAACACTTGACTATGCCTTCTTTCAGCTGTTTCTCAAGCTGGCATTTAATGAAATAACTCAAATTCCTCAAAGCTTTCTACAGGGACGTGGCTAATTTATAATTGTTGTCTGAACAAAATAATACTTTTGTGATATACCTAATGCTTAAAAAAAAAAAATGATTGGACATGACTTGAGAAGCGAAAATTTGTACGCTACAGTATTTCTCAAGCTAGCATGGCAGGTAAAGGTCTACCTATATACAAAGTTGGACCCAGTTCGAATAAGTTTGGTTGATCTCGTACAATACGTAGTGTATTTAAGGGGAAAAAATGAGGGACGAGAATATAGAATTCATTAATTTAAGTATGGTGAAAGCTAGATATAACGTATGAAGAAAGTGTTCTGATCACATATCGTTAAACTTAAATCCATCTTGAAATTACTGTTCATTTCATAGTTTATATATATTGCTGTGGAATCTTAATTTGTAAGAAAACTGAAACAATTTTTGTTTATTAATCATGTCTAGGTTGAAATTTGCAATAACAAACGATTGTGTGCTATTTTATGTTAAGCAACAATTTTTTTTTTAATTTTCTTTTCTTTTTTTCTTTCTTTTTTCTTTTTCTTTTTTTTTGCATTTCGACGCTTTTGCCTCCCTTCTCTTAACGTGAACTTCTTCTTCGCTTAATATGTTTAGTGCAGCTCGCGAAAGATAATATTAACTGCTAACACGATTTCAATGGCTTTCAGTAGACGAGACTACGCTGCAGATATCGAACCATCTCGAGGACTCGAGACGTCGGATTAAAAAACTATATACGGGATGAAATAAACCAAATGGGACTCGAATCCAGTTTGGTAGCTTAGTAGGAAAGCAGTTAATCGGCTCATTCAGTTTCCCATCTTGTCGACAGTGAGCATTCATGAAGTCTTAACACGACATTCAGTTTTATTTTATATTTTTTTCTTTTCTTTTTCTCCATCTTTCATCGCAATTCGATCTTTCTTTTACGGCCAATAGCAAGAGAAAGAAAATATGATTTTAATGGTTCTTGATCTTTTTTCACTGTCAAAAATTGTTTTTAAAAGATTACAACTAGATTAGGAGCTTTTTTTCCCAACATTGGTTTTTAAATCAGAAATTTTTACATAAGGATTGTTCGAAAAATAAGCGGACCAGGTAAGTGATTACTGCGTATATAGAAATAAGGAAAATGTATTGGAATGTCCACTGATGCATTTGTCTGTTGTACATGTTACATGCATATATTTCATCATATGGTTTATTCGAATGTAGACGTTTGACTCTCAGACATGAATGAGTGCAGCGATATGTTCCAGTGCCAACACACATGCACGCCGGTGTGTGATCCGATATGTATGTGCTTAAAATGAACAGTTATCAGAGACAGCTCGTTTTTTAAATGAAGTGAACGAGAATGTAGTTCTGCATCATAGAGTATTGTTTCATTGATGGAAGCAATTTCAAGAAAAGAGAACAAGCAGTGTAGCGGACTTGCTACTTCCAGGTCTTTTTATTCCAGGTGATGGATAAAGAAGTAGTCTATGTGCGAAAGTAAACGACGTTGGCAACGAAATCATTGATCAACGCTGTGCAGTTCATTAGTGAGGTGACTTAAAGTGCAATGAGTACGAAACGTGATCGTAGCATCATCATATATAAACCGAAATATCGAAAGGTTGATACCTCGAGCGTTTCAAAGTGCTTATCCGAAAAATAGCACAGGGATGGACATGCGTTTGTCGAGTAAGTTGTCCTACCAGCAAAGGGTTATTCATTCTTGGATCAAATTATTGCAAAAAATGAACCATGGTACTACGACTTTGATCCGCATAAACCAATAATGGGCGCATCTTGCATCATCATTACCCAGGAAATCACAGTGTGACCCTAAAGTTCTAAAGTTCATGTTGATCATTTTGATTTTTATCGTACATCTATCCTAATCGATTTGTTGCCGAAAGGTACCACAGTGCTCGCTAGTACAAAACACTGTAGTGTTTGAGGGTGAAAATCAAGAAAATCAGCCTGTAATGTTGCCCTGCTGTATTATTCTTTGGAGGACAACGCAATGCCACTTACACAACCTGACACCTTATAAAAAATTCCATTTATTCATCTAAGATGGATTCTTCTAATAAATAAAGCCCACAAGGGGAAACGTTTAGCTATGAACGTCGGAGTACAAAATGAATATATTCGTGGTTTCACACAAGCCCGAAAACTTCTACATAAAATGAGTTAACAGGCTAATGCATATGTAGGATCGTTGCTTCAGTAGCTGAAGTCAATAAGTCCAAAATGTTAATTTTGAGATATATCTGTTTAGAAGTTATAAAATCATTCATAAAATCGGTTTGGCAACATTGTTTGATTCGAACATATATTGTGTGTTCTTTCTAGTGTTATATTCTTACTCTTATTCACAATTTCACTGTCTCCCTATCTGTATTACCGTACTGAAGAAATAAGAAAAAAAAGAAAATAAACTCAAACTCAAGGAATTAGTAGCTTTGGCCAGAATGACGACAATATGCTTAATGACCTTTGGATGTATTATTTACAACACTGGTCGACGTAAGCTTAGTTACAGAAAGGAAAACCTCTGATTCTGACTAATTTCAGGATGATGAATTCGAAATTGATAGCCGTTTTACTGCATTAGCTCGTATTTTGACGTTATACATTGTTGCCAATTTTGCCATTTTGTAGGGACGGCTTCAGTTGTCATCGAAGTAACCGGTCTGACAATGCTATTTGAGTAAGAAATAAATTACATTTCAGTCAGTTGGCGACAGATATGACCCCCCCCTTGTTGTTGACATATATATATATATATGGGTCGTACTAAGTTAACCCGCCACTTTCAGTCCTAGGCTTCCATAGGATTACTGAATTGTAAAGTGAAGTAGATTTGCGTTGATTGACAATCCCCATTGTTGTCCTTATCTTTACAGACAAGTGAATGGCGAATAATATTTCCGAACTCTATATTATGAAGCTATAAACCTAAGAAATGTAACGGAGGTCACGCGTCCCGATACACAAAATATGATATTCTGCACCTTATTAAAATTAAACATTAAATTCAAAGTATATTCTTTTGATGTTACAGTTTGCTAAACCTATAGAAATATAAACTTATGTACCATTTAATCTCCGCAAGCAATTTATGTTGATAGCACAGACCTACAAAGTCATGTCTCGATATTTCTGTGTAACGGAGGTCATACCATCAAGCGATGTCATTACTCACCGCACGAAACCTATTCAGAACTGGCAATACTATCTAGTGAAAAAAAGATGACGCGTGTGATTAGTGACTTCAGCTGAATCGAGCAGATAAGCAATCTATTACACAGGTAAGTACAAAATATATTAAAAATTTTACGCATGACTTCTGAAAACGTAACAACGGTCGCCTGATTCAACGAATAAGTTGATTCTTGTATGTAAAATAAACTATTTTTTAAATCACATTCACAATGCTAACATTACTGAAGAGGCCAGCACGATTAAGCCCACGTGCGAACGATAGCTGAAGCTATAGCCCGAAAATGAAACGGCGGTCACTGTAACAACGGTCACGAATTGGCTATCTTTTGCGTGACCGACAATACAGAAAATGACCGCTGTTACATGGGTGACCACCGATATTTCATGTTTCAATTGGAAGATTCTTTCTAATGATCAAGCTATATAAAACTACATAATTAAGGATTGCAAAGAATAATGGAAAGTCTCTTAGAAATATTTGAGAAAAGACATGAATTAGAGGCTTGTCTTTATCTCTCAGCATGTTTTAGAATCTTATTGATTGCTTTACTTTATTTTAGATACAAATAAGTTCAGGAAACCATTCGGTCTTTTGTGGAGCGAAATACAGACAGAAGCGGAGGTCACTGAAAAGTGATTTAGGTCCTTCTAAGAATAGCACTTTTAATATTTTATTGTGAATGCATGTAATATTAATTAAAGTATAGTTTATTAACGCAACAGAGTTCGTAGTATTGTACTATTACAGAATGGTATGAAAATTTTCCACAATTTTCCTAAACAAAGAATCAAGATGCTGCGTTCAGTTTGATATTTTATTTTATTTTGTCGTACAGTGTATGGCAGGAAAAAGGGCCTGCTTCTAGTTTGCTGGAATTATTCTGCAGAACACTGATTACGCTACGAGATTTTGTAGATCTTTTCAGACGATGATCAGTATTTTTAAACGAATACGTTTTATAAGTTAAAATTTGAAACCACTGCTTTACAGGTATTTGTTTCTTTTTACTTCCTATATAGCGATGGATGTTCAGACTCCAACACCTTCAAAATCAGAATCCACCCTACGGACGTATTAACACGATCGAAATGAAAATCTTCTTTCACAGAAGAAAGTCAGGCAAAGAAGGAAGCTTAGCGGTTCGGCACTTGAAGAAAAAAACAAGGAAGGATCGAGAGAGGCAACGTAGCAGACGTGCAAAAATGACAGAAGATGAACTTGAAAAGAAAAGAGAGTACGACAGAAGAGCTAGTCATTGGACAATGGGTAATTGTGAAGCTCGATGGAATATTGTACCCGGGGACTATTACTAAATTGAACAGTTGTAATGTGATACATGTAATGTGACACATACACCTCCTTATCGCTTATGTGATGTGAAGGCTATAATAGATCCCCCAGTGAAAGTCATGACACCAAATAAGCGAATATTTCATTATGCATTTCCTAAATGTGTTCTGCTTTGTAATTCTGCTAAGTTAGACTAAAGGACGGTAAAAAGTTGAAGTTGCCATGTTAGCTGCGAAAGTGTTCAGAACAGAGTTTTTTTTTTTTGTATTCTGTTTAAACTTATTTTATTTTTTTAAGAAACAAGTAGCCTTTCATTTTAATCTCTTAATGCATCACTAACTTTGGAGAGCAATATTTTGAAGACAAACTAATTTGTAGTACTTCACTATTGTAACTAATAAGAAAAATATATGCAGAAAATATTTAACATATACAGTTCAACATTTTATTAGGTAGTAAAATACTACTTGTGAACAGACATACTCACTTGATAAAGTTACGATAACCATGGATATGTATCAATGCCACTATCGAAGTAACAGAAGTCGCAGGTAAGTAACAGGATGTCACAAGCATTGTAACAGCGGTCCATGGTAAGTAACAGGATACCACAGGCATTGTAACAGCGGTCACATTGTAACGGGAGGTCACACAAGAAATATAATAATTATAAATTGGGTTTCTACATTTCTAATAATGTTCTACTGTTTTAGTTAATTGGTTTGCAAAGCTTTACTGTAAAAAAATGCAATCGGTCCACTAGCAACGATATTTACTGCAGTAAGTAATCTAATTCACTATTAAATTTCTCTTTTTTTCTAAAAAAAATGAATTTTTACATTTTATTGACAATCTACATCAATTTTTTATATAAATTTGAATTAAATGCTCAAAAAAAATCACAAAAATACTGACAAAAATGGATCATAATTATAAACTATTTTTTGATTGGAAATTAATTCGATCATGAAAGTGTGACCTCCGTTACAATTTTCAAAACAAACACAGAAAGACGTGCGTATACCTAGCGACGTACGAAATATTCCATGGAATCATATAGTGCACTTGTTTCTTTGAATCATAAGCTAATATAAGGCAAAATTCCAGTCTTGTACAATGACTTTAATTTTTCACGATTTTCAGTAATGAAAGTGGCGGGTTAACTTAGTACGTCCCACACACACACACACACACACACACACACACACACACACACACACACACACACATATATATATATATATATATATATATATATATATATATATATATATATATATATATATATATATATATATATATAGCAATAAATACCGCGAGGACGGGGATGCAGTAAGTGAAATGCTTGACACTTGTGTTCCTCTCCCTCCTTTGTTTGTTTGTTTTTAGACCACTGTAACCGGTTTAAAAATAGAGTCTATGTGGTAAGAATGAGCGGCACGATGACACGGGAGAAAAAAAGCGCCGACTGCGCCGTTATTGCGTGGCTCAGTCTTGCTTTTATGCATTGCAGTAAGTAATCTCTCAAGTGTATAAGTATTTTGTCGGGATGATTGACTTGGAATTTTTACGTCAGTAACGTCAGTTTCATTTTACCGTATTTTTAGAACTGTTTGCCTGTGTTTTAAGAATCTTTTAGTGATTTTATGGAAAAAGTCGTTGTGCTGTTGCTCTAAGTTTCACTTTCCTGTACAAAATGTCAAGTTCTTCCAGCAGAGAATGTAAAAACTCACCGGACAGATTTTTTAAATATCTGTGGCGTATTTATGGCTAAGTCGCAGATTAGATCGATAAATGATGACGTTAGGAAACATATTATTTTTTATTTTGGCTGCAAGATCGGTGATCAAGATAAAAGCTGGGCCCCTCATGTGTGTTGTTTGATATGTTATGCGACTCTGACTGCCTGGCTTAAAGGAACCAAACGAAGAATGCCTTTTCCTGTCCCGATGATATGCAGAGAACCCCGAAGTCATTATGATGATTGCTATTTCTGTATGACGAATACAGCAGGAAGTAACAAGAAAAAAACAACTTACCATCGAATACCCAAACTTGCAATCCGCGATCAGACCAGTACCCCATGGAGAAAATTTACCTGTACCTACTCCTCCGAAAGATTGGGAAACTATCGATATTACAGCTCCTACAGGAAGCAATGAGGACACCAACTCAATATCTGCAGATACAAATCCGAGAGACAGTTCCTTTGACGTAAAAGATGAGCCTCACTTCATCCTACAACATGAGTTGAATGATTTAGTGAGAGAGTTACAACTTTCGAAAGAGAAAGCTCAACTTTTGGGTGCTAGACTCAAACAGTGGAATTTACTGGCACCTGGAGCTACTTACACTCTCTACAGGAACATGAACGAGCCCTTTTCAGAATACTACAGAACGGAAGGTTCCGTTTGCGTATGCACGGACATCAATTGTCTGATGAATGAATTAGAAATTCAACGTGATCCACCCGATTGGCGTATTTTTATAGATTCGTCTAAGTATAGTCTGAAAGCAGTTTTACTTCATAATAGAAATAAGCTGCTGTCTATTCCTGTGGCACACTCTGTTTCGATGAAAGAGACTTACGAGAATCTCGCATTCATTTTAAATCATATTAACTACAAAGAATATGGTTGGCAAGTTTGCGGAGATTTGAAAGTTATTGCAATATTACTTGGTCTGCAAGGTGGATTTATAAAATGCTATTGTTTTTTTTTGTGTGTGTGTGTGTCTTTGGGACTCAAGAGCCACATGAAAACATTTTTTCACAAAAAAGAGTGCCCCCCCCGGAGAGACATTTAAGCCCGGTACCAACAGTGTCAAGTATGAGCCTCTGATCGATCCAGCCAAAGTGCTTCTTCCACCTCTTCATATTAAGTTGAGCCTCATGAAGAATTTCGTAAAATCTATGGACAAAGAAGGTGAAGGATTTAAGTATCTAAGGCAGTGTTTTCCAAAACTAACTGATGGTAAATTAAAAGAAGGAGTTTTCACAGGACCTGATATTCGCAAACTTATCCATGACGAATTGTTTGAACAAAGTTTAAACGACAAAAAGTTAAACGCTTGGCGTGCTTTTGTTCAAGTTGTAAAAGTTTTTTTTTGGGGGGGCGGCAAAACTAAACCTAAAAATTACGAGGCTCTGGTGAAGTAACTTCTGTTCGCATATGAAGATCTGGGATGTCGCATGTCTGAAAATCCACTTTCTTCACTTCCATCTTAACTTATTTCCAGAAAATCTTGCAGATGTAAGCGACGAAATGGGACAACGGTTTCACCAGGATATAAGAACGATGGAAACTCGATATCAAGGACGTTGGGACCCTGCAATGATGGGGGACTATTGGTGGTCGGTGAAGAGAGAGGACCCAATATTTCATAAAAGAAAAAAAGTAAAGCAGATGGTGTTATTTGCAGCTCTAAACATTAGACTTTATAAATTGCTCTGTGTATGTAAATGCTAATAGGCCTACACTAACAGAATATAGTTTTTAGTTTTAATACAAAAACAGAATATATATATATATATATATATATATATATATATATATATATATATATATATATATATATATAAAATAAAATATAATTAAAATTGAATGTCGTTCTCGACCAACTATCGAAATGAAATTAATTCCCTTTCGGCACGCAAACAGCTCATTGGCCGGTACACTTCATGACAGCTCATTTTCCCTGTTATGGTAAATCTAGCAACTATGCGTTACACAAAAATGCGAGCTAATGTAGTAAAATGGATATCATATTCATATTCAGGGACCTAAAATTAGTCAGAATCAGTGAGTTTTGTTTCTTTAACTTTTCAAAAGTTTAAAAACATCGGCCTGTGGATGAAACACATACGTACGTTGTTCTTTTCCCAGTCACCTGCGTATTGTTTGATTTCGTTTTTATTAACAAAATTAAATCGCCAAACTGTTCAAAAAAACAAACAGTGACGTTCACTATATGTCTATAATATTCTAATGAACATACGAGTAACATATCACATTTAATAAGCATATAGATGATTCAACTATTATTATTATTATTATTATTATTATTTTTATTTTTATTATTATTATTATTATTACTATTGTGTAGTTTCTACTTTATTATGCAGGGCTTTCAAAATAAGATAAATCCTTACAACAACTACAGATAGATAGCAATGTTGGCAGCAGTAAGTCTAAATTTACTTTGGTATTAGTAAAGACCTATTTCTCAAGACAGGAATAAGTAACCAGAAACATGCATTTAAATAGGAGCAGCAGCAACACTAGCAGCAGCTGACGCCAATAGCAACAAAATGATAATGTTCTCACATATGCAGGGTGTTTCAAAACTACACCGACAACGTTTAAGGTACCCATGCAATAATTTTTATTTTTTTTATGAAGGGAGTTTGCTTACGGGCATTTAATTTAAAGTACCCACCAACTACCTCTCTCTCTCTCTCTCTCTCTATATATATATATATATATATATATATATATATATATATATATATTACGGAAGTACCGCAGGGCTTTACCCGACTACAGTAGGTAAGATAGTTTTGAAGCTGTGAACCTTTAAAGTTAATCTTTTTTTTTCATGTTTTTGACAGCCTATAACTCCGAAAGGAAGCATTTGTGAGCCCAGGTGAGTCTGTACTTTTTTGACTTGTCTTGGTATCAGGAATCACCTCCCAATCGTTGTTGGTGTTTTTTTAAACACCCTGTATATAGGTCTATGTATTTTGATAAACAAATGTTTATTTACTTTTATTTTTATTTATTTATTTTACTTTGCATTTATATAGGTACGTAACATACAGACTTATACAGAGGTTCCATACTATCCAAGTTGACGATATTTTTATTATAGTTTATAGATCCTACTAGCTTTTGGCCTGCTGGGGTCGCCGCCCCCAGGCACACGTCTTTGCTCGGTCTACTGTCTCGCGTCTCTTATGTATCAGCTTTTGCATCAAGAATGAATTTCATGCATTTGTTCTTATTATATCCTAAACTTGGCAAGCTGGAGGCTTTGCCAATAGACCGCCGAGTTTGCTTAGCCTGCGACCTCGCACCTCTTAAATCCACAATTCTAAGGAATTTCACGTGCATTTTCCTATTTAAACTACCTAAAATAAAACATTTTGTAAAACCCCTTTTAAATAGCATAGGATGATTTGTGTATCAGTACTTTAGACTCCCTATAATTAACAATATTCACTTTTTGAAATTTTCTTTTGGTTAGCCCCAAAAGGCTACAAACATGTTAAATTTCATCATTCCAATTCTGGCCGAAATACATAAACATTTTGGGGTGTAGAAGATATTCCATGTAAGATGGGGAAGATTTTTTTTCAGTTCCCCATAAAACCACTCTGAAGTTGGATTTTTAAAAATATTTATATTTAAATTGTTTTGTTAAATAATTCTACGGAAAACATACAAGCGTGCCGACTGTATAGTTTTTATTTCAGTTCTAAACACGTAAAACATAAGATTATAAATGAAAAAAGGTCCATTTAAATAACATGGGAGATTTCTTCATCTCCCTTTTAGAACCTCTATTAATATATATATATATATATATATATTCACCTTTGGCAATTTTTGTATGGTATAGTCTCAAAACGCTATAATCGTGACGAATTTCAACTTCCCACGTCAACCAGAAGTACCCGTTATTTCATATCAGTGAGTTGATGTAGTTATATATATATATATATATATATATATATATATATATATATATATATATATATATATATGTGTGTGTGTGTGTGTGTGTGTGTGTGTAGTTAGGATATGAGTTATTTTTTTCTCTGTCATTTTATCAATTAGATAAAAATGTTTCATCTTCGTTATTGAGCTGAGCGAAGCGAAGCTCTTATACTCGGGTTAGCCGTTTGGTTGTCCGCGAACTCCTCCTAGACCGTTTGGCCGATCTCAACCAAACTTAGCACGCTGATAGAGTATGTCGTGCTGAGTGACAACATAGGTCGAAATCAAAAATCCGATGTACCATCGAGGAATAATCACCGAAAAACGCTTCCTTCTAGACCGTTTGGCCGATCTCAACCAAATTTAGCACGCTGATAGAGTATGTCGTGCTGAGTGACAACATAGATCGAAATCAAAAATCCGATGTACCATCGAGGAATAATCACCGAAAAACGCTTCCTGATTACGTAGTTTAAGCTCGCTCAGCTCATTTCATTGCAATCGGGTATATCCATTGCATTCCTAGTATAAATAATTATAACATTATTACAAAAAATAAAAAAATAAAGCGCTGATACCCGCGAATAGCAACATGAAATGCCCCTATATGCTGCATTGGAAGGATTATAAAAAGCGGGAAACGTCCCAAAATTTTATGGAAAGGTGGCAAGCATAGTTGTAGGACCATATTTCCAGCAATAATTGAAGTTGTAGGTTTCAAAAGAGCTTAGTGTCAATGAGAGACTATGAGATAATTTGCCTGTGCATTTACTTTATGCTATTGAGTTGTAATAAATGTGATAATAACTTTAAAAAAATGTTCGAATCAATGAGTATTACAAAGAAGAGCAGTTTAGTTATGCGCACGTAGTACACTGTGCTGTGCAATCTACTTGCAATTGTAATTGTTTTTAATGTAAATTAGAAACTACATACAATCAGGAGGAAAAGAAAAAGAATATAATAAATAACTACGATACTACTAAATACAACATAATGCGTTAAATAAATTCATATTTAGTATTTTGTAAACATCATATCCAATCAGCTTGCTTTAGCTTTAAAAACATCAAATTCATGTGGTGTTACTTTAAAGAAACTTAATTGGTAGCGATGTAAAAAGAGGCTTTTAAAAGTCTTCGACAAAATGTCTAAAGCAATTTATGGAAACACGTAAAAAATAACTAGGTCAAGGAGCTCCCAAACCACTAATTTCATTCGTTCTCATTAGCCAACTTAAAGTGCTTCCGTAACTTGCAAGTCCAATCGAAGAAAAGTTTAACTTCGACGGAAATGCAAATGAAAACATTAAAATAAAATATTTGCTTTAACATAGTAGGAAACGTTATAACACAATCTAACGTAAAATAAGTAATGGCTGCTGACTAGTTTCTTAATGTGCGGATCATATATATATATATATATATATATATATATATATATATATATATATATATATATATATATATATATATATATATATATATATATATACATATATATATATGTGTGTGTGTGTGTGTGTGTTCATCTTCCCAGAAATTTAAATTAAACATTTTATGTGTGCTGATCATTTTACCTATCTAATAGATTGACTTGGTTGTTTGGATTGGCATTTAGCGCCCCCCCCCCCCTTCCTGCAGCATATAAGCTATATGAGATGCGGACTTAGAACTTAAGATGGAGTCTGAATCATCGTAATGCTTTCCAATGTTAATTATATCTCTCCGGAATTTGACTCGGGACTATGTGTACCAAGGACACTCCTGCTAGCCACTGGATCATTAGGTAGGGATTTTATATATTGACTGATTGAGTTTAGAATATGCCCTTCATTGTAGCTGATACAGATATTATATGGATTCAATGTGTGCGTCATTTGTGGCGCGACAAAGATTTATGCGGGAATCTAACCTATGCAAGACTTTGGTTAGTGAATCTGATGTGACTAGTGTTGCTGTATTTTTGCATTCCGATTCGTAGTTTATCTAGGCTCTGTGGAAGGAGAGGCACGTAAATATGTTTTATCATACAATCAAATAAATAAAATCCAGGAGATGGTAAATCTGGAGTTCTAATAGGTTATTTCGGAGTAGCGTTGTCCAAAAGGCCTGTTTTTCCTATCCAACATTGTGGTAGGACCTCATTGAGATATGAACTAACCTGATAGTGATCATGTGGTGGTGTTCCATCCTCTTGGAACACATCAGCGTCCTCATCCATTTGTGGGATTAATCAAAGCTGGAACATCAGTGGCGAAGCGTAATCCCACAAGTAGGGTAGGCTCTAAAAACTAATAACTCAAACAACATTTAATGTATCATAAAATGTTTAAAATTATCGTCAGAATTCTATTTTCGTTATTAAGTTAAACAAAGGAAAGTACCAAGTCTATTCATTTTAAAGAACTTTCTTAGATGTATTTCTAACAGTGTTTAGAGTTACATTTATGTGCATGTTTTTGTTGTTGTTGTTGTTGTTGTTGTTGTTTATTTAACAAGAAAGAATGAATATTTGTATAAGCAAAAATAGACGGAAAGTAGTCTATTATTATTACTATTCAACAAATATTTACATGGAGAAAACACACAATGTGTATTAATAGAATATTCCCACTTAGCATCACTACAAATATTGTGAAATGCAGTCCATGTTTTCTTCTGTCTGGGATTTGCAGTGGGGATGAGGGGAATTTCTTCCTCACTTGCTGTTTTCATTTCCTGCATATTTAAAAATGGAGGGAGAGAAAAAGTAAGTACATTCATACAGTTAACTGCCGAATTTCTTGGATATGTGTTTGTTGCTTGCATCTCTCACTTTAAAGTAAGTAGAATACTTCATTAATTAACCCTTAGAGTACCAAGCCTAAAATGTTACGTAAAGTACTAAACCTGGGTCATGTTGACCCAGGCGAGTTTTTTGTTAAAAAGATATCAAGTTTGATCAGGGAGTTAAACTTTCCAACGTACAATAAAAAGGGCAATGTACCTGATCGTTCTTTATATTACAGTAAATTTTATACGCTGTATACACTGTCAGCGGCGGATCGTGACACTTTCAAACAATACCTGAATTATAGTACTGTAACATTAGAAATTTATACATAGAAGTACGCTGTCTTTTTTTTAGGAGTAATTCCTGTCACACATGGTATTTTGATTACACCTGACAGTCCTTGCAGAGCAGCTCACTGGTGCACTATCCTTTGCATATAAACTTGTGGCACATTGCATACTTTTGAGGGGTGAAGAATCACGTGGCTTGCTAAAAATAAAACCAGATATTGTAGGGAACTGAACAACAATGTAGTAATTGCTGAGAAAGAAATATACAGCGGTAACTGTGCAGAGGGAAAGAACGGGAAAAATGAGTTTGCTAAAATAAAACTTTCTATTACTCTCGCCCCAATCAAAGCTCGGGAAAACGGGGAAGTGATTGTTGCAGGTAAAAAAAAAAAAAAACTACTAAGGTAAAATAAAAAAAAAATATTTAATATTGTATTCTATGAAGCAACATGTTTAAGGAGGTGGCTTCCGGGCTTAAGCACCCACTGAAATTGTATTGTAAGTTTTTATTGTTTTGTATATTTTGCAGAATTTTCACATTTCAAGGAATAAAGTTAGCAAAGCCCCTCCTGAAACAAAATCGCAATACCACACTGATTCTACGAAATGGAAAACTCAACTAAAATTACACATAAATATTATTATTTTATCTTGTACGGTAGCACTTGGTTAATATATATATATATATATATATATATATATATATATATATATATATATTAACTGAGTTTATACCTAAATTAAACAAATTACCACTAATAGAAACACATACATGTACACAGAAACTTCTTAATCTCTGTTAAGGAAATTATTTTATAACATATTAGTATTCAACGCTAAAACAACTTCCGGAGGCTAGCCTTCGTACCTTCCTAATAATGAGTGCAATCCACAGCGATAATAGTTTCGCTGCTTGAGCAGCACAGCCTGTAAACCTGTCTAGCGAGCTGATGAGGCTCAGACGAAAATGTCTCCAAGTGTTTCCAACCTAATATTTTGTTACCGAAGAAAAAAACGAAATTAAGTATTGACTTTATTGCATAAGAAACCAAATGTAAAGAAAATATACGGCAGGAAACAGGGAAGGGCCGGCCTTAAAGCCTTATAGTACACTCCGTCACTGAACATATCAGGTAGGACATACCTGTCGCAGTGCCATTTGCGAAAAAACTGATCATAGAGCTTCCGCTGTGACATGCAGCCCCCTCCCCCCAAAAAGTTTGAGCTTTTGGGGAGTCTTGTTCAACTTATTGTAACTGATTCTCTGTGGATGTCTGTTCTTCAAATTCGACAGTTGTGCCGATTAAAATTTCCACTGACATTTAAAGTGGCTTCGTCACTAAAAATTATGTTATCAAACACCCTTTAAATATCACCTAACTTTTGAAAATGACATCTAAATTGATTTTTCCTTCTTTATTTCAAAGTTACGGCTCCTGGTAAAGTTGATACTTGTATGGCTTCATGTGTAGACGTTTCCTTACAACCCTCCACACGGTCTGGTGAGGCATCCCTAGCTCACGGAACGCTCTATTTTAAGACATGGTCAGACATCTTTGGAATTTCTCCCTTACATAATCGACACATTCTTCAAGTACAGCAGGGTGTAAGGTTCTTTTGATAGACTTTCTGGAGGGCGCTTTCTCAACATGTTTAAAACGAATACAATAGTTCAAAACGGATGTTGGACTTGAGTAGAACACTGGCATCCGTCAAATTTGAAAACGCATAATGACTTCTCAACACGAACAAATGCCATTATTACAGCTTTGATGGCCAGTGCCACTGCTGACCAAATTGAAAACTACACAATCCTGAAATTACATGAACAGCAAACCGTAAGGACCAGTTTATCATATGCAACTCACATCATTGAATAGAACGCAATGGTTTTCTAAAGTGGGACTTACTTTAGAGACACGTTGTATATATATATATATATATATATATATATATATATATATATATATATATATATATATATATATATGTGTGTGTGTGTGTGTGTGTGTGTGTGTGTGTGTATACAGATGTACTCCTGCCTAAAGCATATAATTTTATGACAGTTGAATTGAGGCCTGAGAGGTACTGCAGATGATATTTAAAATTAAGACCAAAAAAGACAAATTGATATAAATATTGCATAGTATAAATAAAAGTGTGGCAGATGAGGCAATATATTAGTTTTGTTTGGAAAGTGTATACATAAAGTCGATACAGCGACAAAAAAAAATTTCCAAAATTTGCGGTTATCTACACCTTATGGATATGCTGGCTTAAAAAAAAAAACTAAAAGTTTCATTCCTTGAGAAATGTTTACGGCGGTCAATATATATCCTTCTCTGCTTAATTGTCGCCCAGTGAAAGCGTATGTATAATGCTCGTCTTTATTATTTCAACGAGCAACAATGGAGCATGCAGAACCATTGTAAGCACTTTTCAAATTATGGCACTTTTGAGTTTTAAACGATAGCATATCAACAAGCTATAAAGAACTGCAAAATTTGGTAAGTTACTTTCTCTTTCATGTTTTTGTCATTACATGATATTACTTTCGAAACAAAACTAATATCTTGCCTCACCTTCCACAGTTTTGTTTATACTATGAAATATCTATATCATATTGTCTTTTTTTATTGCTTGTTTCAATTTTAATAATTATGGTTTAACATATCATCTGTAGTTCCTCTCAGACCTCGAACAAATATTTTGCTCACTACTTACGAATCTTGTATAATGAATATATGAACTGAGATGTTATAAGTTCCTGTAATGTAATCAACTGAAAATAAAAAAAATAGTGTAGAGGTAACGTAATTACCTTATGGATAATATAACAATCGAACGTAGGTTCAAATCCTGTTCACGCCAAAGTCATTTTTTTACAAAGTGATTGTGAAGGATCGACTTATCGTACTGGACAAGCAATACATAAGAATGTGGATGCAAACACCTGCATCATGATATTGACGATTTACGAATGCTGGTTGGGAAAGGGCAAGGGCATTCCAAAGACATCACTGATCTGCAGTATACACTTTTCGTGTTATCTTTCTCAGAAAGAAACACTACACCATTTGTTAATCAAAGTTCTGCTAAAGCAATCTGTGGTGTAGTGGTAACGTGCCAGACTTCCAAATTGAAAATCTTGGTTCGATTCCCCATCAGGTAGTATGATTTTTCGAATAAAATAATGACTGCAGAAATTTATCTTCTAATGGAGAACTCACAATGCATCACTGGCGATAATTCAAATAAACAGTGTGTGCGTGCTATATCATACACTGTAATGATAAGTATGTTTCTTATTTATATTCGTCCCCCTTTCTCTCTTTCTTGATGTTTCCCTATCCTGTCTTTGCATCTTTCATTCCCCCCTCTCTCCTTCTCTCACACATACGCACTTCATGTTCCAAAGTTAAAACGGTGCAAGAGTCCGATATACCTGGTCTGGAGAATCTAATTAACTGTTATCTTCGGCGTCGTGTTTTTTGTGCTCTGGGGATAATATCTCCATCCCTGGTCATCTCTGACAGAAATACTGTTTAAACGCAAGGAAGTAAGTAAAATCTCTTTTTTATCCTCTGGGTTTCCGAGTCTCAGTCGAATTACCGGGTCACTACGGGTTTGAATCCTCGACCCACTGGTGGTCTACATCATCCGACTGACACGATGATCCGTTTGAGCTCTTAGCGTGTTCATTTTATCTTTGCAAATCACGTTATATCCGGAAGAGATGAAATCAATGCTGGATGTTCGGAACATATAAATCTTCGGAAAATACTAGAAAATGTTAACCTCTTTGGTTATTTGAAAACAAAATTTTATTTATACTAGTTCGACACAAAATTTATTCCCATCTTATAATTCAATGTGTTTTTTTCACGCTGAAATTTGAAACATGCTTCATCTATGAGGAACATAAACATTTCCTTTCCAACATTTGTAACTTTTCATTATGATACACTTTGGACTTTTAATATAGGTATTTCTGATAGAAATTTAGCAGTAAAATAGAACTCTTCTGTTTTCTTTTTTTCTTTCTCTTTTATTTTCTTTTCGTTTCTTTTTTTTCTTTCTTGTTCAGTTTGCATTAGTAGTCTGAAATAGAGGATTTGACCAACGCGATCTACTGGGTTTATTAGAATGTATTTTGGAACAGTGCGTCCAATGAAAATCTACCGAATTTGCAATCGATCCACACGGAAACAAATCATGTGTGTTAAACTTTTGACATTATCCTAGATGTATCTCTGAGATATACAGTTCTACTTGAAATTGCTATCCATTATGAAAGGGACACAACGAATGTTTAAAGCATCCTCTATATATTCGAATAGTTGTGAAAAAAATGTAAAAAAAAACGTTATTTCTATATTACTGTTGGATTTATCGAAACATAACTTTATAATGTTAGGTTCTTTTCTTACTACATTTGAATTCCACAGTTTTATCTGTTCTCCCTTTTCTTTTTCTTCTTCTCTCTTCTTGTTTCTTTTTGCCTCATTTCTGAATATCTGTGTAATAGGCATCCATTGTTTTCAATTTTTCATTGTGTGTGTTTCAGTTTTACCCTATATCAACTTATGAATCTTGTTTCGTCTCAGTTGTATTATTTCATTTTGTCGAAACTAATACATGTGTAATTTGAAATAAGAATTGCGCTCATGTTGTTAGCTAATTTTAGTATAGGAGAGAGGAAAGGGGGAGAGAGAGGGGGTCTCTTTACCTGACACGATTATGGGATATGAAGGCGTATATTGGGTGGCCTAACTGCACGGCGTTAGCTGTCGCAATTTTTTGATGCGGAGTGTACATTACTAAATGACTGTAAATTGTTAAATGACATGCAATTTTTAATGCATTGTAGTTTGGCCGGAATTTTGAGATGACTATTGTAGTCATTGAAATTTCCGTTCGATAAATTGAAGTCACCAAGTATGAGAAGGGTATAACCTGATGGACATTTTGAATCAATTAAGTCGAACACTTCCTCATGTTTTTCAGTAGGTGACTCCGGTATAAAGTATACTAACAAAATGTATATTTTTTCGCATAGCATTTTAACCAACAGACATTCTACATATTCATTTGAATGATAAACAATCAATCATTACTAATTTATATTTTCTAAGACCGCTAACAGTACTCCCCGTCCCTTGGTTTTCCCTGTTCTTTTGTTATGTCTATCTGTTCTATACGCATAATAGCGATCGTCAACAATCATTAAATCATAGTGTTCTTTTTGAAACCAAGTTTCACAGATTGCAATTACAGTAGGTCAAAGTTGGACGATAACACATTACAAAGGAACGATGACATCTTTGTCCTTAAACCTCTGCAATTTTGCACATAAATGTTTATGAGGGCACACTTCTCCTTCTGTCTGTTATTTCTAAGAATGTTGCCTTCATTTAACACAAAATAAGTTTCAGGGATAGGCAAAATTGTTGATCCCCGCCCACATTTAGAAACTGCAGTGAGAAAGTTCTCTCTCTCGTCTGTGGTGTACTCTTTGCAGTTCATAAATTCCAATACTTCACTTGTTAGTAGCTTACCTGAAGAGCCAGCTTGGCATCAGATTGTTCTTCCTCTGCCCGAGGGTGACTGGAGCCAGCACCCCTTTGTACTTTTGTCCGCTGCCCTGGTTCACTTGCCATAATCCATAAACAGCAGTAACTCTGGACAGTGGCGGATCCAGAAGGAGGCGATCGAGGCTATCCCCCAGAAGAGGAAAGTTTTTATATATAATTTTATACATAAATAAAACCCATCTCAGAGTTTGCAGCTCTTAAAAGTAGCACTAAGTATCAGTATTACAACCCACTGCCCCCAGAAGTCCGTCCTGGATCCGCCCCTCACTCTGGAAGTAATTGGGGTGAAAACTTGTATGCGGGACGCTTGCTCGTCCATATAGTTGAGTTCAGGGAAGTGCGGTTTTTATCGTACTCTATATTATATATGTGTGGTAGTGTAGTCGGTAAGGTCTGCCAATTGCGGGGCACGGGTCCATCCTCGTTGGAGGAGGAGAAACTCTATCATTCAAGGCTCGTTCAAATGAGATTCTGAAGTTCGACAACCTCTTTAAAAGTGCTACCTGAGACAACCAGGGGATCACTTCTAATATCATTACATTACTGCATCATATCCAGGAGTGCCGAAGGTAAGGACGTATGGAGGCATATCTCCATACATAGTCTTAGCCCTTCATGGCCAGTCTCCAACGGAAAGTGCGGCCTTTAAATTTATTTCGAGAATACCCGACAAATATATATATTGGTCCCTACGTGATAGAAGTAAGTATTTTACAAACTTTAACTCAATAATTAAATACAATAATACTTGAATATGGAGCCTCACATAAACAAAGTGTCTCTGCTATGGAATAAGTGCAGTAAATGCATGCGTTATAATATACAAACATACAAGAATGTGTGCAATACGATTAATAATAATAATAATAATAATAATAATAATAAACTCCCTCGTGGCTAAATTGGTAACACACGTGCCTTCAGCGCTTGAGACATGGATTTGATTCCCAATGCTTGACCCAACTACGGTAGGTTCCATAGCTTTGGAGCTACGGATGTTTAAAGTTCATTCTTTGTCACGTTTTCGGCAGCGTATAACTCCGAAAGGAAGCATTTGTGCACCCAGGTTGGTCTATACATTTTGTCTTATCTTGGTGAGAGGAATCACCTCCCAAACGTTGTCAGTGTTGTTTAGAAACATCCTGTATACGGACGCTCGTGATGGGATACGCAAGAGTTGCAACATTTAGAAAATGAAAAATTAAATTAAATCTTTCAGCTTAACTTTCCACGAATATGCCCTTTAGGATAAGAGACACGATTATTAAGGCAAATGAATGATGATGAAAGAATTGGTGTAATGAGAAAGTTTAAGGAAACAGGAGTACCCCGATAAAACCGAGAGACACGATGCTGTCCACAACAAACTTACTTGAGCGGAGGTCGAACCAATGACCCAACGCAGTAGAAGTAAGCGCTTTACCACTGAGCCACCGTGCCCCCTTCAATATTTAGTGTTGCGGTGGAAGGAGCGAGAAAAATAAAGAAAGAAAAAAAAAAGAAAATAAATTCAACAACGAAACAACCAATCTCCGTCCCTAAATTTTTCGGGAGTGTCAGATGTATTGCGAAGAAAGTGGCATGATTTTGTTTCAAAGCAAACGCTTACTTACTGATCTATTTATTTCAAACAAAATGGGAGAATTAGTAGACCTTAATAGCCTTTTTTGTCTTTCTTATTTGGTATATTCAGCATTCACCTCGCGAGAAGCGTCATCCATACGGCATCATTGAAGAGAGTAAGCGTGTTGTTCACCGACGGTAGAGGATGTTGCTACAGGCTTTGGAAGCCGCCTAGGCGTGGCAAGGTCACCTCCATTAACACCTGCCACCATCGGTCAACGACCGAAATGTACGACGCCAGCGTGCAAAAATTGAAAACCCATTTGATTTTACACATAATAATTACTAATTGTACATGACATGTGATTGCTGCACGTTCTATATTGTATGCTGTAGGTAGAATGGATCCATGTAAACATACATTAAAAATACATATAGAGAAGACCTGCTGTGTATACATGGCTATACGCAAGCTTACACGTGCAAAGTACAATATGCTGAATTTTCTAGTTAATAGGCTATTTAGATATAAAAATATGAACTATATGATACAATGGTGCACCGACGGGAGATCCACTGGGTCCATACACCCCAAAACGCTTCCTAACTCAACAGAGGCGGCGTTAGATGCATCTGGAGACCTAGTGCCAATAATGACCCCGCGGGGCCAGCAGTTGCGGCTTTAGGATTTTAATTTTGGGTAGGCTCGCTCCTTTGCTTATGGATACATATACACATTTGATTGAATAATGACAGTAGGAAATTAATTTTACAGTAGTGGTTGGTGGTATTTTTTAAATAACTATCTACTGCTAGTATAAATAATGAACAATATATTTGTTCTTTATTAAATATTTTAGCGTTTACATACTTTTCAAAATTCTTGGGTAGGTCCGTGCCTACCTGGCCTACCCGCTAAAGCCGTCAATAGGGGCCAGAGTACTAGTAAAAATCGCCAGCGCCGATATTCTATTTCTAAACCCGATAAAGCAGTAAGTAATTTCCTCAGATGATTGACTTTAATTCGTATACCTATATTTATTATTAAATATTATCTTCTTCTTTTTTTTATGAACAACGGTTTCTTATGAAAAAATCTCCGACATATTTATTTGAAGAAAGTACAATATCTTTTTGAAAGAACATTGCTAGTTACAAGTACACTGCAAACTTCTTGAGGAAAAAAAAAAACTGCTCAGAACGCGGGGCCATTCTAAGCGCGGGGCCTGGGGCAGTCACCCCATTCACCACGACACAAACTCCGCTTCTGTAACTGAACATACATCTGTATACTTTCTCAAAAAATATATATACTTGTTTAACAGGAAACTGATTGATATAGCATGAAAAATTGATCTTATACTTCATCTGTACTCTTTCTCTTATTAAAACAATCTAGTTCAATCATTTTTTTTTCTCTCAAAATATAGGTGGAAGTATTTCATACTTACGTATCGTCTTTTCGGTTCTAGAATAATACATGTTCAATACTACATAGACATAGTGGCTTGCAGTACTTGACCCCCCGAAAGCTTGGAACCCTCCAACAAAAAAAAAAAAAAAAAAAATGGTGCTCGCCTAATATGTTATTTGAATACCGTAATACTATATGAAGAAATACAGGGTGTTTCAAAACAACACAGACAAAGTTTGGGAGATGATCCCTGATACCAAGAAAAGACGAAAAGTATAGACCAACCTGGGTGCACAAATGCTTCCTCTCGGAGTTATAGGCTGCCGAAAGGTTGCATAAAATGAACATTAAAGGTCCATATCTCCAAAACTATGGAACTTAAAGTAGTTGGGTCAAGACTTCACTTAGGAACTAATATGTGTGCTATCCAAAAATACATGTTTTCAGAATTCTGTGCTACTTCCGCAACAATTTTTATAGAGGGAATTTGGCTACGGGCATATAATTTGAAGTACTCACCAATAACCTCTTTAAAAATTGTTGCGGAAGTACCGAATGATTCTGAAATATGGATATTTGTATAGGGCACGTACTTGTTCCTAAGTGAAGTCTTGACCCGACTACGGTAGGTCCCATAGTTCTGGAGTTATGGACCTTTATTATTTTTTATTTCATGTTTTTGGCAGCCTACAACTGCGAAAGGAAGCATTTGTGCACCCACGTTGGTCTATACTTTTTGTCATACTTTGGTGTCAGGAACCACTTTTCAGACGTTGTCGGTGTTGTTTTGAAACGCCCTGTATACATAATTTATAATTTAGTTTTCCAATAACATTGGAACATTGTGCTGCAAGTGGTAGAATGCAACTTATAATATTGTATATACACTATACTTCGTGCAAAATAAATGCTGTAAGGTCAATCTATGCAAAGTGATCGATAAAAAAAAGATTGCTGCTCGACCTTTTCAAAAACATCTTTTTTTTCTTTTTTTCATGAATGTTTATCCTATATCAGGGTACTTCAAAACCACAATTTATTATTTTTTACATCCCATGGCGATGCAGCGCCTGTGGCCAATTAACTTTTTTTTTTTCGATTTTAGGTGTTTACGTTGTTTTGAATATCTTAGCATACATTTGTCTTACGAAATTGAAAATTGCTGGACGTGTCCAACTCGTGTAGAGCTAAAACTTCGATTTCTTAACATTTTTGCCTAAAACCACTTGAAGGAGGTTAAATCAGGGTCTACATTAGCAACATTTTTGGACATTTAAGACATGTTTGGGATGGGGAAGCAACTCACGTAAAGGTCTGAATTTCTGTGTGCATGTAGTCTGGGGTCATAAGCTAATACACACAATTTACAGATCTGCTACCAAAGGCCTGAAAAAAATCGTAAAGTTTGGGAAATCTGCCAATTTGGCATGTTTCACTGTCTTATATCTCCAATGGGCCAGGATAAAAAAAACTGAAATTTTGGGAACAGTTAGTCCTTTAGTATACCATAACACACAACAAAGCGCGTTTTGTGTTTTCTTTTGAGCAAAGGGGGTCAAAGTATTAAGTAATGACGTCATACTCTAGGAGGTCTTTTGTTCACAAATTCAACTGGAAATTTTTTTGTTGTGAAGTAAAATAAAGTACAGTGACTCACATTAATATTCGGACACCATATATACTACACATAATTTGCTTGCTGTACATGAAAAAAAAATAATGAATGGAAAACCAACGGAAATCAAGCAAAAAGGCAATGGTCTAGTCGAGCAAATATGCTATCAGTTAATTAAATTATGCAAACTAAGTCCAATTTATGAGCACGCAATTATAATATACTGTATTTTGGACGCCACTTTAATATTCGGACAGTTGTTTTGACGTTTGTTTATCAATAGCGAGCGAGACAGTGGAAGAGTTCCAGTTGCAGTTTAAGTTGTCCCGAGACAGGACGTCTGTATCTGTTTAGTTTACGAGTGGTTAGTGTGACCGAGAGAAAGCATAAAAGGAAAATGGGGCGGAAGGGACAAAATACAAAGTTTAAGCAACGGCAGTTAGTAATTTTTGACCATGCGAAAGGTCTATCGTACATGGAAATTGCACATCTACTCAATATTTGCAAAAGCACCGTTTATGACATTGTACAAAGATTTAATAGAGAGGATTGAATCAAGTCAGTGAATCAAAAGGGTCGACCTGTGAAACTGAATGATTAAGAGAAACGTAAATTGATTTGGAAAGTGAAGACAAATTCCAGAATAAGTGCGCCGAAATGAACGACAGAGCTGTATGAAGACAATGAAAGACGGTGCATCCACAAACTGTGTGGCGAGTGTTGTGAAGTGAAGGGTTTAATGGGAAAATAGCTAGAAAAAAAACCTTTTATTAGTAAAATTAACAAAGGTAAAAGAGTTAAGTTCGCTAAAGTTTATACTGAGAAGCCTGCAACTTGGTGTAATGGCGTGTTATTCACGGACGAATCAAATGTCAATCTGCATGAGTCCGATGTTAAGGTAATTGTGTGGCAGAAGCCAAATACAAAGTTAAATCTTGCAAATCTTCAACCTACTGTAAAGCATGGAGGAGGAAGTGTGATGGCATGGGGGTGTATTTTTGCATCGGGAGTGTGAGAACTCGTGTTTTTTTAAGGGATTATGACAAAGGAGGTTTACTTGAATATTCTCCAGCAAAATCTCCATTAAAGTGCTGAAAAATTAGGAATTAGGGAGATGTTTAAATTTTACCATGATAATGACCCGAAGCATAAAGCGCATGTGGTGCGCGAATGGTTATGTATAATTGTCGGAAAGTGCTTGAAACACCACCACAGAGTCCCGTCCTTAATCTTATAGAGAGCATATCTGGGATGAGTTAAAGCGTAAGGTCAAACGGGTACAAGTAACATCACGAGACAATTTGAAAATATGTGTGTGAACCTGGCAGAACCCATTTACGGAAATTAAAAATAAAACATGTAAATCGTTTGTTCATCGTTTGTTCACGATTGTTCACATAAAATTTTCGTTTGTTCACGATTTATAAACAATTTATACGAAAAACAAAATGGGCGGTGCCAACTTCACGCAGCAGAACCCATTTTCAGAAATCGAAAATAAACCATGCAGATCGTTTGTTCATCGTTTGTTCACGATTGTTCACATAAAATTTTCGTTTGTTCACGATTTATAAACAATTTATACGAAAAACAAAATGGGCGGTGCCAACTTCACGCAGCAGAACCCATTTTCAGAAATCGAAAATAAACCATGCAGATCGTTTGTTCATCGTTTGTTCACGATTGTTCACATAAAATTTTCGTTTGTTCACGATTTATAAACAATTTATACGAAAAACAAAATGGGCGGTGCCACCTTCACGTACCTGAAAATTATTGGAAATCGAAAATAAACCATGCAGATCGTTTGTTCATCGTTTGTTCACGATTGTTCACATAACATTTTCGTTTGTTCACGATTTATAAACAATTTAAACAAAAAACAAAATGGGCGGTGCCAACTTCACGCAGCAGAACCCATTTTCAGAAATCGAAAATAAACCATGCAGATCGTTTGTTCATCGTTTGTTCACGATTGTTCACAAAAAAATTTCGTTTGTTCACGATTTATAAACAATTAATACGAAAAACAAAATGGGAGGTGCCAACTTCACGTACCTGAAAATTATTGGAAATCGAAAATAAACCATGCAGATCGTTTGTTCATCGTTTGTTCACGATTGTTCACATAAAATTTTCGTTTGTTCACGATTTATAAACAATTTATACGAAAAACAAAATGGGCGGTGCCAACTTCACGCAGCAGAACCCATTTTCAGAAATCGAAAATAAACCATGCAGATCGTTTGTTCATCGCTTGTTCACGATTGTTCACATAAAATTTTCGTTTGTTCACGATTTATAAACAATTTATACGAAAAACAAAATGGGCGGTGCCAACTTCACGCAGCAGAACCCATTTTCAGAAATCGAAAATAAACCATGCAGATCGTTTGTTCATCGTTTGTTCACGATTGTTCACAAAAAATTTCGTTTGTTCACGACTTATAAAAAATTTATACGAAAAACAAAATGGGAGGTGCCAACTTCACGCAGCAGAACCCATTTTCAGAAATCGAAAATAAACCATGCAGATCATTTGTTCATCGTTTGTTCACGATTGTTCACATAAAATTTTCGTTTGTTCACGATTTATAAACAATTTATACGAAAAACAAAATGGGCGGTGCCACCTTCACGTACCTGAAAAGTATTGGAAATCGAAAATAAACCATGCAGATCGTTTGTTCATCGTTTGTTCACGATTGTTCACATAAAATTTTCGTTTGTTCACGATTTATAAACAATTTAAACAAAAAACAAAATGGGCGGTGCCAACTTCACGCAGCAGAACCCATTTTCAGAAATCGAAAATAAACCATGCAGATCGTTTGTTCATCGTTTGTTCACGATTGTTCACAAAAAATTTCGTTTGTTCACGATTTATAAACAATTAATACGAAAAACAAAATGGGAGGTGCCAACTTCACGTACCTGAAAATTATTGGAAATCGAAAATAAACCATGCAGATCGTTTGTTCATCGTTTGTTCACGATTGTTCACATAAAATTTTCGTTTGTTCACGATTTATAAACAATTTATACGAAAAACAAAATGGGCGGTGCCAACTTCACGCAGCAGAACCCATTTTCAGAAATCGAAAATAAACCATGCAGATCGTTTGTTCATCGTTTGTTCACGATTGTTCACATAAAATTTTCGTTTGTTCACGATTTATAAACAATTTATACGAAAAACAAAATGGGCGGTGCAACTTCACGTACCTGAAAATTATCGGAAATCGAAAATAAACCATGCAGATCGTTTGTTCATCGTTTGTTCACGATTGTTCACATAAAATTTTCGTTTGTTCACGATTTATAAACAATTTATACGAAAAACAAAATGGGCGGTGCCAACTTCACGCAGCAGAACCCATTTTCAGAAATCGAAAATAAACCATGCAGATCGTTTGTTCATCGTTTGTTCACGATTGTTCACATAAAATTTTCGTTTGTTCACGATTTATAAACAATTTATACGAAAAAAAAATGGGCGTTGCAACTTCACGTACCTGAAAATTATTGGAAATCGAAAGTAAACCATGCAGATCGTTTGTTCACCGTTTGCTTACGATTGTTCACATAAAATTTTCGTTTGTTCACGATTTATAAACAATTTGTACGAAAAACAAAATGGGCGGTGCCAACTTCACGCAGCAAAAACAAATGTTCAGAAATCGAAAATAAACCATGCAGATCGTTTGTTCATCGTTTGTTCACGATTGTTCACATAAAATTTTCGTTTGTTCACGATTTATAAACAATTTATACGAAAAACAAAATGGGCGGTGCCAACTTCACGCAGCAGAACCCATTTTCAGAAATCGAAAATAAACCATGCAGATCGTTTGTTCATCGTTTGTTCACGATTGTTCACATAAAATTTTCGTTTGTTCACGATTTATAAACAATTTATTCGAAAAACAAAATGGGCGGTGCCAACTTCACGCAGCAGAACCCATTTTCAGAAATCGAAAATAAACCATGCAGATCGTTTGTTCATCGTTTGTTCACGATTGTTCACAAAAAATTTCGTTTGTTCACGACTTATAAAAAATTTATACGAAAAACAAAATGGGAGGTGCCAACTTCACGCAGCAGAACCCATTTTCAGAAATCGAAAATAAACCATGCAGATCGTTTGTTCATCGTTTGTTCACGATTGTTCACATAAAATTTTCGTTTGTTCACGATTTATAAACAATTTATACGAAAAACAAAATGGGCGGTGCCAACTTCACGCAGCAGAACCCATTTTCAGAAATCGAAAATAAACCATGCAGATCGTTTGTTCATCGTTTGTTCACGATTGTTCACATAAAATTTTAGTTTGTTCACGATTTATAAACAATTTAAACAAAAAACAAAATGGGCGGTGCCAACTTCACGCAGCAGAACCCATTTTCAGAAATCGAAAATAAACCATGCAGATCGTTTGTTCATCGTTTGTTCACGATTGTTCACAAAAAAATTTCGTTTGTTCACGATTTATAAACAATTAATACGAAAAACAAAATGGGAGGTGCCAACTTCACGTACCTGAAAATTATTCGAAATCGAAAATAAATCACGCAGATCGTTTGTTCATCGTTTGTTCACGATTGTTCACATAAAATTTTCGTTTGTTCACGATTTATAAACAATTTATACGAAAAACAAAATGGGCGGTGCCAACTTCACGCAGCAGAACCCATTTTCAGAAATCGAAAATAAACCATGCAGATCGTTTGTTCATCGTTTGTTCACGATTGTTCACAAAAAATTTCCTTTGTTCACGATTTATAAACAATTAATACGAAAAACAAAATGGGAGGTGCCAAGTTCACGTACCTGAAAATTGTAGGAAATCGAAAATAAACCATGCAGATCGTTTGTTCATCGTTTGTTCACGATTGTTCACATAAAATTTTCGTTTGTTCACGATTTATAAACAATTTATACGAAAAACAAAATGGGCGGTGCCAACTTCACGCAGCAGAACCCATTTTCAGAAATCGAAAATAAACCATGCAGATCGTTTGTTCATCGTTTGTTCACGATTGTTCACATAAAATTTTCGTTTGTTCACGATTTATAAACAAATTATACGAAAAACAAAATGGGCGGTGCCAACTTCACGTACCTGAAAATTATTGGAAATCGAAAATAAATCACGCAGATCGTTTGTTCATCGTTTGTTCACGATTGTTCACATAAAATTTTCGTTTGTTCACGATTTATAAACAATTTATACGAAAAACAAAATGGGCGGTGCCAACTTCACGCAGCAGAACCCATTTTCAGAAATCGAAAATAAACCATGCAGATCGTTTGTTCATCGTTTGTTCACGATTGTTCACATAAAATTTTCGTTTGTTCACGATTTATAAACAAATTATACGAAAAACAAAATGGGCGGTGCCAACTTCACGTACCTGAAAATTATTGGAAATCGAAAATAAATCACGCAGATCGTTTGTTCATCGTTTGTTCACGATTGTTCACATAAAATTTTCGTTTGTTCACGATTTATAAACAATTTATACGAAAAACAAAATGGGCGGTGCCAACTTCACGCAGCAGAACCCATTTTCAGAAATCGAAAATAAACCATGCAGATCGTTTGTTCATCGTTTGTTCACGATTGTTCACATAAAATTTTCGTTTGTTCACGATTTATAAACAATTTATACGAAAAACAAAATGGGCGGTGCCAACTTCACGCAGCAGAACCCATTTTCAGAAATCGAAAATAAACCATGCAGATCGTTTGTTCATCGTTTGTTCACGATTGTTCACAAAAAAAATTTCGTTTGTTGACGATTTATAAACAATTAATACGAAAAACCAAATGGGAGGTGCCAACTTCACGTACCTGAAAATTATTGGAAATCGAAAATAAACCATGCAGGTCGTTTGTTCATCGTTTGTTCACGATTGTTCCCATAAAATTTTCGTTTGTTCACGATTTATAAACTATTTATACGAAAAACAAAATGGGCGGTGCCAACTTCACGCAGCAGAACCCATTTTCAGAAATCGAAAGTAAACCGTGCAGATCGTTTGTTCATCGTTTGTTCATGATTGTTCAGATAAAAGTTTCGTTTTTTCACGATTTATGAACATTTTTTACCAAAAAGAGTATATATAGTAGCATCTTCATGTACCTAGAAATATAGTGGAAGTTGCAAATAAAGTCTCCAGGAGAATTTAAAATTATTTTTATATATAAACCTTGACAACCGATGTTATATTCCGGTTTTGACGGGAAGTTTGGTACAGCCACATATGTAGCAGAAGACATCAGGCTTAGTTATGCATCTGCAGTGGCGTATTTAGGGGGGGGGGCTTCCGGTCTTAAGCCCCTCCCGAAATCTTACTTACTATAGTAAAGAATATGAAATATCTTGCAGAATTTTCATATTTTCAGGCCAAGCCCTCCCCGAAAGTTAGCAAAGCCCCTCCCGAAACAAAATCGTAAATACGCCACTGTGCATCTGTATTTAGTTGAAGAAGCCATGATCTAATTGGAAGACTGGAAAAAGAGTGTGTTAAGAACGTATGCAGACGAATCATCTTTAAGAAGCAAAAATTAAACAACTTTCTTAGTTCTTGTGAATCCATATATTTTATTACATCATTTAGTCCTGTTAAAATTTATTTGAGAAAATAAAAACAACAACCACCATCTGGCAAATATGAGATGCATTTGATAAAGTAAAATAACGTGCCTGAAAGTTGACCACCGTGAATTTAGCGACCAAAAGTTTAATAAATCGATCTTTTTTTAGAGTTCTGAGTAGCACTCAAAGAGTTCTAGAGTTCTTGCGAGGTTAGACCAATAGTTCTGGGTAAATAAAGATTTTATAGCGATTTTAAAGTTTCGGTGCTAACTTCACGCAACACCAAAAATCTTAAAATGTCTATATTTTTTTTTTTAGAGTTCTGAGTAGCACTCAAAGAGTTCTAGAGTTTTTGCTAGGTTAGACCAATAGTTCTGGGTAAATAAAGATTTTATAGCGATTTTAAATTGTCGCTGATAACTTCATTCAAAACCGAAAATCTTAAAATGTCTTTGTGTATTTAGAATTGTCAGTAGCACTTGAAGAGTTCTAAATTTCTCATGAAAATTTAGAACAATTCTCGCAAAATAAGGGAATAAATGGGAAATAAATGTTTCGTCACAATTTACTGACCACACATGCATTCGGTACAAATCATTAACAACTATATAACACGTGCCTAATAAAATTTAAACAATGTTACCCAAATCATAGGAATCGACAAGTGCTACTCAAAACTCTCATCAGAACTCCATTTCATCACGAAGTAAAAGAGTTCTAACACCTTGCTCACAGTCGGCTTGCGAGCGTCCCATAAATTGTTAATCTAATTTTTTATAGAATATTTTAATATGAGCTTGAGTAGTGCTAGTCAGAACTCTCATCGGAACTCTATTTCATTGCAAAATAAAAGAGTTCTATCACCTTGTTCAGAGTCTGTTCGCGAGTGGCGCATAAATTGTTAATTTAAATTGTTAGAAATAAATATTTAACCATTCTACCAACAGAACCCTATAGAACTTTACGAGTGCTACTCGGAACTCTTACCCAGCACCAAAATGTACAGTACCAAAATGTACTACATCCACATATAAAACCAGAAGGTACCATATCCATAATTTCTAAAATTTTAAATATTTTATTAAAAATTACTAATTACATGTATTCACCGAATTATGTATCATAAAAATAAATTGTAAAATATTCTACCTACATGAAACTGAATCACCATTCTACAGCAAAATTTAATGATCATATTTGTTTTTTCTATTTCCTTTAAAAATTCCTAACTGTGATATAGTACATTTTAGAAACAAGCTCCTCAGTTGTTGATTTAAGTTGCTATAAAATAAAAAGTTAATCATTCTCGGATAGGAAACAGCACAATCTTCAAGTATTGACTAATGGGAATTATCGTATATTTTGTGACCTGTTTATAATTTTAAAATGTAATTTTGTCGCCCGACTTTTTTGTTAACAATGTCAACAACAATCCTTGTGTTTAACAATGTCAACAAGAACTGCAGCAAATACCATAAAAATACTATATATATTGTTTCCGTTTATTGTTTATTCCTTTTATATATATATAAAAAAATGAAATTTACATTGACAATATAATAAAATAAATTTTCAGCTGAAATTGTATACGTAGCGGAAGTAGTAGCTTAAGATGACCATCAAGTGGTCCACATAGTTCCGCCATAGAAATTATCTCATTCTAGTAAAAGGTACAATTATTATTTTTATACAAAATTATCACATATTAAATGCAAGTAGTGTTATCTAAAAATATTTTTACATACTACACTGAAGAATGGTTGAATTAAGCCCAATGAAAATTTAATTATTTTTTATTCTAACAAAATGAAATCAGTCCGTTAACTTATTATACTCTCTTATATAGACATTTTAAGATTTTTGGTGTTGCATGAAGTTCGCACCGAAACTTTAAAATCGCTATAAAATCTTTATTTATCCAGAACTATTGGTCTAACCTAGCAAGAACTCTAGAACTCTTTGAGTGCTACTCAGAACTCTAAAAAAAATATCGATTTATTAAACTTTTGGTCGCTAACTTCACGGGGGTCTGAAGTTGGCCTCCCTACTTCTCTCAAACTACGCCAAATGTCGCACATCGTTAGTGTATCGTTAATGCACGTTAGTGCAAGAATTATCATTAGTGCTATCGCACTTTACGAGTTATTGCAGTTTTTTTTAAATTTAAAATTGAATACCCATCAATATGCAGACAGATCTGCACCAAACCTATCACATCGTTAGTGCATCATTATTATACTAAAACGCACTAAGCACTAACGTTATTGTTACCATATTTTGGGATGTATTTAAGATTTGGGGTGAGGGATATGAAATATCACATTCCATACAAATATACGTAGGAACTTGGAGTTAACGGCAACCGTTAGTTCATCGTTAGTACACGCACTAAGCACTAACGTTAGCGTTATAACATTTTGGGATTTATTCAAGATTTTTGGTGGGGGTACAACTTCAGAAATATCAAATTCCATACAAACTGTTAGTGTTTTCTACAAGTACTAACGATGTATAATAGCACTAATTTTTTATACTAATGAATAGCATTAATTTTTTCGTGAATGCTTGAAGTGGGGATCGGGTTCACTCTGACCACCAAAGATATTTTCCTTGTAGCACCTACACTAATAAAGCACTAACATTAGGAGTTGGTGCACGAAGAAGTACTAACGATGCACTAACGATTGCACTAGAAGAGGTCACTAGTGCTTTTGAATTTGGCGGAAATTTGACGCAATGAAAAATATCCCATAAATTTCTTTTGTGAGTTTCATAATATGTAATTGGCCATAACTGCATTAATAGTGAAGCACTATCAAAACTGCTAGTAATATCTAGGAGCACTAACGATGCATTAACGAATGGCACTAATTTTTTCGTTAGTGCTTTAAGTGGCTGGGCCAGCGTAAACTTGTTCCCACAAAAGATTTTCACTGGTAGCATCTACACTAATGAAGCACTAACGACGTCCACGAACTTGGCCCCCACATGATGCACTAACGATAATTTAATGTCAATCGTTAGTGAATCGTTAGTGCTTCTTAGTGCATCAACGACTAAAGTTAGTTCTTCATTAGTGTACGTGCTACAAATAGAAACCTTTTGGGAGGCCAAGTTTACGCTGTCTCAGCTACTTCAGGCACTAACGAAAAAATTAGTGCCATTCGTTAGTGCATTCTTAGTGCTTCTTACTGCGCCAACATCTAACGCTAGTACTTGATGGGTGTAAGTGCTAGTTAGAAAACCTTTGGGGGCCAGCGTGAACTTGGCTCCAACTTTAAGTACTAAAGGAAATAGTGCTCCTAGAAAATACTAAAGTTCGTTAATGCTTCACTATTAGTGTAGTTATGACGAATTACATGTCACGAAACTCACATAAGAAATTTATGTAGAATTTTTCACTGCATCAAATTTTCGCAAAATTCCAGGTAATAATGATCTCTTCTTGTGCAATCGTTAGTGCTTCTTTGTGCACCAACCCCTAACGCTAGTGCTTCATTAGTGTAGGTGCTACAAGTAAAATATTTTTGGTGGTCAGCTTGAACTTGTCCCACTTCAAGCGATAACGAAAAATTTGGTGCAATTCGTTAGTGCATTCTTACTGTTAGTGCTTCTAGAAAGCACTCTAGAAAGTGGAGCCTCACCTTTCTAAAGATACCAATATTATTTCTGTACTTTAACAATTAAGCGAACTACTCCATTTTCTGTAGCGGTGCGTGAAGTTGGCGCCGCCCATATTGTTTCTCGTATAAATTGTTTATAAATCGTGAACAAACGAAAATTTTATGTGAACAATCGTGAACAAACGATGAACAAAAAATCTGCATGGTTTATTTTCGATTTCTGAAAATGGGTTCTGCTGCGTGAAGTTGGCACCGCCCATTTTGTTTTTCGTATAAATTGTTTATAAATCGGGAACAAACAAAAATTTTATATGAACAATGGTGAACAAATGAAAGTTTTATGTGAACAATCGTAAACAAACGATGAACAAACGATCTGCATGGTTTATTTTTGATTTCCAATAATTTTCAGGTACGTGAAGTTGGCACCGCCGATTTTGTTTTTCGTATAAATTGTTTATAAATCGTGAACAAACGAAAATTTTATGTGAACAATCGTGAACAAACGATGAACAAACGATCTGCATGGTTTATTTTCGATTTCTGAAAATGGGTTCTGCTGCGTGAAGTTGGCACCGCCCATTTTGTTTTTCGTATAAATTGTTTATAAATCGTGAACAAACGAAAATTTTATGTGAACAGTCGTGAACAAACGATGAACAAACGATCTGCATGGTTTATTTTCGATTTCTGAAAATGGGTTCTGCTGCGTGAAGTTGGCACCGCCCATTTTGTTTTTCGTATAAATTGTTCATAAATCGTGAACAAACGAAAATTTTGTGTCAACAATCGGGAACAAACGATGAACAAATGATCTGCATGGTTTATTTTCGATTTCCAATAATTTTCAGGTACGTGAAGTTGGCACCGCCCATTTTGTTTTTCGTATAAATTGTTTATAAATCGTGAACAAACGAAACTTTTATGTGAACAATCGTGAACAAACGATGAACAAACGATCTGCATGGTTTATTTTCGATTTCTGAAAATGTTTTCTGCTGCATGAAGTTGGCACCGCCCATTTTGTTTTTCGTATAAATTGTTTATAAATCGTGAACAAACGAAACTTTTATGTGAACAATCGTGAACAAACGATGAACAAACGATCTGCATGGTTTATTTTCGATTTCTGAAAATGGGTTCTGCTGCGTGAAGTTGGCACCGCCCATTTTGTTTTTCGTATAAATTGTTCATAAATCGTGAACAAACGAAAATTTTGTGTCAACAATCGGGAACAAACGATGAACAAATGATCTGCATGGTTTATTTTCGATTTCCAATAATTTTCAGGTACGTGAAGTTGGCACCGCCCATTTTGTTTTTCGTATAAATTGTTTACAAATCGTGAACAAACGAAAATTTTATGTGAACAATTGTGAACAAACGATGAACAAGCGATCTGCATGGTTTATTTTCGATTTCTGAAAATGGGTTCTGCTGCGTGAAGTTGGCACCGCCCATTTTGTTTTTCGTATAAATTGTTTACAAATCGTGAACAAACGAAAATTTTATGTGAACAATTGTGAACAAACGATGAACAAGCGATCTGCATGGTTTATTTTCGATTTCTGAAAATGGGTTCTGCTGCGTGAAGTTGGCACCGCCCATTTTGTTTTTCGTATAAATTGTTCATAAATCTGAACAAACGAAAATTTTATGTGAACAATCGTGAACAAACGATGAACAAATGATCTGCATGGTTTATTTTCGATTTCCAATAATTTTCAGGTACGTGAAGTTGGCACCGCCGATTTTGTATTTCGTATAAATTGTTTATAAATCGTGAACAAACGAAAATGTTATGTGAACAATGGTGAACAAACGATGAACAAACGACCTGCATGGTTTATTTTCGATTTCCAATAATTTTCAGGTACGTGAGGTTGGCACCGCTCATTTTGTTTTTCGTATAAATTGTTTATATGTCGTGAACAAACGAAAATTTTATGTGAACAATCGTGAACAAAAGATGAACGATCTGCATGGTTTATTTTCGATTTCTGAAAATGGGTTCTGCTGCGTGAAGTTGGCACCGCCCATTTTGTATTTCGTATAAATTGTTTATAAATCGTGAACAAACGAAAATTTTATGTGAACAATCGTGAACAAACGATGAACAAACGATCTGCATGGTTTATTTTTGATTTCTGAAAATGGGTTCTGCTGCGTGAAGTTGGCACCGCCCATTTTGTTTTTCGTATAAATTGTTTATAAATCGTGAACAAACGATAATTTTATGTGAACAATCGTGAACAAACGATGAACAAACGATCTGCGTGGTTTATTTTCGAATTCCAATAATTTTCAGGTACGTGAAGTTGGCACCTCCCATTTTGTTTTTCGTATTAATTGTTTATAAATCGTGAACAAACGAAAATTTTATGTGAACAATCGTGAACAAACGATGAACAAATGATCTGCATGGTTTATTTTCGATTTCCAATAATTTTCAGGTACGTGAAGTTGGCACCGCCCATTTTGTTTTTCGTATAAATTGTTTATAAATCGTGAACAAACGAAAATGTTATGTGAACAATGGTGAACAAACGATGAACAAACGACCTGCATGGTTTATTTTCGATTTCCAATAATTTTCAGGTACGTGAAGTTGGCACCGCCGATTTTGTTTTTCGTATATATTGTTTATAAATCGTGAACAAACGAAACTTTTATGTGAACAATCGTGAACAAACGATGAACAAACGATCTGCATGGTTTATTTTCGATTTCTGAAAATGGGTTCTGCTGCGTGAAGTTGGCACCGCCCATTTTGTTTTTCGTATAAATTGTTTATAAATCGTGAACAAACGAAAATTTTATGTGAACAATCGTGAACAAACGATGAACAAACGATCTGCGTGGTTTCTTTTTGGAATTCCAATAATTTTCAGGTACGTGAAGTTGGCACCGCCGATTTTGTTTTTCGTATAAATTGTTTATAAATCGTGAACAAACGAAACTTTTATGTGAACAATCGTGAACAAACGATGAACAAACGATCTGCATGGTTTATTTTCGATTTCTGAAAATGGGTTCTGCTGCGTGAAGTTGGCACCGCCCATTTTGTTTTTCGTATAAATTGTTTATAAATCGTGAACAAACGAAAATTTTATGTGAACAATCGTGAACAAACGATCTGCGTGGTTTATTTTCGAATTCCAATAATTTTCAGGTACGTGAAGTTGGCACCGCCGATTTTGTTTTTCGTATAAATTGTTTATAAATCGTGAACAAACGAAACTTTTATGTGAACAATCGTGAACAAACGATGAACAAACGATCTGCATGGTTTATTTTCGATTTTTGAAAATGGGTTCTGCTGCGTGAAGTTGGCACCGCCCATTTTGTTTTTCGTATAAGTTGTTTATAAATCGTGAACAAACGAAAATTTTATGTGAACAATCGTGAACAAACGATGAACAAACGATCTGCATGGTTTATTTTCGATTTCTGAAAATGGGTTCTGCTGCGTGAAGTTGGCACCGCCCATTTTGTTTTTCGTATAAATTGTTTATAAATCGTGAACAAACGAAAATTTTATGTGAACAATCGTGAACAAACGATGAACAAACGATCTACATGTTTTATTTTCAATTTCCGAAAATGGGTTCTGCCAGGTTCACACACATTTTGAAAATGGCTCTCCGGGCAGCATGGGATGACATATCGCCCCATTCTACCAATAAACTTGTTGGAAGCATGTACAATCATTTACAGAAAGTCATGAAACGTCGTGTGTTTCCCTCTAAGTACTAGTGAAACGTTTGTGAGCAAGAAACAACAGACACAAAACTTCTATGTAGTAGGTGTCCGAATATTAAACGGACGTTGCAAACACACAGTGTCATCAGTATCTGTATGTTCTTTCTGCTTCTTTCGATCAAGACATCGTATTTGTACTTCTTTTTTCTGTAAGTATACGAATATCTAAATACCTCATTAGTTTACTCTCACGCCTCTCACTTATTTCATAAAACTTCCTACTTTCAACAAAATGCAAATGTCCAAATATTAATGTGAGTCACTGTAGGATGAATGGTTTCTCCAGTCAAGGCTATCAAAGCTCGTCTCTTTTCTCTAGTTATAACACTGTCTTATCACACTCACAGCAGCACTGGTGAAGAATGCCGCTATCAGTAGTAGCAGTCTAAATGCACACTTGACAAAAAAAAAAAAAAAAAAAGTCCGTAAGTGTTCCTTGCTCTTGTTGCTTGCTATATCAATGATATACAATCATATTTATTCTAGTTTTAACTGTTAACTCATGCAGGAGACTGTTGTCCTTTCGTTTGATCTGCATTCCCAAGTCAGTGTTTACAGCGAGTTAGTGTAATTTACGAGCATTTCGGATTTCAAAACTGATTTCTATAGAGCATAGCCATAAATTAAATTAAGAAGCAATTTCTTGCAATCGATTCAGCGTACCAAAAATAGGTTGTATCTTCTTTGATGACCCTTTGTTGTGGTAGAAATAAACCTTTTGGCGGTTTCAACGTTTATCGCTATATACTGTAAGAGGAAAACGGTAATGTATAGCGGTAAGCGCTTCTTTGCAATCGGTTCAGCGTCTCAGAAGTGTATAACATCACCAACTGCAACACTATCAAAAGCGAAAGTGGTTTAAATTTACTAGTACTTTCGATTTCAATTTTGAATTCTGTAGATTAAAAATGGTATAGGCTATAAATGGTATAGCATATTATTATTATTATTATTATTATTATTATTATTATTATTATTATTATTATTATTATTATTATTATTATTATTATTATTTGGCACATTCAGCGACCCAATAATGAGTTTTGTTTCCACTTTGATTTATCAGTTGAAACTAGAAGTGATAAAAATCTGCATTTATTCGATTACGATACTGATCCCATAATGGATAAAATTGAGACAGTTAGTGACATGGAGCATTTTCATATGGATTCAATACCTAAAATCGTTGTCATCCCTTATTTTGTTAGTTTTATTGCAACCAGAAATGTTAACTTCAATTACCATTTTCAGTTTTATCTCCATTGAGGAAACACAGCAAGAGAGATAAAGAGTAATGGCTCTTTGATATAGATTCAGCGTCCGAGGAACATATGTATATTTTTGATCGTATTCCTCTATTGCAACCAGTAGTTATCGAAGTACTACTTTGAGTATTAAATTCATATAGTTTGGATGTCTACCGTAGTTTCGCACTATGAAACAGGATTTGCTAGATTTTAATAGTTTTAATTCGTGTGGCCGAAAAATAGCGACATTCTTGTTTACAGCATGCAACTCGTCAATGTAAATACGTATGTACGAAAATAGTTGATCCAGTCTGTTTAGAAATTCAAGAGAAGTCATGCTCAAGTGGCTGAAGTATTTTCTTAAGTTCCAAGTAGTCTTTATTTAAAACCATAAATCAGTGGCGTTGGTGCTGTTTCCGATCGGAGATTAACAGGTTATGAATAGTAATGCATCCTTCTTCATTGTCAAACACAAGGAACACAGGGAATATTATATTTATGGGTTTTCTAGGAGTTCTCCCGTTTCCTCCCACATTATTATTCCAAGAAATATGTTATAACCTCTGTCTTGTTTAGCCTAAATAGCATAATCGTGGGATGCTAAAGACTTCATATTATTTTCAACATACTCGGTCAATACTCCGGCTGCTCGATTACCAGTAACAAGTAAGAATCATGGAAATAATATTTTTCTCCCCTTGTAACAGTGTTCAAGGTGGCTACACTTGTTTTATTTTTGATGTAATATTGCAACAGATGAAAAACTGAAACTACCATGCCTTATTTCGTTATACATTTCTTCTGTTATAGAGCTACTTAGGCTATTTTGAAATTTATTAAGAAGTTCTAGCAAACATAGTTGCGTTCGAGATTTTTTTTTTCAATTTTCTAACCATAGATTACAGCCAAATTCAGCAGTTTAATGCAATTGCTCTTGTTCATTAATTTGTTACCCTCTCTATGTATCTTATAATCCAATACACGCTTTTGCCAAATATTACCTTTGACACTAGTTAGATATTTTCTTTTTTTTTATGTTTGATTTTACTTTTGTATTATTTTTTCTTCTAAAATATCTGGCAGGGATGTTGATAATCTAGTTGACCGTCGATCCATGTGTAATTGAATCATAACTTTACGAAGTACTTGGAGGAAATGAGTTTGGGACTGTTCATGATACACACTATTTACACACACACAATGATCACTGAATTTTGAGACATTTCAAACGGCTTTCCAGTAACAAAATAAACAAGACTAAAATGACAATTTATCACTTGGTGAGAGTCCTGACTGACTGATTGGCAAACGTCCAGGCCATGTTGCTTAAGCTAGAAACTTGAAATTTTGATAGGCCAAATGGGCTGTTTCATTTCAAATCATACGAGTGCCCATCGACCATCTTGAATTCTTACGAAAAAAAATATGTATTAAAGATGGGCATGGCCAGAATACAGAAACAAAATAGTTTTGGTCTCCGGTGATTTGCAACAGTGTTGTAACCTCTTAAAAATCACCAGATATAGGCACCTTTGCAGCGAAATGAGAATTGGCCTTTTGAAGGTATTGCAGTGTTAGAAACCTTTTTTGTTATTTATTTTATACTATGTTTTCAATTCTTCCAAACCATTCCAAACAGAGACATTAGAGATGTAACATATACTGTAAACAAATGTTGAACTTGGAACAAAATTTTGTTGTGTACATATTTCGGATATTTCCTGTGCCTAAATGAAAACACGTAAGATTTGTTTTATGCTAGGAATGCATACTATGGAAACATGATATTGTAGTACAAATATTAATTTCTACCTATCTGTACATTGCAAGTAAGAATTTAGCATAAAAAGTGAAAATTTCAAAATTGGACTATTTTCAAAAATTACTATCTCAAAAATCCCACCTTGAATTTTCATGAAAATTTCACAAAGAACGCACACAACATTGTACTCCAATCCTGTAAAGAGAGACTTGGTATTATTATTATTATTATTATTATTATTATTATTATTATTATTATTATTATTATTATTATTATTATTATTATTATTATTATTTGAGAAGAAAGATATGGATTTTTATATTGTACGTTACGCAAGTTGTTAAATAATAGTAAAGTAGTGAACAACGTGTGGGATTGGCAACACTGCCTTTGAGTTAAATTCCACATCTAACGTGTTATATCATCATAGTATCAATGAAAATAAATATATTAAGCAAAAACAGGTTTAATAAAATTTAGTGTCAAAAATACGCGACTGGTAACATTGTGATTAACAGGTCACATCATTGCATAAGCAAGTCTGAGCTTGCTAATAAAGCAGATGTGGTAACAGTAAAGGAAAACGGTGTGAAAATGAAAAAAAAAGTAAAACAATTCATGACAAGATCAGTGAGAGAGGCATATATTTTAATGAAAGAAGATTCATCAATTAAAATAGGTCTAACAAAATTTTATTCCTTGCGCCCCACATGGGTTATGTCAACCAGTCATGGGTTATGTCAACCAGTAAAGAAGTGTGCACACCCATGTATTGTACCAACCTCAAATTAATTACATTTGCTTTAAAGAGGTTTGCAGGAAAGAACGCATAAGTGATGAACTTGCCACTGTTGTGTTTGTGTAAAACTCCTGAGGATCAGTGCTGGCTACACGAGTGTGGAGAGTGTCCAGGAGCGGAAGGAGTTACGAAAGAAAGTTTGGGTTTAAATACTAGTGACGATGGCATTAAATTTGCCATTTGGGAAGGGAGAAATTTATTGAAAAAGACTGTGAACATTGATCAGTTTGTTTCCATTGCAAAAAAAAAAAAAAAAAAAAAAAATCGTGAAAGGGGTCTGTCATGCTGACATTCGCCGCATTCAAAGAGAGGCCATTGCTGCTGAGAAAAGATCAAGTACATCAACAAGTGACACTTTGGTCTTGCACTTTGATTTTGCAGAGAACTGGATGGTTGTGTTGCAGGAAGAGATTCAAAGTTATCATTGGCAAACATCCAAAATATCAATATTTACATGCTTTGGTTACTTCCGTGGTTCCACACAAAGCTTTGCAGTAGTCAGTGATGACTTGGCTCATGACAGTGCACATGCACTATGTGCTATCCAGTTGATTATGGATTAAATATCTGCACTCTGTGATGGACACACGTTTTCTACCCAGGTATTTGTATCTGATGGTGCAGCCTCTTATTTCAAAAATAGATTCCAGTTATTTGAGTTACAACGCATGAGTGACAAAGTTACAAGAAAATGGCTATTTTCAGCTACTGGGCATGGAAAGGGCCCCTGTAATGGGCTAGGTGGTTTAGTAAAACATTGTGCAACTAAATGTAATTTGCAGCATAAGCCTGTAGATGCAATTAGGGATGCAAGAGGATTCGTTAAAACTGTCTCTACTTTCATAAAGAATACAACATTACTATTTTTAGACAAATGTACTGTCGCAGAATATCGTTCAAGAAAGAGGAAAGAGTGGGTGAATGCGAAACTGGTGACTGGAATTCAGTCCAGCCACTTTTGGATTGCATCACATTAACTTTTCATTGCCAGAACTGCTGCTCATACTAAGAAACATGTCATTTTTAGTTTCGTAACCAAACTTCGTTATACTGTGATGGACTTGTGTGTACGCGATTTTTTATCGTGCGTATTAGATAATCAGTGGTGGGTGGGACAAATAACGCACGTACCACTCAAACTGGAAGATGTTACGATCTCTCTCATGACTCCACATGGTCCTCCAACTGGTTTCAAATTGCCTTCTGTGCAAAATATCTGTACAATTCCCATAAGAAGTGTACTACTCAATATGGGTTCCTCCTATTCCTATTGGACGCTGTTCTCATTTGTACAAATTTCCAGTAACCCAACTAAAGCTTACAGAAGACGTTTTTACACAGCTGTGATACACTTTTGAGTGTTTACATAAAATAAGTCTTTGTAATCACTGAACCAGTTCTTGGTCAATATATTTACTTACATTGTTACTATGGTGATATATAATATTGGATGTGGAATTTACGTCGAAAGCAGTGTTGCCAATCTCACACTTTGTTCACTGCTTTACTATTATTTAACAGCTTGTGTAACCTACAATATAAAAATTCATCTCTCTCTTCGCAATAATAATAATAATAATACCAAGTATGTCTTTATAGAGTTGGAGAACATGTTGTGTGTATGCTTTGTGAAGTTTTCATGAAACTTCAAGATGTTTTCTTTTAAGTTAGAAGTATTTATTTATTTATTTATTTATTATACGAAAGAGATGCTACAGAATTCAGATCATTGCTGGAAGATTTATAAAAAGATGTCTACATTTGTTTTCAATATGTTATACCATTACAATCGAAACATATTTTTACTTACACAAATCCTTTAAAAAATAAGAGGAAAAGAAAGAAAAAAAAACAAAGAGTAACATAAATGCCATACTATACGGAAATTGGAAATTCAAATTTCCTATAATTTATTTTGATAATGTCCTAATTTCTCACACTTAACATACATCATTAATAGGGAAATTGGTCTTCCAGATCTCCCACACTTAATATTTCTAAATTATAAAGGGAACTGGTCCTCCAAGTTCCTATGACTGACAGGTATAACATGTGTACAGTAGAAGATGGAAAATGTGGTCCTAACGAGCAATAGCTCACTTTAAGGGACTAAGTATTTAGTTTTGCTATTTTTTATGTAGTAATGTGTCAGTATCCACTGTCTTCATTTATCATTTTTATGGCTACTAGATTATTCAGCAAATTTATTCCAAAAATTCTTTTTTTAATTTCTTTTTTAAATAAAGGTATTGCTTTTGTGTCCTTTATATCATTTGGCAGACTATTATAAGTTTGAGTAATGTTATGCTTAACGCTATTTATACCATATTTTGTTGTATTAACATTATCAATATCAATATCATTTATTTTTCTAGTATTATAATTATGTACCTCTTTCCACTTTATTAAAAGTAGATTACTACGTATATTATTTGAAAGTACCTTATGTACATACATACAGGATTGAATTTTTATTGATAAATCGAATGGTAGTATATTTGATTCCATAAATAAACTCTCACTTGGATAGTCCATAGGTCGACCATACATTGCTCTAATGGCTTGATTTTGTAATATTATGAGTGGTTGTATTTTTGGTTTATTAGCATGTCCCCAAATAATACACAAATATATCAAATGACTTTGTATGTATGCATTGTATGCCATACTTTTTTATGTTCGTTGTTAGTGTTTTTCTAAAGCGGTACATAATGCCTACAATGGGAGTTATTTTCTAAATTTTTAATATGTAATTCCCAAGTTAGATGTTGATCTATTATTACACCTAAATATGTAGTGTATTCGACTCTTTTCACCTCCAAATTCTTAATTCCAATTTTGTTAGAAAGAATTATCTTTGACAACGGCTTGTGAAAAATTATATAATGAGACTTTTCTAAATTTAATGACAACGAGTTTATGCATAACCAATGATATAATGTAGATAAGTCTTCTTTAATGTATGCTATCAGTTCCTCTACAGCATCAGCTTTATAGAATATAGCACTATCATCAACAAATAAAGTTGTTCTACCTCTTAGATTAAGCAGATTAACATCATTTACATAAATTAAAAACAGTAACTGTCCCAATATGGAACCGTGTGGAACACCATACTCTATTTGAGACTCATTACTTTCTCTTCCATTTACTAAGACATATTGTGACCTATTAGACAAGTAACTTTTAAACCATGAAAGAGATGTACCTCTGAATCCTAAATTTTCTAACTTTTGAAGCAATATGTTATGTTTGAGTGTATCAAATGTTTTCTTTAAATCAACTAACAATCTTGCTGCAAGTTTATTGCTATCCAAACATTCTTGAATTTCTATTACTATATCAGTTACAGCATTTAAGGTGCTTGATATTTTCCTAAAACCATATTGATATTTATAAAAATAATTTATAGACTCTAGATAAGTTACCATTCTATTATGCACACACTTCTCAATTAATTTGGCAATGCAGCTTAATACTGATATTGGCCTATAATTATTCGGATTTAACTTATCTCCACCTTTATACATTGAAATGACTTTGGCAGTTTTACATTGCTTTGGAAATTTGCCTAGAGTAAAGGAAAGATATACTAATTCAGATAAAGTATGGATGGTGTCCTTGCAATTTATTAAAAATGCATTATGTAATCCATCTTTTGTCTGGTTTATTTTTTTTTCTTTAGCGAACTAATAATTCTAATAATTTCCATGTGGGTAACTGTCGTAAAAAAAAGAGTGAGTGGTTGTATGGTATACCCGTATTCAAAGCTGTATTTTCAATTAACGGTATCTTTGATGCTAGTGTTTTACCAACATTTGCAAAATGATCATTCAACACATTTGGTATACGTTCATTATCAACTAAGGTATTTCCTATTTCCAATTGTATACAATCTGTATCATTATTTATCTTATTAGTTAATATTTCTTTAACAACACCCCAAAATTTCCCACTGTCAGACAAAGATTCCTGTATTTTTTTGTGATAATACTAGCTCTTCAGTTGCCGTCTCGACTTTGTTACCATATTTCTAAGTGTTCCATTCTCATTACGTATATGTATATTATCTGGGATTTTTTTTAATTAAATAGTAATATTTATCTCTCACTTTTACTAAACTTAACAATTCCTCGTTTATCCAAGGAGACTTAGGTTTATATCCTTTCCTACAGACCTTATGCGTACTTTTATATTTAGATATTTCAATCCCATCTGACATATACTTTATCAATTTACTAGTTTTTGAGTTATTCATTTTATCAGTTTTTGAGCTATTCATTTTTGAAAATAGTCCAATTTTGAAATGTTCACTTTTTTCATGCTAAATTCTTACTTGCGGTGTACAGATAGGTAGGAAATATAATTGTTACTACAATGCCATGTCTCCATAGTATTTATTCCTAGCATAAAACAAATCTTATGTGTTTTCATTTAGGAACAGGAAATATCCGAAATATGTGCACAACAAAATTTTGTTCCAAGTTCAACATCTTTTTTTAACAGTTTATGTTACATCTCTAATGTCTCTGTTTGGAATGGTTTGGAAGAATTGAAAACATAGTATAAAATAAATAACAAAAAAAAAACGTTTCTAGCACTTTTTGTTCTTTCTTAATAATACCTTCAAAAGGCCAATTCCTGCAAAGGTGCCTATATCTGGTGATTTTTAAGAGGTTGCAACACTGTTGCAAATCACTGGAGAACAAAACCGTTTTGTTTCTGTATTCTAGCCATGCCCATCTTTAATATGACACATTCAAGGTGGTCATGGTGTATATTTGGCTACCCCGTGTACGATTTGAAATGAAATGTTCGAAATGTTGCTTACTTATACTTTCGACAATTTTGCAACCATAAAAAACGATACGAGGGACACCAACCAAATTCATACTTAGTCCCTCTTCATATTTATCCACTGCAGTGGCGCAACTCGGTGGAGCAACTGCTTGTGAAGCATTGCTTTAAATTGCTGCCTTCGTTTGCTTCCACTGCAGTTGCTTCCACTAAAACGGTTGCCGCCACCGACCGCTCTCGCGCAACTGTCTCGAGCAACTCTCAGTGTCTTCCACTCGAGGAAAAGCATTGCTTTAAATTGTAGCCTTCGTACGGGGACACTGAAGTGGCGGTCACCGCACAAGGTTGCCAGTGTATCTCGATGCCAATGTATGTATATGTTGTTTTTAAAAAAAAAGGAAGAAAGAAAAGAAGAAAAGGTGCTGATCAGACGAAACATGCACACTTGATCTTTCCGTGCCTGCCCTAGTTGCGGGTTTACTACCCCTCCCCGATGGGGGAAATTTTTAACACAATAGAAAATAATAATGAAAAACTTATTTTATGCATACCTTTATTTCGTTTTAGTAGAAATTTTAATGAATTTTCATTTTACATATGTTGTGAAGAAAGACTTTAATTACTATAAATTCACGATCTTTTCTTGTTGTTTGAAATAGTTACAGAGAATAATGAGTTTTACGATATGCGTTGGCGCAATAATGAAATAAATTCGTTTTGAATTTTCGCCCGTAATAATTTGAATATTCCAACACTAAGAATTTCATTAAAGGAAATAAAATAATCGGATTGCAAGGGCGCCCATCAGGAGGGGCAAGGTGGGGCGATCGCCCCCCTAGAAGAAATTGTACTTCAGAATATCGAAAATCCAATAGAATTTTTACATTAGTTACAGCAAAATTTGAAACTATTTTTGAAACGTCGCTTATACTGCCCCCCTTGTAAACCACAACATGGGCGCCCTTGTCGGATTGTTGAACGTTATCTAGATTTATATTGTGACAAGGTGTTGAGGAGCTCATGCACAGAGGGTTGCGAGGGAAGTGCAGTACACCATAATTACCCGCCTCTTCGCTACTGTCTACTGCAAGTAGAATGTTAAAATTCTATTTAGCTTCGACGACCAATGATTAACGCCAATAGACTTTCTAAATCAATTATTATTTGGAAACTATTTGACTACTATTATTATTATTATCATTATTATTATTATTATTATTATTATTATTATTATTATTATTATTATTATTATTATTATTATTATTATATTTTTGCACTTTTCTTCGTCTTGCTAATTAAATTTTTATTCAAAGTGCTCCCCTCAAAACGTTGCGCCCCGAGCCTAGTGGTAAATCCAACTCTGCCTAGTCGTTTATTATGTTTTGTTCTTTGGGTATTAGTCATTCATCACCAGATTAGCAGCCACCCCTTATCCAAATGAATCATTTCCGGATACGTTTATAACTATTATTATTATCACGTAACGGGACTTATAATATTGTATTCTTAGTCCGTCCGTCCGTTACTCCTACGATAACTCTTGGACAAATGCCTAATTCTTATATTCTGTTTTTGCAATAGATATGTGGAGCGATTATGGTATCTCGTCCGAGTTCGTTAATGGAGACGATTAATCAACCGGGCGTGGTAAAAATCAACCATTTCCGGTTTTAACGTTGCCATTATAGAGCGAAAGCCATAATAGATAGCGAGAAGGGGTTTTTCTCAAATCGATTAAGTGTTCCAAGAATATCTTCCATGTCCATCCTTAATACTGTATTAAAACCGGAAGTGGTAGAAATCCAGTACGACTTCCGGTTTCAATATTAATCTATATAAAGAAAACCGATAAGAGAACAAGTTCGATTTCCTTGGAATTGGCTTAGCGTTCTAAGAATAGTTCGCATTTTCTCTTTTAACACTTTATTCAAATCGGTAGTGGCAGAAATCAACCATTTCCGCTTTCAGTGTTGATCGCCATAGAATAAAAACGATAATAGATAGCGAAAAGTGTTTTTGTAATCAATTTAGCATTTCGAATGTACTATCTCCCCTCTTAGCCTTCTATTTAAATCAGAAATGGCATAAATCAACTACTTCCGGTCTAAACGTTGATTACTATAAGGTAAAAACAGTAATAGGTAGGGAGAAGCGGTTTTCTGTAATCAATTGTGTCCCAAGAATAATATTCCATCTCGACTCTAATTTGTTTACTAAAACCAACCCTGGTACACATGTACCATTTTTGGTTTCCAGACTAATTTGAAAAAAATATTGGCACGCTCCACTTTATTGTCTTTACAGAATTATGCATTATTATGTATTATTATTATTATTATTATTATTATTAATAATAATAATAATAATAATAATAATAATAATAATAATAATAATAATAATAATAATATTAAATCATTAAGGAAAGAAGTAAAGGACGGAAATATGTTGTTGACAAAACCAAATATATATTTATGGGATTCTTTGTGGCTAAATGCTTAGAACTTGCACCCTTGCAGGAGTCGGGTTCGATTTCCGGTGGCAGGTACTGTGGTTTGTAGATCTACGTCCCATGTAGCCTAGTAGCGTACGTGTTGAAATGAAGTTGAACTTTAAGTAATAAAAATGAAAAATGAAATGAAATTTTTAAGTTTTACGTCCCACGGATATGCCGGTTAGGCTAAAGGAGACGGTGATGATGAGAAATGAATGAAATGATGGAATGAAGAAAGTGGGAGGAAACGGGAAACCCCGAGAAAACCCACGAGCACGGTGTTTGTCCACCACAAAGTCCACACGGCGCGAGCTGGGATCGAACTAGGGACCACAAGCACCGGAGTAAGTAATAAAAATATATAAACAAAAATATAGGTAAGTGGAAGAGTATTACCTGCGTCTAACAAAAGAATATAAATTGAGAAATTAATTACAAAGTTTATGTTGACTTTGGAGCTGCAACACCCAAAAAAAAAAAAGTATGGAAATAATATGCATATGTATATAGTCCTAATGACAGGATTGCTCTCATGCAAATCCTCCTCTAAGGCAAATCTCTTAGCAGAAAGAGAGCCGTCCTGTGAATTCTCAGGAACCTCATTCAAGCTAGTTCAGGCCAACTGTCATCCGGGGAATCTAAAATATTCCCCTTCATGTCGGCATCTTCAAAACCCAGGGAACTCACTCAATGAAAAGGATTTAGTTCTAAATATCTAAAAATTTTCAACATACGGAAGTAGTTAAAGAACTTCATTTTGTCTGCACAGAGATCACGATACAAAGTATGATACAGGCCAGTTTGCAATCTCGTTAATAGCATAGGATGCACGGACATTCGTTTTTTTTTTTTTCCTCTACGTTTCTTATTTTTGAGCAGCAAAATAAGAAGAAGTGCTTGCTTACTATTAACAGCTATTTCTCAAAGTGGAATAACTTGAGACAGTGGAAATGCTTCTACGAACTATATGAACCGGATAGTCGTCGAATGGACACTGAAATCTCGAACCATGAATAGCTATATGTGCGCTTCTGCGTGTTCGATGTATTTCTATGTGTCCTGGCAACACCATTCATAACATGGCAATAAAAGGGGTGGGGAAATAGAAAATAACAAGAAGTCTTGGTACCTGCTGTCAGTTGCTCGTCTTTTCATAAGCAGTGGCGCAACTCAGTGTTTCCACTCAGTGGATGCGAATGAAGGGGGCCTTACATTTATTTACGTCCTATGGAACATCGACTAATTTGTATTTTGCGATTGCTAAATTTAAAGTAGGTTATGCTTACACTTTCCAACATTAGAAGTCTGCATCAATATAACTATGTCTTATGGAAGAGAATGACTTCTGTACTAATGCAAATAACGACATAACGTGGTGAAACATCAAAGAAGATAAATTACGACAAATTCATCCCAAATTTGAATCCTTGATTTTTTTTAAATCATGAAAGAGACAAGCAGAATTATCCAAGTTTATATAAATTATATAGTGGAGTCACAGAGAGTATGTGTCATTTTTTTCTCAGTTCCCAAACTTAAGGGTGGTTTTATGTACTCCTACCAAATTTAGAGATGTGTCATTTTATCCATCTCTTATTAAACATAATATACCTCTATACGTTTATATAATCATATAATGTGGTAAAATATCATCAAGGATGATAAAACAAGTCGAACACCTCCGAAATTTACATTTTTTTTTACAATTATACCAATTATTTACATGTTTTGCTCATATAACATATATAAAAAATAATAAATATAAAATAAAACTGATTTTTAACGGTGTAATTGGTAAAGTGTAATAGTATACCATAATAATGGAACGGGTAGTATAGTGGACTTATAGTGTATTGCTTGTTACATGGAAACTATTACCCAAATGATCTATGACATTTTATTTAGATGTGACAGATAGTAAAATAAAAAAAAATAAATAAAAATAATAAAAAGAATGCATAATGTAATTAATTAATATCCAGAATAAAAGAAATAATTACACATAAGTTAAATGCACAAATATGTTACGGTACTAAAAGAAAAAAAAGCATACAATAATTACTAAAACATATACATTGCTAATGAATAATTTTAACTTGTCATACTATACCATACTTTAGTTATATATATATATATATATATATATATATATATATATATATATATATATATATATATATTAAGTTTATATTTAACGTCCTAACAACAGCTATTCAAAAACTTCATGTTAAAGCTCTAAAAGAAACAAAGTAAATCCAAAATGGTGAAAGCCAAATGAATGAATCCCAAAAAAAAAATGATCCTTGATTTATAAAATATGTTTTTTTAATACTTGTAAATGTCCTTATTTGTTACAACTAGTTGGCACTATATTTTTGAATCTTAAAATGTCCATATTATTTTTTTTAATAAATGTTATTGTTATGTATACAAATATAAATGTTATTTTTGTTTTTTCAGCTGTTTTAAAAAATCCGTGTATTTGTCCACCAAAACATTACCAAATATTTTGTTTTTAACTTTTTCTGCAAACAATAAATCAGATCACAAATGCACATATCGAGGTTAGCTAAGTGTTACGTTATAGCTTGTTGTGGGAAAGTTTATTTTTCAGTTTACACAACCTTGGCCTCATGTTATTCTCATTTTTTGATGCTTTAAGTATTCTCTCACCTTCCGCGTACCAAATATTCGCATTAAAAATATTATTTTAATTATCCGTTCTGTTCCATGTTAATAAAAAACTTTATGCACTATTAAGTGATAATTCACTTATTATATAATACATAAAAGGGGATAGAACGGCAGTAACGTAACAAAGGGGATAAACGGGACTTGTGCTCCACGCACCGGATTGGGAGGGCGCAAAACTGGACACATATTTATTTTGACTATAAGGCAAGGGACGGACATTTGAGAAAGTAAATATCATAAAAAAATAACTCAGGAACTTAAGAGGACAGCAACGACTCATCAACCTTAGGGTTAGGGGGCGCGGTGGTTCAGTGGTAGAACGTTCACCTCCGGTGCTTGGGGTCCCTGGTCTGATCCCAGCTCGCGCCGTGTGGACAAACTCCGTGTGCGTGGGTTTTCTCTGGGTTCTCCCGTTTCCTCCCACTTTCTTCATTCCACCATTTCACTCATCTCTCATCATCACCGTCTCCTTTAGCCTAACCGGCATAACCGTGGGACGTAAAACTTTAAGATTTCATTTCGTTTTTTCAACCTTAGGGTCATATACATAGTGCATAGGTTAACTTCAAAGCTATCTTTTGAGAACATTGTAAAATCCTTTGCAAGCAAAAGATCCCACAAAGTTAAAGTTTAGTTCCAACTTTTTGTGTATTCATTTAACTTACATCGCTTTAAGAGATTTGCAAAATGTCCGAGTTTAATACTCGAGACAAAACGACTGTTTTTCATAATTCAATTTTCCACTTCTTTAAGCAACGAAGTGCTGATTCATTCTGCGCATATGTACATCCCGATATTATTCCAAAAAAATATTGTGGTTTCCAGTTATTATGACAAGTCTATAAGGATATGTCAAGCAATCTACTTTCATATTATTTGGCAAAATACTAATTAGTTTGGTATTTTATCTTTTACTAAATATTAAAATATGCACTGCAATTTTGAAATTAAGCTTTACTACTTGAAGAAAAAAAGAAATATGAGAATTACTGTGTGGTGCCAATATTATGAGTAGTAGGGAGCATTCTGGTTTGGTTGGTCAGGGGGGACGATAAGGAAAGTTCTTGCTCCAGGCGACAACTAGTCTACTTTCGTCGCTGCAAGATCAACCACTCAAACTTACAGAAGTGAATATCTGATCATATAATATCAAATTTTAGTTTTAACAATTTTCAAAATTTAAGAAGTGGTCCTGTGAACCCTTTCAAAAATTCAAGACGGGTTAAGCAACTGATTGCCAACATTTAAAGGACATGATCCGGGGTGTTCTTGGATCATAGTCACTTAAATAGGGACATTAGGAGCTAGTGGTCTACTACTTCCACGCTTTGCAAGCTGGCTAGAAGTGTTCCGGCCACTCGGCCTCTTTTAAGGACCGGTTCCACTACCACAAACATCCGACCCAAGTTCCTCTGTCTGGGCTTTGAGTCCTTGTGCACGAAGTGCACCATCCAGATTTGTCCCCTAACCTTCACGCCTTAGCATGTAACCCCCATTCTCTGACGGAGTGGGATACTTACTCACACTGCGCGGTAGAGCTAAGCCCCGCCTACCTGTTGCCTACTGGTGGAGTCGGACGGGTAGCGAGCAAGTCCTCCCATACTCTGTAGGTGTGGTGCCCGAGCGGGTCAAAGCAAGCTCACCTCCCTCACACATTCACCATTACCCAGATCTCTGGGGTTAACTCACATGTGGTACCGAATCCCACAGTATAAACACAGCGCGGCAGAATCCAACCGAATCTGGGAGCCACAGGCATGCCCGAGCGGGCTTGTTCATTCCCGGCTCTGCCTACCTCTATCGTGCAACTGGCAACCGCCTTGTCGTGTAGAGGTACCACGCACACGTTGAGATACTCCTGTATCTCATTCCGGTTCCAATGGTACGCGTTAAGTCACCATTTGAGTTTGGTTCATATCTGGCAGAGTTCCTTTCCTTCAGCAGGATCAGAACCGTTATCCAGATTCCTGGGATAGGCACCACCCCACCTCCGTTCGGTGCCCCCACCAGCAGGAATACGACACTCCCCTCTCGGGAGGATCGTCCAAGCAATACGGGACTTCCTCTAATTACGGTAGAGGTTCGCCGTACATTGCCAGATCCAATGACTGGTGTAGACCGTTTGCTCAACGCATACATTGTTATTTGGGAGCCGTGTCTCCCGGGGGAGCTGTGTCTTCCTTGCTACGCTCGACCAAGAAATACGGGACTACCTATCTTTAACGTGTCTATGTACCACGTGCACGTCGTAGATGAGCTACATTAGGGACACAATGGAGGGTATGTGTAGGCCACCATTGGGAGGGACCACCAGGCCCTCCCTCGGTAGGGTCGTTCAAGCAATACAGAACTTCCTCTAATTACGGTAGAGGTACACCGTACATTACCAGGCCTAATGGCTGATGTAGACGGTGTCCCTTTAAAGACAATGGTCATTTGGGAGCGGCAGCTCCCCTAGCAGGGTCGTGGGCTCTGCACCCAGTAGAGTCCAACAATGACCTGGGACGAAGAGTCCCACTTCCTCAGCGCTCCTGAGGTACGGGTGTGCCTTAGGATACTAAGTATCCCATCCTGGAAACAAGAGCAAGCATGGCACGCTCTTTGAGGGCAGTACCTACATCATCCTCCCAGTAGGGCGTTGGATCCACCCATACTTTGGACACACCAACTACCCTCTTTCATACGTGTTGGGGTACCGCGTAGCCTTTTCTCCCGGACCCAAGGGCACGGCCTAGTTGCCCATTCGGAGGATAGCCGAAGTTTCACCTTCGTTAGTATGGGCGACAGTTGAAAACTACGTACCTCGCTGAGGACGTGACGAGGTCACACGTACTCTCCCGGATCCAATGGCACGAGTTAATCGCCCAGTTCAGAGGATAGCCAAAGTCTCACCTCCGCCGATAGGTTGTTGTCCAGCTTTCAAGTCAGCGTATGAGGAAGAACTGCCCGGGGTGCTGGACATTCGAGATAGGTTCGAGTGGGACTTGGAAACAAGTAACTGTCTCCCTCTCAAAACATCCAGCTCTCCGCAAGGCATGAGGTAACCGGAGAGTGATGAGCGGGTCTAAGTGTTCTTGGATCATGGTAACTGAGATAGAGACAATGAGGCACAGGCGTTTCCCCAACTGACAGCAGTAGTATTTTGCATATATATATATATATATATATATATATATATATATATATATACTGTAGCTTCTGAAGGAAGATCCTAAGAGTAGTCCATTATATAGCACTTTTCGTCGCTTTATCAGTGAAGTTGTGTATTTTTAGAACACCCGACTCAATAATAACAGAATATATTAGTTTACGACAAACAACAGCTTTGAGTTTCTTCTTGAGTGTATTATTTTTAGAACAAAGTTATAATGATGCATTATACCTAATTTCTAAATATGTAAAATAACATCAATTACGTTCTGACGCTTTATTTAACACAACATTTGCAAATCCGGCTGGCAACAGAACTAATATTGAACAAACTGCGTTGTATTATACCCAATTTAATGTATTTCAGCAAGTTATTTTATGTGCAAATAAGTAGATGGGAAAAGCAAATAAAACTCATAAATGAAACAGTTTTTTAATAGCATAAAAATAAAAACGAAACATTTATTTATTAGTTATTTGTTAATTTACATGATGGAGCATTAATATTTAAGTAGTGAAATGGAAAACAGTACTATATTAATTGCGTTGTATGCATTAAAGCATCGAATTTGAGTAGGTGAAAAAAATTCAGTGAGTTGTGTACCAATTAAAAAAATAAAAAATTTCAGCTATGTATTAATCTAAAACTGTAGTATACATAGGATTTGATACAAGTATTAGATCGGCAATTTAGAGATTGGTATTGCTATTTTCTAGAATAATATAAGGCGATTTCTATAAGGTTGAATATAATTTACTTAGTTAGCTTAGATATACTGTATGTTAACAATAAAACTCATTTCAGAAGAGAACATAGATTTAACCTTATCCTACTATTAAAATAATTTTCAAAGAACATTGCTAAAGATGCATTGTTGTGCTTTTATTCCTGACAATTAAACTTAAAAGTGTTATTCTCTTTACTGTATTTAGCGAAGTTTATTTTATCGATGCCATTGGCACAACCTTGTTTGGAAATTTGTTTCTATTTCCTTAGCTTACCAGGTTCGTTAGTGCTTGCAAAAAGAGAAAACCCGTATAATTTATTGACATGTTTTTGTTGTTACAAGGTCTTTCAAAACACCACCAACAACAACGTTTAGGAGTGATTCTTGACTCCGAAATAAGACAAAAAGTGTAGACCAACTTGGGTGTAGAAATGCATCTTTTCGGCGCTATGAAGAACCGAAAATTTGTAGAGAAAGTACAAAAGGCAGTCATAACTAGAGAACAAACTGTAGTGTTGAAATCAGGTAAAACGGAATATCCATTATTTTTTAGTCATATAATCCATTAATGCTCAATTTTAAGTGGTGTAGAGGCGGCGCAAGGGTGACACTCAAGAAAAACCTTTGAATGTTTGGGGCATTTTATCAAAAGTTGAATGATAAAAATAAACAACAATCAAGTACAATATTTCAAGGAATAAGAACTCATAGCACATCGTTCAAGTTAGAAGAATACAGTTTACCTTCGGAAGAAGAATAGACACACGTGATAGATTGCTCTACTTTGTCTCGGTACATAATCAATTCCAGGTGGTATAACTGAAATGAAGTATTTAAAGTAAAGGCTCCCACACGAAAGTAGAAGAGAAAATAACAAAAAATGAAGAAAAATAGAACAAGAAATAAATAAAGAAATAAGTGGAGGATTCTAACATTTCACTGCGTTTCTTAAATGTCAGCTGGGTCCGATATTTTCATAGAATGGGGACGGGAGGATGTAAATTTTGTGAAGAATTTATCAGAGATGTAGACCTGTAAATTTTCCGTATTGTGACGCTGATTTTTTTTTTTTTTTAATTTACAAATAGAATGAGCATTTCTCATAACCTTGGCATTTCTTCATTCTATTTTTTAGATGTCACGAATGGTGGACTTTCAGAAGAACGTGACGATAACATAGACTGGGAGTTAGAATCTTCGTACTTACGTCGCCGTACTCTTATTCAAAAATATGTTTTCCACTGTAAAAAAATGTAAAAGGCTCACTTTTTTATTAAAAATACCTAGAATGTTACTTCAGGAGGATCAATTATCAAAATTTTCTGTCGTAGAATCCCAAATCCCCACCAAGTCTAAGTAGTATTTCCTTGTCGTGAACTAAGAGAGCATTATCTCTGATTTCCAAAACTCGGCGCTCTTGATTTAAAAGCCCACTTTTAGGGTAATAGAGATGAGTGAACGATGAAACCTAATTATTGCGAAAATTCATGGAATGAAAGTCCAAAATGACATGAGAAATCTCACGGATACGATGTTACCCACCAACTTTTGTGGTCTGCAATCGAACGAGGGTATTTTCGCACCAGACCTAACCACCCTACCATTGAACCACTTTATCCCACTTCGGAGAAAGAACTACAATTCTGATAGATTTATCTATCGAGCATATGCAATGTGTGACAAACCAACGAACAAAAAGTATTAAAGCTCAAAGATGTGAAATCCGTAGCTTTCTTCATTTGAAAACGGTAAATATGTTTGATATGTCAGATATTCTCAACTGTCGTGTTGCATTCCTTTAGGGATCTCGGAGAGATTGTCGATGGGTAACCGTTATTTTTAAAAATTATTATTATTATTATTATTATTATTATTATTATTATTATTATTATTATTAGTATACGTATTATTATTATTATTATTATTTCCGTGTGCGTGGGTTTTCTCGGGGTTCTCCCGTTTCCTCCCACTTTCTTCATTCCACCATTTCATTCATTTCTCATAATCACCGTCTACTTTAGCATAACCGGCATAACCGTGGGACGTAAAACTCAAATATTTCATTTAATTTTATTATTAGTATTTGTAAGGAAGAAGGGTTACCAAAAAGGGGATCGTAGTGCTCAAAAGACAGAACTACGGAATACGTAACTTGCATGAATAGCGTATAGAAAATCTTTGAGTTTTACGTCACACGGTCATGCCGGTTAGGCTAAAGGAGACGGTGAAGATGAGCAATGAATGAAATGGTAGAATGAAGAAAGTGGGAGGAAACGGGAGAACCCCGAGAAAACCCACGCACACGGTGTTTGCCCACCACAAAGTTCACTTGGCGGGGGCTGGGAACCCCGAACGAACCCGGATCGAACCCGGAACCCCAAGCACCGGAGGTGAACTCTCTACCACTGAGCCACCGTGGCCCGAATAGCATATAGATACATCAGGTAAATTATGTTCATGAGTCTTAAGCATTGTTAGTCGTATCAAGGATAACTAAATGATACAAACAGTTTTTTTATTGGTGGAGGGACGGAAAACTAGAATTCTAAGATGCCGAAGTGCAAATAAACTCATACCAGATATAGTCGAATGGAAATATGTCAAGTAATAGTATACATAACTTCAATTCATACAAGGTAAGGTCTGGATATTAATATGTGAGGATATATCCTGGCCGTACTTCGAGTTAGGGTGTTTCGCATTACAATATGCATCATTTAACAGACGTTTTAAGATATATTCTACAGGATCTACGTAGTCAGCAGTGGTAGACTGCCTCATTGCATCAGAATAACTATTTAACTTGTAAAACATTCAGTAAGAAGTTTCATTTTCTTCTTTTAACTTGAAAGAAATCGATACAGGAAATGATCACGTCATCATTAATTTCTTGATGGAGTGGGGTGCCGCGGGGTAAGCGGAGAGGTGAAAAATTGAGAATAACAATTTTTGTACATTGATAACCGTAGTTTTATATTTCTTATGTATTTCTGAAACTGATATTTCTTGGCCTCCATTACATTACAACATATCTGGGAAGCAGGTGTCATCACCGGGCCAGGAATTTGCCTTCCTTGCTCCCTTTAGCGAAATCATTGATTCTTTTTTTTTTTTTTTTTTTTACAAAATTAAGTGCTTCACAAAAGTAAAAAAAAAGAAAAAGTAGAATAGCACTGCGAAGGAAACGTGACTTTGAACTCGAACTAGAGCAACATCAAGAATAAGTGTTAGCTCGTAACGTGTAATAGAAAAAATAAATATATCGTATAACAGGCAGTCCGAGAGTGCATTATTTCAGGAATACAAATACACCAAGGAACGATTCCACATTTGATAAAAAAGCAAGAAGGTTAGAGAGATGCAACTGGTGGGTTTTTCGTAAGTTACAAGACATTCATAATTGCATTCACAAAAGGTCATAATTCCCACAGAGTATATATATATATATATATATATATATATATATATATATATATATATATATATATATGTGTGTGTGTGTGTGTGTGTGTGTGTGTGTGTGTGTGAACGTACAAATTATTTTACTGTTTACAACGCTTCGATATCTCTAACCGTTTTGCAGATATGATAACATTGGTAAAGTTCGTAACACTGCTGAAAATGGCATATTTGTGAAAAATATTTAAAATTATTATTGTGTCCCTTCTCTTCTATAGCATTACAGCCATATATTTTAGTAGCTGTAATTACAATAAGTATTCTCTCCCAATTACACGATTTAAACAATGTTGCAACCTTCAGCAATGTTTATCATAGCTCCGGAACAGTTTGATATATCGAAGGGTTGTAAACGGCAAAATAATTTACACATCCATTACAAATCATACAAGTAACTAGATATTATACTTATCGGCATGAAACTCAGCATGTTTTCGAAATAAAATCTTTCAAAAAAATCTTCAAGCCTTGGTACTTTCGTTCCTATTCATTCGAAACAAGTCATACCATGAACATGGTATCAAACTCTAAAGCACTTTTGATGCACATCATTCTTTGCATCTCCGTTTTGCTGCATGTGCGTTACAAACTTCCGAACTTTGGATGTTTGTGATATTATATCATCCTTAGTTTGTAACACTGAATAATGAATGTGAGCATATTTTAAGTTTACGCTTGATATGTTGATTTGAAATGTGTAATAACCTGACGTAGAGCTATTTAAAAATAGCTTTATACTGGGATGACGACAGTGTGTGTTCTGTCTTTCTGTACAGGGTTTTCGTAAAGTCTGGACGGATTTAATTCGCTTATAATTTACATAAAAATGCTCATATTGAAATCAAATAAAGTGCAAACGGTAGCGGAATGATTAAGTTTTTACCTGTAATCTGCACCAGCTCAGTTCATTCACCGTCACACCTCCAACTGGGCGCCATTTACGTCCACTAGGAATCGACTTCTGTGGGCTGCTGCTGATGCTTTCCCTTACCCTGCTCACTGTTGCAGGCGATGTTGGCGGCCTCCCACTTCGAGGACGGTCCAGGACGCTTGCTGTCTCCAAGAACTTAGCATGCCACTTTCGGATTGCACTCTCAGTCAGTGCCGGCTTTTTGAACTCTTTGGTGAACTTTCGACACACCAGAATTGGTGATTTTAGCTCTGCGTACCACAGAACACATTGCGCTTTCTCTTTCACCGATGCCATTTTTGATACGGTAAAAAAATAGTCTTCTCAGATGAGTTTTTCATTTATTTATTTATTTATTTAAAAGACATACACACCAATCCAGCTTACAACTTACTTTTAACAGTCAACATTGAAACAACAATGAAAACAACAATGGATGGAATTTGGTAAGAAACAGACCCTTGCCCTCCCTCTCCCGCTTATCTAACAGTGTTGCCAACTAAAAATTTAATCCTTCCGCTACCGTTTGCACTTTATTTGATTTCATTATGAGTATTTTTATGAAAATTTCAAGCAAATTAAATCCGTCCAGACTTTATGAAAACCCTGTATAATACACACAAAACGGCCCCCCTCCTTATTTTTGCTGTGTGCAAAGTTTCAATTTCCTCTCTCTTTTGATTTCAGGATAAATTGTCCGCCCTGAATATCTATCAATCTATCTATCTATCTATCTCTCTCTCTCTCTCTCTCTCTCTCTCTCTCTCTCTCTCTCTCTCTCTCTATATATATATATATATATATATATATATATATATATATATATATATATATATATATATTGCAAGGATCCATACATCACAACAGACGCACGTGTCAACTCAACACGTGCTATTATTTATAAACAACATAGCAGACAGCAAGCCAACGCGGAAGGACACCGAGGAACACCGAAAGCAGACGGACCTCACGGAAGGACCCGAGGAGGACAAATAAAAGGAGGAACACCGAGGGACCCAGCATCAGTCGCCCAACTGATCAAATCACCTACACCGCCCTGAGGTCGCACTGGACTAGGTTACACCCATCCTTCCCGAGGTCGCACTGGACAACAAAGCCTTGCGAAGCTGCCTTGAGCTGAGGGGGCTATCCTTCCAAACTCACCGAACCGGCAGGTGCCTTGGAGACTGCTTTGAGAGAAGGGGCACCGTGCAAAACACCTATACTCCTCTACTTGGACATTAACAAGGAAACAGCATTATTCTCTTTGTAATTAAAGACGTTTTGTATTTATCAAATTTTATAATAAAATTGGTGAAGGGATAAATCTCGGACCATTAATGACTCTACCAAAATCATTACAATATACACTATATTAACCCCTACACCTTATGCATTAACAGATGTACTGTCCAATCCAATTTTAACTTTGTTTATTAGTTATCAGTGGTCTTTCACATTTCCTCCTAACATTTCAACGAATCGTCCATTTCCTAGATGATTGGGAAAACATGTCTGTATATATTTTTCAGAAATCATATCGGATTTCCGCATGCTACATGCATTACTAGGGATATTATCTTCGTATATGTGCATGTATACTTCAAAGCAATTAAACAATTTATCAGGTTAATGTGAACAGCATTTTCATTCCCTTTAGCATTTTATCAATCAAACATGCAAACACAAAAAAGTTCGTTTCTGCAAAATAGCATAGAACTGATGTTCGTAACATTAAAAAAAAAAAAAAAAAATCAGGAGGAACACACTGGGATAGTTGTAACCAATACATGTTACAGTAGAGAGTTACATATTTATATCCAATAATTAATATTTGAAGCGTGTTTACTGATTGAACTTCACTGCAGCACCTAAGGCCACAATATTGATAGGTTAAAAAAAAAAAGTACATTGTGTGTTTGCCAATGCAATGAAAGGAATTCTCCATAATTACTGCCACTGAAACCTAAAATACTACCGTTTATGAATTTACATAGGATTCAAGGTTATAGATGGTGGTTTTCGAAGCTTAGCGTTGCTGACTTGACTGTCATTTTCAGCTTAGCTTGATCGCCAGCATTGAAAAATTGAATACAATTAAATTATTTCGATTTTCTAGCTCTCAACATAAGTATATGGGAGCTTATCATTTACTTCCAGACATACAGGGTATTTCAAAACAACACCGACAACGTTTGGGACGTGATTCCAGACACAAAAATAGTGTGCCCTATATACGAGGGAGGTTCAATAATTATTGTCCCCGGCATATTTAAAATACTTGAGCTGGGATAGCTGATGGGGTATATTGTAGCCTAATGTCTTAGATGTCTATATAACAATACTATGTATTTTTAATATTATTACTTGTATTTGCGGGCAATACGTGCTATTAAAATATTCACAAGCTAACTAAATGAAGAAGAAGAAAATATAACAAGAAAATTAATTAAATTTCTTCAGATATTATTATTGATGTTTTGATGTTCTGTTAACATAGCAATCTGACGATGTGTGTTATTGGTCGTCATAGCAACGAGAGATATATGGTATAACAAAAGGTCCATCTTGTATAATATACATCTAAGTTATTTAAAAGGTGTAAATGTTTCCTTCATTTCGTATTGTAATAAAATGTAATATCAAGATGGAGCGTTTAGGTGAATTTTGGTAAAATAGTAAATTAGATTACAAATATTCGAACTGTGGGCTATAGTGTAACGCTATATAAAATGAAGCAAGTTGTGATATAGAAATGAATACATTTTCAGATCTAACTGACTTTATCAGACACCTGAGTGAGCAAACGAATCAGCAGATTGGGCAAGTGAAGCAACAAATGGACAATATTAATCAGCATATAGCCTAACACAACAGATAGAGCAATTGATATTAAATGGAATACCCGAATTGACCAGACAAATCAACAGTTAATACTACGGATTGAACAGACAAATCAACAGTTATCGCAAGATTTGTCACAACGGATTGAACTGAGTGATCGCAAAATGGATCAGATTTTACATAGGTTACCCGAGATTCCAAATTATACAGAAGTTGAAGCTAGTTAATGAGCATACAGAGCAGAGTGTAATGGATCAAGACAAAGATAATGCGGGGAACGACGGTTGTTTCCAAGACAATCAGCACGCTTCACATCAAACTTCCGTAGTTTAAACTAAAGTTAATGAACATACAGGGCAGAGTGCAATGGACCAAAACAATGAGAATGCTGAGAACAGTGATTGTTCCCAAAACAATCAGCACGAATCCGGAATTCGTCTCAATTTTACATCCAGTGATAGTTCACAGACAAACAGTGACTCGCAGTGCTTTGATTCTGTTCCTCTTTTGCAGATCCTTGAAGCAATTGAAAACAAAGAACTTATTTCTGATAATGTTGTGAGGCTAACCATGGAAGGCAGCGACGATGAATATGATCGCAAGCGGAGAGATAAATTCAAGGAAAGAGGACGAGATACAAAAATGGAAGTCAAAACGATCGGCGAAGAGAAGAGTGGGTTGGCAGAAAAGTAAAGAAGTCATATTGAAATTATCCGCCTGACAACGATGAGGCTATTTCTAAGAAGCAAGACAGACACACATCGGATGACAAGAGGAAGTCTTCATTTAACAGAAACTGTGGTAGGACAAATTACCGTGAATACTATGTAAAAAAAAAAAAAAAGTACAGCTCTGTTAGGAGACATGACATTTCGCCACCAGTAAAAAGAATGAGAACTGAACCTAATTTTACCGGTAATGTAGCCAAACCTAATCTTAGTAGCAACAGTAATAGTAATCGTGTAACCGAACCTAATCTTAGTAGCAACAGTAATAGTAATCGTGTAACCGAATCTAATCTCAGTAGCAACAGTAATAGTAATCGTACTGTACTTAAGAAGCATGTAATCATTAGATCTACTTTCCCACGAATTGGATTTCGTAGAAATTCCATAGATAATAAGAATCCTCAAAATAGGAAACAAAGAACTGTAGCAGTAAATAACACACAAGACTGTATTCCGATTTATGACTTCAATGCAATGTAAACGATTTCGTTGGTCATGTAACTTAAGCTATTGTTGTGGCGTCCGAAAGAATATATTCAATTGATTCTTGTTTCATTTCACTGTAAATATCGTTATGATTTCGTTTGTTATTTGTACTTAATTTAAATTCTATGAAGATAATATAAATAAATATCACTGATAAGAATTTCATAAAATATAACAAAATAATTTAAAATATGAGTAATGTTTATCAAAGTTTTGATAAATATGCTAATTTTGAATACGGTAAAGGTCCTGCGTATACGACCATATTTAAGTATCAAACAAATTAATCCTAAAGTTTTCGAACTAATGGACGTGAAAACTGGTAAACTTTTGTGTTTACACAATATTGATGAAAAGTTATGGCGTCCTTCAAAATATACTAAAAGTAAAAGGATGCAGTTAGTTAAGACTTCGGTTCCTTCTGAAGTTGTATCCAAAGTTAACATGAATGACTTTTAATCTTTAAATTAATTCTTAATATGATAATTGCTTTATTTATGTTACTTTTTGTTATGATGTTCATTATCTTGTTTTGGTTCTAAACATTGTCGGTTGCTGTTTGCGAAGAGATCGATGCCATCAACGAAATGAAGATGGATAGTATATTTCCTATTTATATTTACATATTTATTCGTCCAGTCAAGAGATCGAAACACACTAGAGTACGATATATATGATTGAAAAGAGAAGGCCTTCGTAAAACTACAACTGCAAACGTTATGCCGAGATGCGGATCCTAACACCAACAATTGCACCCTACCAATCGCCACTCATTTACAGTGAACCAAATCTCAGAAAACTACTATTATTCTGTCCAATTGTAATTGTAATATCCGTTAACATGACATAATTATTCTAGTTTAATATTTTCGTATGCAACTATTTGTTGTAAGCTCAAAAGGTGCCATAATATCATACGAGGAGCAGTCAAGAACTAAATGCAATGCAGCTATAACTTTTCTTACGTTGTTCGTATCGACCTTTGTCTCCGTTTATTTTGTTGTTATGCTGTTGTGATCACGTTATGGCACGTTAACGATTTATTTGTAACAAAAGGAAGACAAATGGATGAATTATGATAAACCTTTCATGGCATCACCACAACAGCATAACAACAAAACAGTCTACGACAGAGATGTCAATATTGCGGAAGAGTTTTCACTTGTAATCGTATATTGAATCCAGGATAAGATAGAGTATTTAAATGCATTTTTATACTTCGATTTTTCGTTTTTTAGTTCAGCCCTCATTGCTGTAAGAAAATGACTTCTGAAATTATACACGAGAATGAAAGAAATAGCATGCACATTTCTTGAAAAGTAAATCAGAACAATATAGATTTAATTTATACGAGAATGAGAAAACATTCAACTTTTTGGCCATTTTCTGACTTTTAACTACGGTAGTTGGTCACACTGAAATTTATATGCCGGAAAATTTGATATCGACTTAGTTAAGAAAAAAAAAAAAAAAACAGTATATGTTTCTTCTTCGCCAGTGCATTAAGGGGATTTTAAATTTAATTTTAAATGTTGAAGTTTCCTCTGCTGTAAAAAATGTACCTATCATGTTTTGTCATGCTTGTATAGAATAATTCGTGTAGTATAACTTCCTCGTACTAGTGCCAAACTGACCTATCATGGTCCGAGTAGAGTAAACATATGTACTTGCAACTTGTACTCCTTTTTCACAGCTACTTCTCTGCATTCCATTTGATTTTTTTTAATTGTTCTGTTTAACTCATATGTGTAAGAGACTTCCTACCAAATTTTGTGTGTGGGGGGCGCGGTGGCTCAGTGGTAGAACGTTTACCTCTGGTGCTCGGGGTCCCGGGTTCGATCCCAGCCTCCGCCAAGTGAACTTTGTGGTGGACAAACACCGTGGTCGTGGGTTTTCTCGGGGTTCTCCCGTTTCCTCCCACTTTCTTCATTCCACCATTTCACTCATCTCTCATAGTCACCGTCTCCTTTAGCCTAACCGGCATAACCGTGGGACGTAAAACTTAAAGATTTCATTTCATTTTCAAATTTTGTGTGTTTTGTATTTTTGATGGTGGATAGTAATCCGGTATTGCCAGATGTATGCTTATATACTGAGACATGACTTTATTCCAAAAGCGGACCAACATCTGGTATAATGCCATAAATACTTTCACCTAACTTAATTATTCTGATATATAAAAATGCACGTTTGACTTAAAACAATTAAATACAATTATGAAGCAAAAATTAATAAAACCTCAATTCTTAGTCCTACAGAAGATGGGTTAGTAGGATTAGGCTGAGGATAGTTAATTCAAACTAGTTTATGTGATCCCAGTCGTTTTACTTATAATCGCTCTGTCTTATAACTAAATTTGATGGAGCTAAATATAATAGTCGTCTGACCTAATAGTAATTACCTATAGTATTATTTTCTTAGTTCGTTTGGAGTCCTTTCCGTTCAACTTTTGCAAAAGAATTTCATTTCTTCGTGATTTCCTGTATTTCATTATTATTGCAAGTGCAGTTAACCATAACAACATTAAAACCTAGCGGATGTTTTGTCTTGTAATAAAACCATACAAAGGAACTGTCTGTAATTACGAAGGAAACAGCAAAGAACTTTTTTTTAAATTTTTTTCTCATTATATGGATTGCACAGAGACTCAGGCAGAGAATTGACATCTTGTTACTTTGTTACTTTGAAGCAACTGAAGTAAAAGCGCGATGCTTTGCTACAAAATTCATAGGAAGAGAAAAGAATGAAGCGTCAATTTTAAAAGAGAAACCATAGAACAGCAGTAAAGAGACAGCCAGCAGAAGTAAAGATGAAGCTTTATAAAACCCCTTATCACGGTCAGTGGTCTTCCAAGAGTCATTCGCTTGAAGACAAACTCAGAGAATATGAAAATTCAAGCTGAAAAAGAAGAGTTAGTACGAAGAAAGATAACTGAGATTCCTTGTTTTCCTTCTTCTTTCTTTGGAAACTAAGAAATGTAGCCAAGTTACTAAGAAAGTAACATTGCCCAATATGGTGGGTCGTGTAATTTTTTCTCATTTTTATACAACTTGCATTTTTTTTAGGTCAACCACAAAATTCTGCTAAAACGGTTACGTCATCTACCCATGTTTGTGGCTCTGGGTATCATTTCACTAAATTGAAGCAACATAGCTTTCAATATAAACTTTTCCACCAAAGGTATGGGATAAAATGCCATAAACAACCTTTTTTTTGTTTTGCCTCCTTGTTGAAGAATTCTTCTCATGGTATTATAATGCTCTTTTGGACCTTTGTTTAACAACATTTACGAAATCTTAATTGTTTATCAATATTATCAAACTATATATACTATGTGATCAAAAGTATCCGGACACCTGGCTGAAAATGACTTACAAGTTCGTGGCGCCCTCCATCGGTACTGCTCGAATTCAATATGGTGTTGGCCCACCCTTAGCCTTGATGACAGCTTCCACTCATACTTTCAATCAGGTGCTGGAAGGTTTCTTGGGGAATGGCAGCCCATTCTTCACGGAGTGCTGAACTGAGGAGAGGTATCGATGTAGGTCCGTGAGGCCTGGCACGAAGTCGGCGTTCCAAAACATCCCAAAGGTGTTCTATAGGATTCAAGTCAGGACTCTGTGCAGTCCAGTCCATTACAAGGATGTTATGGTCGTGTAACCACCACAGGCCGTGCAGTATGAACAGGTGCTCGATTTTGTTGAAAGATGCAATCGCCATCCCAAAATTGCTCTTCAACAGTGGGAAGCAAGAAGGTGCTTAAAACATCAGTGTAGGTCTGCAATGTGAGAGTGCCACGCAAAACAGCAAGGGATGAAAGCACCCCCCCACCCAAGAAAAACACGGCCATACCATAACACCACCACCTCCGAAATTTACTGTTGGCACCACACATGCTGACAGATGACGTTCTAAGGGCATTCGCCACATCCACACCCTGCCATCGGATCGCCACATTGTTTACCGTGATTCGTTAATCCACACAACGTTTTTCCACGCTTCAATCGTCCAATGTTTACGCTCCTTACACGAAGCGATGCGTCGTTTGGCATTTACCTGCGTGATGTGTGGCCTATGAGCAGCCGCTCGACCATGAAATCCAATTTTTCTCTCCTCACGCCTAACTGTCATAGTACTTGGAGTGGATCATGATGCAGTTTGGAATTCCTGTGTGATGGTCTGGATAGATGTCTGCCTCTTACACTTTACGACCCTCTTCAACTGTCGGCGGTCTCTGTCAGTCAACAGACAAGGTCAGCCTGTACGCTTTTGTACTGTACCTGTCCCTTCACGTTTCCACTTCATAATCACATCAGACACAGTGAACCTAGGGATGTTTAGGAGTGTGGAAACTTCGCGTACACACTTCTAACACAAGTGACACCCAATCACCCGACAAAGTTTGAGATCCGTGAGTTCTGCGGAGCGCCTTATTATGTTTCGCACGATGTCTAAAGACTACTGAGGTCGCTGATAAAGAGTATCTGGCAGTAAGTGGCAGCACAATGTACTTAATATGAAAAACGTATGTTTTGGGGGTGTCCGGTTACTTTTGATCATATAGTATAAAATTGAAAGTGTATGTTTGTTACTCTTAATCTCTTGAACCGCCAGACCGATCTCAATCAAATTGTCAACGTAGATATGGCTCTGACCTGTTTTTTTTTTTTTTTTTTTTTTTTGGCTGTTTACTTTGACGGTACAGCTTAGGGGAGGGGAGGAGGGAGATATAGAAAGAATAAATAAATTAAACTTAATAACTCTTGAACCACCCGACCAATCTTGATCAAATTTTCAATGTAGATGAGGTTCGGAACTGGGATAATTTTTATCCTTTCACTTTGACGGAGCAAAGTAGGAAAGGGAATGGAGGGGGAGATATACAAAAATTAATAAATATAAAAATAAAAGTGACTATGTTCGTGAATTAATTACTTTTGAACCACCCTATCGATCTCAATCAAATGTTCAACATATATAAAGTTGTAACCTGGGAAGCATTTATCATTTCATTTTGAGAGTATATCTTAAGAGAGGAGAGGAGGGAAAAAATATGAAAATGAATAAAACTTAACTTTTGAACCACCTGACCGATCTCGATCAAACTTTCAACATATATAAGGTTTAGGACTGGGATGTTTTCTTCATTTCACTTTTACGATGCAACGAAGGGGAGGGGGATGAGGAGGTATATGTCAAAAAAGTAAGAATAAAAGTAACCGTCTTTGTGACTTCATCATGTTTAAACCACCCGACGATCTTAAAAAAAAAAAAAAAAAAATCAAACCTGAGGTTCGGACCTGAAGTGGTTTTTATCATATTACTTTAACGGTATAACTTAGGGAAGGGGAGGGGAGACGAAAAATCTATAAAAATAAATAAAACTTGAACCGCCTTATGCAGAGTCATTTTGATGTATGATTAGCGTCGTACTAAACGCCTGACTACTGTAGGAAACATATGTTAATTGATCTTTTTAATATGGCACTAATGACACGTCAGAACGACTCTGCATAAGGCCCAATAACTCTTGGGCCACCAGACCTATCTTGATCATACTTTCAACACAGATAAGGTTCGGGCCTGGGATGTTTTCGTTATTTCACTTTTACGGTGGAACCTAGGGGAGGGGGAGGAAGATATATATGTAAAATAATAAAAATAAAAGTGACCACCTTTCTGACTTGATCACGCTTTAACCACAGGACCGATCTTAATCAAATTTTCAATATGGATGAAGTTCTGACTTGGGTGTTCTTTTTATCATATCACATTGACGTTAAACCTTAGGGGAGGGGAGAGGAGTGGACAAATATATAAAAATAAATAAAACTTAATAACTCTTGAAGCACCCAACCGATCTCGATCAAATTTTCAACATAGATGACTTTCGTGCTTGGGACAATTTTTATCATTTAACTTTGATGGTACAACGTAGGAGAGGGGGAGGCGGTGATGTGTGTAAGAAAATAAAAATGAAAGTGACTGTCTATGTGACTTCACTCTTGAACCACATGACAGATCTTGATTAAGTTTTCAACATAGATGAGGTTCGGGCCTAGAATGGTATTTATCTATTCACTTTGATGATAGAACTTAGGGGAGGAGGTAGGAGGGGGATATATATATATATATATATATATATATATATATATATATATATATATATATATATATATATATATATATATATATATATATACATAAGTAAAACTTAATAACTCTTGAACCACATGACGGATCTCGATCAAATTTTTAACCTAGATTAAGTTCGAACATGAGATGATTTTTGTCATATCACTTTTGTCATATATATTCAAAATTACCAATATCAATGTCGAGTTCATACTTTTCGGGGTCGCTGAGATGAACAATGACACTTCCGATGCCATGGCCCGCAACATGGGGAGGAGAGGGGATATATAAAAATAATCGAAAATAACCAATATCAAGGAGCGCTTCAGTAATAGTAAAAAGTGACTGACTAACGATACATATTACTATTTTTTCTTAATTTAACCCAGCGAAGCGGGTAATTTATGCTAATATATATATTAAGGTTTCCCTTATTTTGAGTAATTTCGAGTTGTGATACGCACACCCCACAAATGTATTCTATGTGACCGTAAAAACACATTAGTGAAATAGCAGCTTTCTGCGAGAACATTAACCCGTGCCGACTTGACGACAAAATCATGAAATTCCGTTTCCACATTATAGTATAATTTAGAATTTTCAACCGTGATAACGGAGAAACTAAAAAAAAGGCAGGGAAACGAAACTTTGCACAAGGCAACTAGAGGAAGAATGACATCTGCACGTGTATTGATAAACATCACCGGACAAACAGTATTGCCAACTCAAGTGAAAATTATGTTTTTTGTAAATCAGATGGCCTAAATTGGATATCATCGTTGGAAGCAACAGTGAAAACAAAGGCAAAAGAGATGGTAAACGCTGATCAGTGTTGAAAACTTTTCGAGAAATAACGTCAAATATGTGTTAAATACAAACACCGTTGGCGCTCACAGTGAGTGGGTTACTAACGTTTTGTACACATTAAATTAAATATTGACAAGAACTGTTTGCGCTGACTCTAGCTCTAGAAGGAGCCGCTGAACAGTGTTGCCATCAACAAAAGAGAAAATTTGAGTTTGGAAAAGGTACAATAACTTGGAAAAGGTCACTAGTGCTACATGATTTAAAACCTAGAATGCAAGCCAGTAGAGCATGAGGGATAGACCTTGGTTGCGTGAGATCAATAAGTCGCGTACCTTTATTTTTAACAAGATAATATTCGTTATCTTGTTAAAGCTGACAAGTAAAGTTTGTGAAAGGTGGCAACGCTGCACAGCGGTTTGTGATCCTAACAACCTGGTTAAAATACGAAAACAGCGTGCAATTTGCATGGACTTATGTAGTCGTGGGTTTTTGAGGTCGCTGATAACAATGATGACGTCATGAGTAAAAAAATAACGTCGCTGTGCAGCGTTGTCATCTTTAACAAACCTTACTTCTCAGTTTTAACAAGATACCAAATATATCTGTCAGTACGTGACTTATCGATCTCACATAACCCCGGTACTATCCCACATGTTCTACTGCATTGCATTACAGGTTTTAAACCATACATCACTATTGACTTTTCAAGGTTATTGTACCTTTTCCAAACTCAACTTTTTTTTTCTTCTGTTGATGGCAACATTATTCATTGGACCTTTCTAGACTTAGAATCAGCTAAAACAGTTCTTGTCAATTTTTAATTTGAGGTGTACAAAACATTAGTACCTTACTCCGTGTGTGCACCAACGGTGTTTGCATTTAACACGTTTCATGTTATTTATCGAAAAGTTTGCAACATTGATCTGGGTTTACCATCTCTTTTGTCTTTATTTTCATCGTTGCTTCCAATGATGATATACAATTTAGGTCGTTCGATTTACAAAAAAAATATAACTTTCGCTTGGGTTGGCAACACTGCTCATCCTGTGATGTTTTGCAATACACGTGCAGATGTCGCATTTTTTTCTAGTTGTTTCGTCCAAAATTTCGTTTCTCTATCTTGCTTTTAGATTATCCGTTATCACGGTTGGAAATTCTAAATTATATTATAATGTGGAAACATTATTTCATGAATTTGTAATCAAGTCAGCACGGGGTAACGTTCTCGTAGAGAGCTGCTATTTCACTAATGCATGTTTACGGTCACACAAAATGCATTTGGGGTGGGTGTTATCACAACTCGAAATTACCCAAAATAAGGGAGAAGAAAAAACTCCTTGACTCATGTCTGGTCTTATATTTAGCTATGGCTTTTTTGTTGCATTTTTCCAAAAGAAAAAAATAGCCCTACTTAAATTGCATGGGATGTATATTCAATATCACATTACATTGTGTGATACTTATTTGTTTACTAATTGAAATGACCGTTCTTTGCACGGGAAGAATATGTTTACAACAATAATTTGAACCCCCTCCCTTAAGATATAATGATCAACATACAGAAGATACTTTAATTTTGCAATACATATTGAAATAAACTACCACAACGGAACATACCTTTAATCAAATTGATATAATTTTTTTTTTAAAAAAAAAGCTTAAATTGGGCACTAACTATATTCCAAGTCATTTCGAACCAGCTAGATATTTTCCTGACTCCGGAAACTATGAGTTCGACAAAAATCTCAGTAACTTCTAAAAGTTTAATTTTACTCCCCCCCCCCCCGTTTACTCTCTGATAATGTTGATGAACTTGGGTCTAAACAACACTGGAAGCGTTACGATTCACTTTAGTGATCCGAAAACTATGGATGAACGCTAATATCAGCCACTTGCATTATTTTTACATGCCACTCCTTCTAATTTCAACCCTTTGGAGTGGTGTCTTACTCTCACAGTTTTTTTTTTTTTTTTTTTTAATCATATATCTATAGAGTTCGGTTAAAATTGTTCTAAACTTTCCGTAGGTAGGCTGGAATATAGATTAAAATTCATACATCCTAGAATTTATCTATATTGTGAGAAACGTCCTCGGTGTTGCCCCTGCAAATTCGCAATTCAGCTGACATGTCCATTCATGCGTACACTTGGGATTAAATGTCATCGCAATTATAACCTAAGCCAAAGTATCGATTCGACATTTATGTCAATCATTTCAGACATTTTGCTCTTCACTCCTTTTCATCCATGCTGATGGGGCTTCCTTTGAACTTAAACGTTATTGGGAGTGTAATTTATTAATCTCAGCAATATCATGGACTATAGGGTCGGGTTACATGCGTAGATCCGAAGCGGCATACGATCGAAAGCATTTATCTGTATACGATTGATATACTACTATTACTACTACTAGTGATAATAATAATAATAATAATAATAATAATAATAATAATAATAATAATAATAATAATAATAATAATAATAATCATCATCATCATCATCTTAGAATCACTCAATATTAAGCAATAAATATTTTATTAAAGATATACAAGGTAAAAAGACATAGGATCAAAACGGATGCGATCGAAACGACGTACGATCGGCACTCTGTGGGTTCGATACTGTTCAAAGAAAATGTGAATATAAATAATTGTAAGAGTTAGTTAAAAGTTTTCAATATGTAGGAATAACCATATTTATAAGGTTCACTTGCTGTGTTGTAAAGTTTTATGCACCCTAAATTGAAGCACACATAACTGCAATTTGAAAACGATCTGTGTAGAGTTTACATCTCGAAATTTTCAATTTTTAGAGAAGTAATGTTCATCTCCTTTGTAAGTTTGTGATCTAGTGTGATATATTTGACTGTGGAAGATAAAACCACTTTACACAAAACAAACCTAAAGTAGCATGTAGAATAGTCAAGCGGTTTGGCTGAATAGTATGGTAATCATGGGTTCATGTATTCAAAGTATGGAGAAGGTCATATTTTATTTTATTTATTTTCATCTGGTTTTGCTCCAAACCTACCAGAAACCTGAGAACACTTCTATCAATAACTATTTATCTATTGTTTCCTTTTCAAATTCGATTAGAAAACAATAGATAACAATCTTATAAGAAAACAATCTTATAAGAATTGCAAATATAAAATTTCATAGCTCGAAATAAGATATTATCTTCACTATTCTATTTTTGTACTCTTTTGTTCGAGACACCAAATTCCGATTCTCACACTGGAAGGTTCCACAAGTTGTCACTAAAATCTTATTGGCACATAGCACATATGATAGAGTATCATGGGAATTGAAAATGAGTAAAATTTAAGGTGTTATGGACAAGAAGGACAGGAGCTACGGAGCTTCAAAATTTATATATATATATATATATATATATATATATATATATATATATATATATATATATATATATATGATCATCGAATTATGTACGTTTAAAGTAAGTATCTTGAAAACTGTTAAAACAATCAAAAGAAAAGTTGCATAATATAATGACAACAAAATGATCTGTCGAAAATCACAAGCATTTTTGTCATAAATGAAGCAGTGTTGCCAACTCAGCATAACATATTTTATTGTAATAGTACCATATACAAGTGTGTACAGATTTAAAATGCACTATTATCATCAGCGGCGCAAATATGTCTTCAACATGGGGGACGGGTAAGACCGTTCCCATAGTATTATTATTATTATTATTATTATTATTATTATTATTATTATTATTATTATTATTATTATTATTATATTATTTGTGATGTCCAAGATATTTATGATGTTGAAAAACATTGCTGTGGAGGATCAGAGGAGGAGAGTTGTTTTCAACGTTGTGAGGCGGGCAGACTTGAGGTTTATTCTGGGGGACATCAATTTCATCTCACGTTCCTTTGTGGCAATCGGACAAAAATCATAAAAATTTCTCCCCCAAAGCACATTTCAAATCGGATTATTGGAGGGGACAGTCCCCCTCAGTTCCAAGATTGAAGGGGATATGTCCCTCTCATTCCCCCGGTATTTGCGCCAGTAATTATCACTAAGCAGAACAGTGTAGTGTAGTGGTAGAGTGTTGTACACTTTTGGAACTACCTGTGTTGAAAATGTAAAAAGAAATCTGGGTCTCATATATGGATTTAGTTAAGTGGATAACACCGATATTATAACATAGCAAAATGTCAGCCGTGTCTCAAAATTTTGATGCATTTGAAAAACGAAATTGAGTGATGCCATCTTTAGGTCCTGTGTCAGCTCCGAAGTTATATAGGACGGTACCTATAGTGTGAAGTGGGATCTGAATCACTACGAAGGAGAAAGATAACAATAAAATGTAAGATGAAAAGTACAACAAAAACATATCCGAGGGTGGATTGGAACCGGCGATCCTTAATATATCCGATGTCTAGCCTTCTAAACCGCACGATTTTCCGGACCGACTAAAAACAAAACGAGGTAGTAATAAAACAATTAGAACTCCAATGTGAATATGGTAACATTACAGGGTACAAATATAATCATATGGTATGTAGGAGAGGAAGTAAAATAATATGTCACTTAACACGAAATATATAAACCAAGAAAGTACTCTTTCAAACATTGAAAAGATAATCTGGAGAATCAGTTTGGAGAATTAGAAAACACGTGTTTGTTTCCTTGCTTGTACCATCTTGTTTTTGCGGGTTGTCTGCTTATTCACTAGGGCTACAGAAGTATAATGGAAAACAATCACTTTTTTAAATGCATTCTCTTATTACCCTCTGCTGTCACTTATCAGACTTCTCCATTGTACATTTTCAGCAAGCTAAGTTCGAACAGTGTGCAACACTGCAGCACTACTCTTCACTGTTTTGTTTAGAGAAAATAGTGCATTTTAAATCTGTGCACACTTGTATATCATGCTATTTCAAACAAAATATTTTGTGCTGAGTTGGTAACGCTGCTTCGTCTGTGTCAACACTGCTTACGATTTTCGATAGAGTATTTTTTTTTTCTCATTATATTGTGCAACTTTTCTTTTGATTGATTTAACGGTTTTCAAGATAGTCACTTTAAACGTACATAATTCTATGATTTTATTTTTAAAATATGTATATTTAAAGTTTGAAGTCCAGTAGTTCCTATTCTTCTGGTTTATACCACCTTAAATTTTGCTCATTTTAAATTCTCATGATACTCTATCAGATGTGTTATATGGCAATCAAATTTTAGCTATAACTTGTGGGACATTCCCGTGTCAGTAGAAGCTCATGTGGTTCGGATCCCACCAGTAACCTACGCAGGAATTTATTTCGGGAGGGGTCCAAACTTAACATGAGGGTATTTTATATTAAAATTCCTAAAATACCAATAAAATTAGGATAAATTTACATAAAAGTAGAAATTTCGAGGGGTCCGAACCCCCAGGACCCACCTCCTGCGTACGTCCCTGGATCCCACGTTGAGTTGTGTGTCTACATCTCAAATAGACCCATGCTGAAAGGGACGCTAAACTGTAATTGACCAACTATTATATTCTGAATCGTAACATAAAATTATTCCACAGTGTTTCTTAACAAAAAAGAAATAGTTTATTGGTTAAAGCCATACATTTTGAAATCATTGTATATTCCGCAAAATCACAACTTTTGTAGAAATGAATGAATATATATTCAGGTTGTTTCCATTATAATTGCCGTGTATAATACCATTTAAGAGAGAAAAACGTGCTTAACTCGAATTACAACTCAAGTACACTTTTGTGGTCCACTTTAGAGTGACCTCTTAAGTTTAAAAAATCCGAAATTGAACATTAGTTTTAAATGATTTTATTAATCAGTCAGCCTAACGTAGAATAAAATATACCAAAGTTTGGTGGGAATTCACTCTATCGTTCTAGATTGATTTTCAATCCAAGTAGTGAGAATGGTTTTGAAGTAGTGAGGATGATTGGAAGTATACGCCATATTCCATGAAAATCTGGGAAGAGGATTTTCCCGTTGTCCATTGTCGATTTTTTTTTTTTTTTTTTTTTTTTTGCAAGTAGTGAAAATGATTGCGAAGCTTTTAAAATTATCTAATAGTCTAGTTTTATGAAATATATAATGGAATATATGCTTATATCTAAGGCGGAGTTTTCCATATCACATTAACTAGAGGTTAAATGCAGCATTCACAAAAGCTCTCCATTTACTTTTTTTTTTTTTTTTTTTTTTTTACCGTTAGCCAACTAGATCCAGTTTCTACTTTGTATTCCTATTTATATTAGATTCATCTTAACCCTTGGTTAGTCGCAACATTTAGATCCAAGGTTTTTGTCGCAATGTATCAGATTGATACATTCGCTTTTCCCTTTGATTTAATACTAGTAGTTATTTTTTATTATCTTTTTTAAAAAAGAACATGAAAGCATTGGCTTATGCTGTGGTGATTAATTACGCCGCATTGCGTTTTAAATGTTCTAATTTGAAGAAAAAAATAAATTTTGAAAACATTATGAAATCACAGTAGCTCAAGAAAAAATAGTCACGGAATAAGTCGCAAGGTATCAGACTGATACACAAACATCTGGAAGCTTTCTTCTTTATATGCTGTTGTATCTAAAACACAAACATATTACATATTGCTTTTATTTATTCAAAGTCTAAAGCACTAGACAACTAAAGCAAGATTATTATAACAACTCAATCCTCCGTTGATATTGCTAAGCACAAACAGTGCTTAGGAATGTTGTAGTGTCTATAGGAGAGTATATAGAAAAAAATGAACTTATATTAAGTCATTATACCCCTGATATCATGTTAATTCGATTTTTTTTAAAAAAACAATATATATATATATATATATATATATATATATATATATATATATATATATATATATATATATAATCACAAATCATTTACTCGTCACTCGTTTCAACTGGTATTGTTTCTAATCGAGGAAAGCAGTCCGTGCACACGGAATCCATATGCTGGAGACAAATTGGTCGGCTGCATTTCTTGCATTTAGTTCTGGTCAATCTCGTTTTTTTGTTCTTCCTACATAAATCGCAGCTCCGTCGCTTTTCTGAACGTTCAGTTCCTTCACCAACCGATTCTTCATCTGCTCCATTTGTTGGTCGATACTTTTCCAGACTCGCTTGCAAAGCAGAAGGAATCCCTTGACTTAGAAGACTTCTCTTTCAGAGCTGCTCATGCACAAGCTCATGACTTAGTTGTTTCAAGAAACGCCTCCTAGTAATTTTAGCCTGACCATTACCAAGAAAGATTATTTGTGCATTTATACCAGCTATATTCAGCATCAAGAAAAATACAACACACGGCTTGCGCTGTATATTTCTGGCTACATTGAACGAGGCACACATTTTGTCCAAAATGTCAACACCTGATTTTGTCTGATTATAAAAGGTAATCATTTCTGGCTTTGCGGCATTTCCACTTGTTTTGTCTATACGATCATCAAAATGCTGGCTTGATACTACTAAAACATTTCGGTTTTTCTTCGGTACATAGGAAACGAGAGTAACATCATTCGAAAATGCAAACATGCTTGACTTTTCAGGCCTATACTTTATATTCAAAAGTTCCAGTGGCAACTATCTTTTATTTTTCTTTATTGTTCCCACATACGATAATTTCCGTACTTTCAAGTCAGCAATTAGGTTCAAATCGGTAAACCAATTGTCCGCAGTTATATTTCGTCCTGTTCCAACTATAGGCTCCACTAATCTCTTGACAATATCAGCCGGCTTGTTACTAATGGAATAAGGTCCGTCAGGCATTTTTCCTGCATAAATTTCCATGTTGTAAGTATAATATAATTTTGTATCAACCAATGCATAGATCTTAATTCCATACTTAGCTGGCTTTTCAGCGATGTACTGTTTGAAGCGGCAACGGCCGCGGAAAGCATCCAGCTTTTCATCTATAGTAACAAAGAATAGTTCTTTCGGCAGTTTTGAACAAAACATGTAAACAGTTCCCGAATAGCAGCAATATTGTCCACATGTTTTCTTTCGTCTCGTGTAGTACGGTCATCAAACCTGAGGCATCTGATCAAAAATCTAAATCTTCGGAGACTCATAAGACTGTCTAAATATTTCCACACCATCCCCATCAGTTCCCCATAGATTATCCAGTGTCAGTCTATTTGCGTGCAAAGTTCCAGCCAAATAAAGAAGACCAATGAACCCCTTTACTTCACACAAATCGGTATCACCTGCATCACGTTCCCTTTAGAAACTACCCCGCACGATATTTATGTATTGATTAGTATATCGAACGATGTCTTCAAGCATTTCTTAACACTAGAAGCACGGAAATTTTGAACCCCCTAGAAGCACGAAGCAGTCAAATTGACTGCTTTCCGTTTCTGACTAAAAAAGAAAGTAATGGTGTCACAGGATGACTGTATTTAGTGATTTTCTTTTTGAAACACACCTACAGGTAGGTAACCCTATGAAGCATATTATTTATTTTATTATTTTTATTTATAAACATTAAGCACATGTGAATAAAATAAGTTTATTATCACAGATTTTAAAGTAATGAAAAGAACCAAAGATTACTGTCAACCCTCAGATATTAAATGTAAAATTTTCTATGATATCTTCCGAAAATATCTTCTTAAGACAAGGACATTGCAGTGTCACTTTCACTTGGCGCAGACAATTCGCTTTCGTATCTGTGCAGTACACTATCCACGAACATAATTTCGATATTTGAAATATATGTCTGTTGTTTTGTAGTTGTTGACAATCGTACTTGACATTGTATTCGCTCGCGGTGGAAGGAACTTATCTGTCTTCATTTACACTGTCGCTATCATCAATGACATTGACCATCAACTCTTCGGCCAAAGGTTGGAGATATTGTAGCCCACTGATTTTCTTTTCAGTAACTTGTAAGTATATTATTCACGAAGTCAAGCATGTAAAATCAACCAAGTTGAAAAGAACGTACATTGCCCACCGTCTGCACACACATCTCACTGTGTATTTGTTTACCATTTGATCCACGATGTCTACACCAAGATTCATCTGACAGTAATATGTTATAGTTTTGGGTCATTTGCTTTGGTGTCACGGAAATTGATACTTACTTATGCATGGAACTCAGCACACAAACACTTTTGATCCGCTTACATTTGTAGACAGTTAATATATTACTACTCTAGTCGCGGTAAACATTACAGTGATACAGTCTTTGCCTTTTGGTGATATAAAACGTTTAGCAAGCAGTCTTCTGTTTTGCTTTATTGTTCCAAAGAAACTAGTACATTTAGCCCTAAAATATTCAGCTAGTTTCCTTGTCGTGAAGAAGTTATCACATGTAACACTTATTTCTTTTTAGTGAAAGAATTTATCAAACTAGACGCTACAAATTCACTTAACTGTGTTCCAGCAGGACATTCCAAATCCTTGCCCAGATATGGAAAGTCTTTGAGGATATACTTTGATTGCACGTCGGCAAGTAACCAGAACTTGATGCCAAGTTTATCGGATTTGTTTGGCATTTATTGCTGAAATCGACATCTGACTTTCGTAGGATAGAGTTGCTCGTCAACGATCACGTCATGTGGTTTCTAATATTTTGTGCACTTCTCAAAAAATTCATCCAAAAGTTCTGACGCGAGTGCGAATTTGTCCATTTGAAGTCTTGCAGATTTTCTTGCCTTTTCATCAAATTTGAAATACTGTTTTGCTTCATAGAACCTAACCCTATTCGTTGTTTACCTATAAATTAGTGACCCAGTTGTTCTTTTCCACAAGACCCTAATGGATATTGCTGAGCACCATTAGCACCTTGGTGAATGAAGCCCAAATAATATTGTAGTTCTAAAGGAGTTGAAATCCATGTTGTTGAGTTCAGTTGCCTATGTGCTTCAGCTTGGTACTTACGCCTCCTCATTGGCTCATAAAATAGTAAAGGAAAATCACTACTGCATTCTTCCTCAGACACTCGTCGCTTGGTACAAGTTATTGGTCCTGGAGCTTCGCGAACAATATTCTGCTTACATAGGCGGCTAACGTCGCGTTGTCACAAATCCAATTTTGTCCACATTGTTCCATCTGGAGAAATAAAACTGTCAACACTACTCTCATTGTCTTCGCCATCACTGTTCCTCTTCTTCATCACTTGAATGTAAAATGTTCTCTTCAAGTTCAAAGCACTCAAGTTTTCATCCCCTTCACTATAGTCCTGCAAATTTTCTTTATTTTCTTCAGACTCAATTTCTGAGAGATCACATAAAACTCCAAGTGTTTCTTGAGGTCTCATCGTAAAATATCACATGTACACGGTTCACCTCAACTAACTATACGTACACACTATTGGCCGCATGTACCTAAACTAAGTTGTTTGTCTACAACAACATACTACGTGATATCTTGTAAGACAATGAAAAATCTATGAAGTTGTTAGACAAAACAATAAGTTAATTTTTCTGTCTCAAATTACAATTAATAAAGATTTTAATTTTTCTCTTGTATAGAAATAAGAAATGTGTAATGCTGCCATTTGCAAATCGCAAAGATAAACACTAATTTTCCATACTCTTTATAAGGCAGTCAAAATGACTGCTTCGTGCTTCTAGGTATAACTGATACTAGCGCCCCTGTAAAATGGGATATAAATTATTACTAATACTATCAACAAGTGGACACAAAAATATTAAAAGTGAATTAATTTCACGACGTTAGCGAAAACATTACAGAAGTGATAGGAAATTATATTTCTTGAAGCAGTCAAAATGACTGCTTCGTGCTTCTAGTGTTAAGTGAAAAAAATTTGACAGCACTGTAATGGAGTCTTACTTTCTTTAGCAACACCAATCACACCGGGAAGCTTTCCAACTATATTTTGGGGAGGCACTCGTCTATTCATTTGCCGCGGAACAATTTGCCACTTTGTAGTTTTATCTCTACCAGGGTACACTAATTTTTCATTTGGGTCACGTTCTTCATTTGGTTCACTTTCTTCTTCAGTGCCACTCTCTTCTGTTTCAGAATCTGTTACACGTATTTCTGGCGTACATTCTTCTGCATCAGTGTCGGCAACGTCACTAAAATATTCGATTTCAGCTGGATGAATTGACCCATCATCACCAAACAATATTTTCCGAATTTCTTGAACATCAATCGAATTAGTGAGATTAAATACACGTTCACGTTCTGCCATAATATACAGTAGCAACTGTGAGCTTAAAACGTGAAATACTTGTCTAAGAATAAATCAAGAAAAATTGAGCTAACTGAAACATAAAATACCTCTCTTATAACACGATTAGTCGCAACCGTTCTATCTGATACACAGCCGTAACTACAGCGTCATGTGCGAATGTCACCGTCAACTCTGTTACTCATAGGTTTGTAGAGTGGAGCTTGAGGAATACACGGAACGAGCGCCGCGAGTGACATCGCAGTCAAAAATGTGCGTAGAAAAACGTTCAGCTGTATCAATCAGAACCCCATGCGACTAACCGAGTGTTAATAGTGTACAGCCACGAACATAAATAAGTAGAGGTTGGAGCCGTAAGAAGTAAATACTCTTACATCTACTCATTTATTTCCGTGACTACACGCATCTGCATCTTTCTATTGACCATTTTCAAACTGAATTTCCAGTTAAAATTTTGAAACCGTTCCTACTTTCTTCCATTCTGGCTGCATGGCCTGCCCATCTCAACCTTCTAAACTTTATACTTTTAAACAGTTCGGCAAACACTGGATTTTGCAGTTCCTCGTTATGAGGTTTCCGCCATTCCATATTCCCCTTTCTCTTGCATCCGAACATTCGCCTTAGGATGTTATTCTCAAGTACTTTCAGTCTCCGTTCTTCCCACAAAATAAGCTATCATGTTATGCAACCACAGAATACAACATACATTATTAGCCTATCATTTTATGTATTTTAATCTTCAAATTTATCTACATATTTCGCGACGACAAAATATTTTGAACTGTATAATAGCATGAATTTCCTGCTTTCAGTTGACTTCTTCAGTTTATACTACTACTACTACTACTACTACTACTACTACTAATAATAATAATAATAATAATAATAATAATATAACAAGTGAGTTTCATTTCGGAGTGTGAAACTACGGTAGACTTCCAAATTATAGGAATTCAATACTCAAACTTGAAGTAGTGCATCTATAATTATTGGTTGCAATCTAATCGAATATAGATAAAATAGTTTGTTTGTCTGTGTCTGTGTGTCTATCTGTCTGTATGCGGCATGAGAACCAGACGAGTGGGCCTAGAATTAATTGGTCTCAGGGGGGAGGCGTTTACCGGGACATATAAAAGTAGTAGAACATTACCGATATTAGTGTCGAATCCAGTTTTCTCGGTCGCTGAGATCAATGGTGAAACTCAGATTCACACCATTCTGTTGCGGATTGGGGGTCACCGGCCGAGGCGGGGAGGGGGATACCGAGACATGTGAAAATAATAAAAAATGACCGATATTAGTGTCAAATCCATAGTTTTCGCGGTAGCTGAGATGAATGGTGACACTCTTACAGGCTTTAACTTCCAAATACAGCCCGCATGCGAAGAATGGGTATTTCAGCTAGAATATAATAAGATCAAAGATAAAACCTGTTCCTCGTACGCTCAATCCATATCAGAATGTCATTACTTGCTATGCTTACTGTTCTTCTTCGACCAATAATAGTTGAATTGTTAATTTGAATCACTTCCGGATTGCATAGATGGTTAAGAGATAGATTGCGTAAAACCTACTCTTATGCTAAATCGGTTGAAAAAATGCATCACGATATCTCTTTACCGCTTTTACGCTACGAAAATCCATTACAGGAAAAATATTGCGTTATAAATTACTTTTTTCTTCTATGTCGATATGTTGAAACCGGAAAGGGCTATTTTGAACCACTTCCGGATACAATAAAGGGTTAAGAGAGGAGACGGAACTTACTCTTGGGAAGCTGAATTCGTAGCCAATATATATATATATATATATATATATATATATATATATATATATATATATATATATATATATATATATATATATATATATACTGCATCTCTGTATATCTTAGTGTTTATTTCTCTACAAAAATCGGTATTGAAATCTGAAGAGGAAATAAATTACAACCATTTTCTCTTGTGGTAGAGTGTTGCGGGTTGTGGTGGTACGTACGCTTGACATCTTGTATCGGTTGAGACGCTGAATCGTATGAAAATAAATAATAAAAATGTATTTTGCCTTCTAGGACCGCGATGGCTCAGTGGTGGAGCGCTCAGCTCTGGTGCATGGGTTTCTTGGTTCGATCGCAGCTAGCGTCATGTGGCCCTTGTGGTGGGCAAACAACTGTATTTGTGTTTTCTCGGGGTTCTCCCGTTTCCTCTTACTTTCCTCATTCCAACTTCTGATTTGTTGCTTATCATCACTGTTTCCTTCACTCTAGACGGCATAAACGTGGGACGTAAAACTTAACGATTTCATTTTCATTTTGCTTCTTGCCATCTGTTAACGTTTTCGTTCTATAGCGATCAACTTTGAAACTAGAAATGTCTATTTGAACCACTTCCTTTCGGAATAAAAATTTAGCATAGACTATGAGACCTCTTCTTGGAAAGCTGAATCGTTTGGAAAATACCACATCTGGATATATTCCATATATATCTTACGATTTCCCTCTGATACCTATCGACAGACCGCCGGACGGATGGACGGACAAATCAGTTCTATAAGATTCCGGACTTATATATACTGTATAATATAATATTGTATAATATATATAATAGTCTGGACTGAAATCGATTCCATCTGGAATGCACACAATTATTGCTTGAAATCTTTTAGGAGTGATAAATATTGTATCATGGCAAATACCACTGCTAGATCAATTCCTTAATTTATCTGCATGTCTCTAGTGGGGGATTATAAATTAAAGTTGAATGCTATATGGTTAATATTTTAGGAAAATTTCTTCGTTCCTTTGAGCTATTTTGCATAATACTATTTTACGTTTTATTTTTTTCTTCGCTTTCTTGAAGTTTCTAGTAGTAAGAACAAAGCACATGAACAAAAGTGAGCGTAGGATATGAAAGAATAAAGTACATCTACAAGTATTCAACCATTGTTGTTCCTGAACAAACTTAAGGAAGATAACCAAGAAAGAGATAATATTATCTCTTCTTAGTTCTTTCTTTCTTTTTTTCTTAGTGAGGGACTAATTAATGTTGGTCTATTTTTCACTGGTGATATTCAACTAACCATCAACAATATAAGAGAATCTTCTTACACGAATTCTCTTTCATTTCTTCTCAAGGCAAATGGTTGTCAGACCTTTTGAAAGTTTCTTTGGTCTGAAAATGCATTATGTTCTTGTTTCAACATAGTTTCCAACAGTGATTAATCACTTCCAATGGCTAACGACGCAAGAGAACCAGCATGGGGCCCCGAGATTGTGGAAATGAAAACAGTGTTTGCTATTGGCATAAAACTCGTTTTAGCATACTTTTAGGAATCACAGATGAGAAGTTTAATTTATGCGTCAGTTAGGGGGTGCTTGTAAATCGATTGCGGCAAGTGCAAAGCTATTGTTCTCTTTCAAATCCTTTCTATTGCTTTCTACTATACTCCTCTGTACCTTCTTGCGCTAGGTTGTCTCAGAGAAACCCTTCTTTTCTTCTAATGGCAATGAGTCTTTAGAAGAAGAGGAACGTAGCAGGATAACACCTCCTGCTGCACGCTTGAAAGCAACCCTAAGAATACAAGAAGATAAAACGAGTGTAGAGTGTACAGACTAAAAAGATATCAGGTGGTGATCTATTATGGTACTGCTGTATTAGTTTTTAACCGAGTCTAAAGATTCAAAGGCGTTTCATCATTTTCCTGCACTAAAGCCTGAATTTGAAGGAGCATTGATGTATTTGACTGAAAGGGCATAATGAGGATAATTTGTTTGAGCAAGAACGATTTCAAGGAAAATACTCCGAATCTCGTGTATTGATTGAGCAAGATTTTTTTTTTTGTAACATTGTCTCATTGATGAGCTTAGACACACTAATTTGGGCTATCATTGATATTTCGAACACAAGACGCTATTTTTCTCAATTTTAATCCTCCACAATGCTAAATGGTTTGGATACCAGTCAAACTGTATTTCCATCTGTTATTGAGCATAACAAATTGAAACTCTCAAGTGTCAACTTTGCGCTTCTTTGCAAGCATGTTTTCCCAATGCATTTTGAGAGCTCTTTCGTGGGTATCTAGTTAGCGTACGCACCTGCGGCTCGATAAGACTCGGTTCCATTCCCGGTGGGATCTAATGTGATTCAGGTTCATGTCAAGCTGTAGTTCCACGTGGAGTATACCCTAGGTACTGATAGGAAGGCTAAACTCAATCCAATCGACCAACCAATCAAAGCTTTTTGAGGTATAACTACGAAACTAGACACGTTGATAGTGGTTTTAAACGAAGGCATCTCTATAATGTAGTCATGGCAATTTGCAATATTACAAGAACAGAGGGAAATACGAATGTCGGGTCAAAATATATTTAAAAAAAAATATCCAATTACGCATAAGTAATGACGAAACAGTGGCGGGACTAGAGAGGGCACAAAGAAAGTGAGTGAAACGTGGAGAAAAGTGAACAATTTACAATGAAACATTGTAAGAGGGGATGCTACATGGAACATGCAGCAACAAATGTTAATGAACAACAGCAACAATGGCTACGCGGTAGGGACACTATGGGAGGCGGAGTGTAGGAATACAGTATCTTTGTAACGGAGAGTAATAGGAATGTCGGGTCAAAAGATATCAAAGGAAACCCCATCCGAAAAATTCAATTATGCATAAATGATGGGGAAAGAGTTGCGGCGCCAGGGGCACAGAGAAAGTGAATGAAACGTGGAGAAAAGTGAACAATTTACACTGAAAAATTGTAGGAGAGGATGTTACATGGAGCATGCAGCAACAAATGTTAATGAACAAAGGCAACAATGTCTACGCTGTAGGAATACTATGGGAGGCGGGATGCAGGAGTACAGTATCTGTGTAACGGAGAGAAATAGGAATGTCGATTAGGTAGATATCAAAGGAGACCCCATAAGAACAATCCAATTATGCAAAAATGATGGCGAAGCAGTGGCGATGAAATGGGGCACAAGAAAGTGAATGAAAAGCGGAGCAAAGTCCTAGCATGTTGTTCTCGGATAAGGCGTTCATACGGGATGACATCACAACCCAGACAGCATATTTGTTTGCCGCAAGCTTGCCTGCCGCTTTTATTTGATTCTATTTCGCTTTGGCTTATACACAAAAGCTTATTTCTGCTTAGCGCAAGCTGTAGTGCGGGCAACCCACGCTTCACTTGCGAGACGCTTCCTTTAGATTGAAGTAAAAAGCCAGCGCGCGTTCGATTTTCAGTTGTTCTCAAAAACCACGTGACGCTGACCTCTCAACTTTCGGCGACAAGGTAGTGTTCGCGTTGTTGGCGTCTTGTTAGCATTCAGCTTGAATAAAGGACAAACTTAATTATTTTTTTTTAATTGTGCCGTCTAGTACTCTAGTACTCTAGTCCCACGTACTTATAGTATCGCTCTTTATTTCCTCATATTTCGGTAACTATGAGGCATAACGAATTGTAGTATTTATGTATAAAGCATAAATGTGAACATAGATGGCAGCAGGTTTGAGCCTACTTATTTCGCAAAAGAATACAGAACTGTTGGAGATATTTTAATATAAACTTCAAGTTTAACTTACAGTATAAACTTTATCTGAACGCTGTGTTTAAAGTATAAACATTTTTTCTGCGTTTTTATATAAAAAGGTAGAAATTTCAAGTACTCGCGGCTAATATAACAACATATTAGATATTTGTAAGAAGCAACGGCGCGTTGCTTGGGCACTTTTCCCAGCTGGCGTAGTACAGCTCTTGTAGTGAGGCATTGTTGCCAAGTCCAGGCTGTGCTTATCGCATACGTGTGGACGCACGGTGATCCGAACACAGTTGCGGGCGAGAGGCTGCAAGAGATTGAGGGATTCTCCCAAGTGGAAGCTAGCTGAAGTGCACAAGTAGTGCATATTTTGAACCTCATTTTCATTTTTTCATCTTCATCCCATCCTATACTCGTGGGTCTTGCTTCAGATCGGTTATCTTCATCGCCTCATGGATACTGGACAACCTCCACCACCTCTGAAGATGATCGAGAAGCGGAGAAATCGTGATAAGACGTCCACCGACCCAAGTCCCGAGCGTTCTCGTTCTCCAATCAACGGGAAGAACCAAGCACCATCAACTAGTTCACCACCATCGAAGAAGAAACATACCGACGCCCATAGCATATCAAGTTCCGACGCTGATTCCGACCGGCTTATCATCGACGACGATTTTCCTCCTCTGCAGCCTATCTACAGCTTCCTACTGCAAAACTATGATCCAAAGTACAGGAATTCGAAGCTCTTGTTCCAGCAAATTCTCAAGTATCGTCCACGCTCCGAGATTTCACAGATAGTGGAAACACGAAATGGATTCATCATCAAATCAAAATTGGCTAACTTCGCAAAAACCATCAGAGACAAGCACAGTTTTGAAATCTTTGGGGAAACTGCAACCTTAACTTCTCTCACCAACAACCGCTACAAGCAACCACCGCCACCACGTCGGCCACCCACCATGTCCGTAGTGGTACGAGGAGTCGACCCGTCCATCACCGATGACGAAATAGAGGCTGAACTACGAGAAGAAGGCTACACTTTTAAAAAATGCATCCGGATTCGCAACAATCAGGGACCTACCTACATGGTTCGAATTCTGACCAACTCCCAGGATACTATCAACGACCTTCTGGATAATGGTGTCTTAATTTTCAAAAAGAAGCATAGAGTTGAACCATCCCACTCACTACGACCACTTCCTCTCAGATGTGAACGCTGTCAGGAATACAATGTGCATCCTACTCACCGCTGCACCAATCACCTCAAATGTGGATATTGTACTGGACCTCATCCTACGAAAAGCTGTCCGAATTTGCAACAAGCTCCAACTTGCAACACCTGCCATGAACGCACACATCCGACGTACAGCTACAAGTGTAAATCTCGACCTGCTCCAGAAGAAGACAAGCCAGAACTTGTGGTACCGCTGCGAACTCATGATGCTCAAAATCAAACCATCGAGACATCATCAGAGCCCGATCATTCTGTTTCCATTCATCAATTATTAGCCTTTGTCACCCTCACTCTTCAAAACGTTAATCCTTTTGCACGCCCATTAATGTTACAACACGTACAGCACGCAGCTCGCAACATCTTTCACCTCGATTTTCACGCAACCTACAATGGCCCGTACGTACACTTTCATGCATCTCCACTCGCAACAACTGTTTAACTTCATCTTGCTCATGGCTTTAACTATGGCACTTGTATTTCTATTTCTTAACATCCGCTCACTCCTAACTAATAAACTCCTCTTTGAACAACTCCTACATGAGGAACAGGTTAACACATTCCTCCTTAATGAAACCCGTCTCACTCCGAAACTCCGTTGCAAACTTCCTGGCTACCAACTAATTCGCCACGATAACAACCTTCCTGCAAGACGAGCCAATGGCGGCGTAGCAATAGGATTTTCCTCTCACATACCGTACCGTATCCATTCTCCATCTCTTGCCAACATTCCTGAACATCTAATCATAACTCTTTATTACAAATCCTTATGTGTCACAGTCGCAACTATCTATGTTCGACCAGGTCATCAAATTCCTCTAGCATTCTTTCAATATATTTCTAATCATTTCCGACATTATCTGATCTTAGCTGACATTAACATACATAGCCGCTCAGACAGAGATAAGAAAGCTTTTCACAATTTCATTACTACTTCTACTACAGGCATCATCCATCCACTTCCAAAAGCAACTCGTCCCGAATCTAACACTACCCCTGACATAGCCATCACATCTTCATCACTTTCCCACCGCATCATCATCGATATCCTCGATCCTCTCGGTAGTGACCATGTGCCCATTAAACTCACTCTAAAAGTTTCCTCTCCTCCTATATCAGACTCGCCGCCTCCACGCCTAATCCCTCGCTATGACAAAACGGACTGGTCCCACTACCGAACCTACTTAACCAATGCCCTTTCGGCAATCACTCCCCCTTCTACTGAAGATGAATTATACTCCACTCTCGCCTCTATCACCACTCATATACAACTTGCATCCGAGCAGTTCATCCCTCATACCACATATTCACCTCATCGTCCTAAACTCCCTCCTCACTACCTTCCTCTGATTAAACGTTCCCGTCAGTTTTATAAGGAATACATTCGCACTGGCAACCGTGAAGCTCTTCAGCATCATAGAGCCCTGCATCGCACAGTATGTAATTACCTTCGAGCATACAAATTACGACAGTGGATTAAAACCTGCAATACCCTTTCTACCACATCGCACCCTTCGCAATATTGGAAACGTTTCAACGCATTAGCTGGTAAATTTACTAAAACCTCACATCCTATTCTAAGGCTCGATCAGGCATTACACACAGACCGCGAAAAGGCTAACGCTTTTGCTTCCTACTTACAGGAGATCTTCACACCTCTACCATCCGCCCGGCATTTTCATCATCATCCTGTAGACCATTTCAACTTCAATTCACCACATCTTCAACCCAACGAGAGCCACAACCTACCCACTCATAAAGCACTCACTGCCCCCATTACTATCACAGAAATCACTCATGTCATCAATCATAAACGCAATACCGCTCCTGGAATTGACAACATTTCCTATCGACATGTTAAAGAAAGTCCACCACTTCTGCTCACTCTTCTCGCCCTCATTTACACCTTTATCCTCCGCACCGGCTATGTACCCGCTCACTGGAAAACATCCAAAGTTCTCATGTTTCTTAAACCCAATAAACCTCCTGATAACGTATCATCCTACCGGCCGATACAACTCACTCCAGTCTTTACAAAGATCCTCGAGAAAATCCTTGCCAAACGCCTTCATGTTCATCTTTCTCATTACCATCTCTTACCACACCATCAAGCAGGCTTTCGCCCAAAGTTCAGCATCAACGATCAGCTTCTGCGTCTCCTCAACTATATCCATAATCAGTATAACACCGCTAAGCCATCTTGTCTGGTACTCTTTGATTTAGAGAAGGCATTTGATAAAGTGTGGCATCAGGGTCTGCTTTCAAAACTGCTCAACTTTCGCCTTCCCATCGCATATATCCGTTTTATTTATAATTTCTTGTTCGGCCGCCTTGCTTATGTTTACATAAACCAACAGTCCTCTTATCCCATCTTTCTGTACTCAGGTGTACCTCAAGGCTCCTCACTATCACCATTATTATATCTACTTTATGTAGCCGACATGCCTCCCCTCCCTCAACATGTTCACATCTTTCAATACGCTGATGATACAGCATTTCTGGCAACTGGCAGCACTATACACCAAATCAACAAAGCTTTACAACCAGCAATAGACGCGTTTGTTCTCTGGTGCGATAAATGGCGACTAAAAATCAATGCCGCTAAAACACAAACTATAGTCTTTCTTCCTCCTAAGAAACGCTCCAAAATTCACCGTAATCCAAACTTACTTCAGATCACAGTTCACGACACTCGTTTTACAATCTCCAACACCGTTAAATACTTAGGACTCATCTTAGATAGGCACCTCACATGGAAAGCTCATCTCCAGGACGTCACCAAGAAGGCATACAATAGACTCAATCTCTTAAAACGTCTTACTGGCACCACTTGGGGTCTCTCTGCAGAGTTACTGTTAAACACTTATAAAGTCTTTCTTCGGCCGGTGCTTACCTATGGACATCCTGCTTGGGTCTCGGCACCCCTCTCATATTATCGAAAACTTAAAATCCTCGAACGTCACGCACTGAGAATTGCCTACAGAATCAAACTTCCCAGTCCTACTGCAGAGCTCTATGATCGCATGACTTTTCCCCACATTTGGTTCCATTTAGAAAAACTGCGCCTCCGATACTTCCAGCAACGCCTCTCTTTTCATCATCCACTCCTCGTAGATACCATCAATGCTCACACCAATTTCGATATCACTCACCCCATCACTCATCCCCCCCCCTCCCTTCTCTTCACGATGTATCATTATTCCTTACCACCAAATCATCCAGATCTTCCACTCACCAGAACATTTCTTCTCGATCACCCTCCATCGCATATCATACCCTCATCTCTGCACAGTAACTCCTCTGTCACTAACAGGGCTTCCCACCGTCTATCATTAATGCTTGGAGCAGCCCCCAAGCGAGAAGAATAATCAGCATCTGTCCATTAACACTATCCTATGTGTTGTGTCGTCTAACTGCACCTCATCTCATCACTATCTCACTCATCCCTCATTGTCATGCAACCTCTCTACAGTACTTTCACTAATGTATATAATTCATTGTACAATTTCCTCTCCTCTACATATGATTACGATCGTAAAGATCGTAATGTCCTAATATATATATATATATATATATATATATATATATATATATTTGTTTAGAAATAAAGTTATATAACATTTTTGAATATCCCTTAGCCCATCTCCCAATCCTTTCCATCTGTCCCTTTACTTTAATTCCCTTTCCCCATGGAGGGCGTAACCCTCGAGTGGGTGGCTAGCCCCGGCTAGCAAAAAAAAAGCGTTGCTTGGGAACTGGCCACCTGGAATCTCTAACCAGGTAAAAAAAATAGGGTATTCGTAGCTGGCGAAGAAAAATAACCAAGTCACTTAGTGTGTCCATCCCTAATTGTTATTTTTATTCGCGATCTTCGTACATACGGTTGGAATACTTGCCTCTTTGGGGTTTAGGAAACAACCGTCGAATTGTATTTTCATACCTCCACGGAGGTTGACACTTTGATTTGGTCGTAACTGTTGACAACCTTGCTATTCTCTAGGCTTACGATTTATTTTGATACTCTCCTCTTCGGAGGCAGAGGTACCTGAAGGAAAAAAAAATGTTGACGACTTTGGCACTTATACCGGTGAACGATTACTTTCGTGCTCCCTCTCTGGAGGAAAGAGCACCTTAATAAACTCTAAACTTAGAGATTTGCTCTAACACCAGAATATACGCAGGGGCCGTCACTACCCCTTTTGTGGTAAGCTGGCGCCATCTCCCACCTTAGTAATAAAGATGGCTTCTCAGAAGCCAGCAGCAAAATCAGATAAAAAAGTACAATCACCCCGGATTCCAGGTCTCAGGGGCAAAATAACAAAACCAACGTACAAACCGGAAGATTTTCTAGTGCCTTTAGGCAAAAAGAAACAAGCAGCCGCCCCAGCGAAATTAAAATCCACTGCACTTAAGCAGTCCAGCGCTTCACAACCATCCACTTCGAGTAAGCCTGAAGACATGGACTTCACGGTAGTAGGAACGCTGAAGCGACGAAGGTCGTCTTTAGCAAACACCAAGACAGAACACCTCACTAATAGTGTCTCCGAATATCCACCTCTTCCACTCAGTAATAAGTTCGAGGTTTTGTCCCCAGCACAATCAGATAATGCAAGTACTAGCACTAAAACTGCAACGACAAGTCAGCCACACAGTTTCAAGCCTCCTCCGATTTTCATCTATGGAATTAACAACACCTATACATTTATTAAGACCTTGTCCCGAGCATTGAAGGAGCCCCCTCTAGCTCAGCCAACTAAGGAGAGCATTCGGATTCAAGCGGCAAACAAAGATGACTACAATTCTATCAAGGCTTACTGCGATCAAACGAAAACTGAGTATGCCACAGGGGTAGCAAAAAACGAAAGGCCTATTAAGGTGGTTGTGCGAAAGCTGCCTATTGACACTGACTTAGACGATCTGAAGGATGAATTTATCCGACTGGGCTACAAACCAACAAGCGTTCATCAAATGTCTCGCAAACGTAAGACAGATAATAAGAAAATACTAATGCCACTTTTTTTGATTGCTCTGGAACGAAGTGCAGCTATTAAAGAGATCTATGCTATCAACAACCTACTTCATTACAAGGTCCAAATCGAACTATATAAGCCTCCCTCGGTGCTACAGTGTTACAGATGCCAACGCTTGGGGCATTCACAGGACACCTGCCAAGCGCATCCGCGCTGTCTCAAATGTGGGCAATTTCATTTTACCCAGTCCTGCAGTAAATCCCACTCCTCCACACCCGCCACTTGCGCAAATTGTAAGGGAGTACACCCGGCAAATTACCGTGGATGTCCAGTATTCAAATCCTATTCTGAGGCTCTTAAATTGCCGGCACAGCAACCAAGAAAACTTCAAGATAAAGCGGAGAAAACTGTCAACAAACCAGCAGCAGAGACAATTCCCGATCCCACTATTATTAATGTCCAACCTATGGCTACGGACAATGAAGACGCTGAAGCCCCTCCTGCTTCCCACATCCAACCAGCATCTGCCGAAAAACAGGAGAGCCCCAAAGAAGACCTGGACCTAAAGTCTATTCTTTCATTCCTCAAGGGGTTACATTTCCACAAAATCATAACGCATATTAAACGTGGTATTACCCGTTTCCGTCAAGCAGCAGATTCAGCTTCCAAGGCTGCAGCAGTAATAGAAACAATAGCAGAAATGGTTGACGATGGCTGCTTCTAACTCCAGCGTCCTACATCATACACTTATCCTCGCTACATGGAATGCAGATGGTCTCGAGGGGCAGAAACAAATGCTAATTAGATTTCTTACACACCATAGAGTTGATGTCATGTTTGTACAAGAAACACACTTTACTGCTCGGATCACTTCTTGGCGACTACCCAATTACATTGTCTATCGGCAGGATAGAGTGGGCAGACAGAAAGGAGGATTACTACTTATAATCAAAAAGGCTTTCCCAGTCAGGTTGGTTACCATACCACCCCTACTTACTTTGGAGGCACTTGCTGTTGAGCTAATAACTCCAGGCGTTCCATTAATATTGGTCACCGGGTACAGGTCCCCGGCCACACAACTAGAGCCCACAGACTTCGATGTCATCGCAAACTTAGGGCCAAAGGTCATTTTAGCTGGAGATCTTAACGCTAAGCATGGAGAATGGAACTCGATTACTCCAAACAGTGCTGGGGACGATTTACACCAATACCTCCTCACGTCCAACTTCAACATCAGTGCTCCGCCAGACCCAACTCATCATCCAAAGTTCGGCGGACAACCCGATGTGCTTGACGTCGCTCTTTGTAAAGACGTGTCCTTTACTGTCCATCCTTATGTCATCTCAGATTTAGACTCTGACCATGATCCAGTCATTTTTCACGTCTCACACCGCAGCATTGCACATTGTGCCCCTATTTTTAAGCAAATTGAAACCGATTGGGATATCTTTAAACAAAAACTAAACACTATGATCGATCTCCGAGATCGGCCAGCTACTATTGAGGACATCGACCAAGCGGTTTCTCACATCACATTAGCACTTCGAACAGCAGAGGCAGCGAGCTCCAGTGCTAAAGTCTCTCCAACGCACACAGGACAATGTGACAGTATACATCTGCAGATCTATATTCATTTAAAACGTTGGGCTAGACGCCGATGGCAGCACACACTACATCCAGCATACAAAACATTATGGAATAAACTGCGTGCGAAGCTCAAGATGCTCACACAGCGACAAAATCAACAGTACTGGGAAGATACTTTTCGCAATATCACAGCCAATGATCGAAAAATTTGGACATTCTCTAAATCCTTTCAGCGTGCTACAAATGCTTCCAGAGCTAGAGTCCTTCAAGGCCCACAAGGACTGACTCAAGACCCACAGTCGCAAGCGGATATTTTTGCTGACTCCCTGGAAGAACAGTTCCAGCCTAACAGATCACGTCTTGATCCCTATCTCAAACAGCATATCCGAACCACACTACACAGCCTAACTACACAAAACCCTATACATGCCATCAGCTTAGTTACACCTCGAGAAATAGAAAGACATATCAAATGTCTGCCGGCAAAGACAGCGTCTGGGCCCGACAGAATTCGATCTGATATCCTAAAACATCCAACCAGAAAACTACTGGTCTTCCTAACCTATTTATTCAATTCCATCTTTCACTTATGCTATTTCCCGAAGACCTGGAAGGAAGCTCGTATTATTACCATCCCCAAGCCTGGGAAGAATCCACTTCTCCCGGAAAACTATAGGCCAATAAGTCTTCTGTCACACCTAAGTAAACTCTTTGAACGTGTGTTTCTCCGGAGGCTGAAACAGCATGTAGCTACTAGAGACCTTCTACCATTTCATCAGTTCGGGTTTCGTGCCCAACATAGCACTACTACACAACTCGTGCGAGTAGTAGATCATTTAACAGTGGCTTTCAACAGAAAACAAAACACCCTTGGAGTCTACCTGGATGTCTCAAAAGCCTTTGATAAAGTATGGTTAGCTGGACTTTTATATAAACTATACACGCAAGGTTTTTCAGATCGTCTTCTGCATTTACTGCGTTCCTACCTCATTGGCAGAAAATTCCATGTGTCTGTTGATGGTGTTAAATCCACGTCTAGACCTATTAAAGCAGGTGTTCCACAAGGCGCTGTACTTTCACCGCTTTTATATAATCTGTACACAGCAGATATCCCGACCTTACCCCATTGCTTTGTTGCAACATACGCCGACGATACTGCCTTTTTCACGACCAGTAGCTCACTTGCACAGTGTTACATATACATGCAACGCCAACTCATAAGTTTTCAAGAATGGGCAAGACGTTGGAGAATCAAAATTAATGCCAACAAAAGCTGTGCTGTCATCCACAGTCGAAGACGCATCCGCGTCCATCGAAATCTAAACTATGAGAACACACGCATTCCTCATGCTACGCACGCCAAATATTTGGGTGTAACTTTAGATCGTGGTCTAACGTTCGCCACACACATTAGAGACATAAAACAGAGAGCATTACGAAAAATCTCAGCGTTGTACCCCATCTTGCACTATAGCTCCCTTTCTCACGAGGTCCGAGTTCACATCTTCAAAATGATAATCCTGTCTACCATCTCTTATGCATGCCCTGCCTGGCAACATGCTTCCCATAGTCACGTACAAACTCTCGAAAGTGTGCAAACTCGAGCTGGTCGTATAATCACTGGACACGACAGATATACACGAAACAGCCAGATCCTGGAAGACTTAGAGCTACCCACTGTCAGAGACGTTCTACGGCATCTCCACAATAAGTTCTGGCGTACTTTACCCAGACATATAAATCCAGCTATAGCTAATATCGGCACCGAATGCGCACTGCGGAACGTCCATCGAACACCACGCATTTAAAATCTCTCCAGACCTGGTAAAGAAGTCATAATCAGCTACTCTGCGACAGTTGCAGATGTAGTCTCCCATACATACCAAAACAATAGTATCATCCAACAAACCACCAGCACATCTTGATATATTCTTTATAACATATTACTCATGGAGTCAGGGGCTCCGGCCCGATACTCTATACATAACCACAAAATTACCGTGACCGTGACCGTGACCGTGACCGTTGCTTGTCATACTGAACCAAGGAGCCTAACCTCTCTTGTGTCTGTTAATGTGCTAGCTAGGACCAAGTGTTGAATACGCATTTGTGAGCACAGCACACATACAACACTTAGAGGGTTGACGGAAGTACTCACTTTCGGAGGGCAAACTTGCTTTTTGAATCTCATTCATCATCTTTTCTTTCATCTTCACATTCATTTGGGCTTCGGCCCTAGGATACTTCATTGCGATGGCGGACTCTGGCAATACTAACGGACAATCGGTTCTCGGTCGACATACAGGATTACCAGCTTTTCTTTCTACCAATTCAAACACTTCGCGTGTTCAAACTACATCCACTGGAACTACCAGTCGCACTCGACACTTTTCCTGGGGAAGTCAATCAGTAGCCAGCACATCTAAAGAAAGACATCCATCCACTGAGTCAGTTCAGTCTGCAAAGAGATTTCGCGGTGGGTCACAATCTTCAAACGTCCAACTAATGGACACTGGATCGCCACCTTCAGCATCATTATCCGAACCTCTCAACATTACTCCAGACCCTGTTTATAATTTTCTATTAACTGACTTTGACCCGAAGTACACACATCCAAAGATGATCTTTCTCCAGATCATTAAATACGTTCCACGTGCGAATGTAGAACAAATAGTCCAAACTAGAAATGGATACATTATAAAATCAAAAGATCCAAATTTTGGAACCTATTTACGTAACAAGGCATCTTATGAAATCTTCGGGAAAAAACGCAAAATTAGCAAAAAAGTCTGATTCTAGGCCTAAACAACCACCACCGCCCAAGAAATTGCCGATGTTATCTGTTGTCATTCGTGGTGTTCTTCCAGAGTTTACGGACGACGAAGTGCGCGAAGAGCTTATTCAAGAGGGCATTAACATTGACAAATGCATACGCATTAAAAACAATAATGGGCCAACATATATGATTCGTGTTTTGTCCCAAAACCAGCAGGCTATCGATCATCTTCTGGCACACGGTGCACCTATTTATAAGAAAATTCATAGGGTAGAGCCTTCAAAAACTCCTGGGCCAGTGCCTCTTCGGTGTGAGAGATGTCAGACCTACAACTCTCATTTCACAAACAGCTGTCCAAATCAACCGCGATGCGGATATTGTGGGAACCAACATGAAACCAGGTTGTGCCAAAATTAACAACAACCTCCTAAATGTTCCACATGTGGTGAAATGCACCCCACATACAGCTACCGCTGCAAGGCAAAGCCGCCGGCAGAACCCACTCGTCCGGAGTTTACTGCACCCATTAGAAGTTCTGATAAAACTACACCTCCAGCGCAATCTATTCTGCATCCACTCAGTATCGAAGATTTTCTTCGTTACTTCACTATAGTGCTTCAGAACGTGCTGCCATTTCAACGCGATCATATACTTCGCACCATAACTGCCACTGCAAAATCTTTTTTTTTTTAACATCAATATGCATGGAACATATTCAAGACAGTATGCTCACTTTCAAATCGCGCCTCTTGAAACCGTCGTTTAAAGCCATGTCCCTGCTGATCCTAATTATGAATTTGCTATTTATTAATATTCGATCTTTCCAGCAACACAAACTTCTCTTAGAACATCTCTTACTGGAAGAACAAATTGATATTTTTGCTCTCAATGAAACTGCACTCAAACCTAATGTGTCAGCTCGCATCAAGGGTTATCATCTTCACCGACATGATTACATGAGACCAGCCGCCAGAGCTCAAGGTGGAGTTGCAGTAGGTTTTTCACCAAAATTACCATTCCGACAATATCATCCCCAGGCTTTTGGCAATCATCCACAACATCTTCTGTTGTCCGTTTACTATCCATCCATTGTTATCAACGTTGCTACAATCTATATCCGGCCGAGACACCAAATACCATTTGACTTTTTCAATTACATTGCCCAGAATTTTCGGAATATCATCATTATGGCTGATATCAATATTCACAGTCGCAACGACCGAGAAAAACAGCAATTTATCGACTACGTAACGCAACAACTGCATTTACATATCCATGACTTACCTAGTCATACCAGACCAAGCAGTCAAACAACGCCAGATGTTGTAATTACGTCACTTAATCTGGTCGGCGATTGTAATATCCAGGTACTTGACACAATAGGCAGCGACCACTGCCCAGTAAAACTAACGATCAATAAAGGCCGTTACTGCATCAACACTCCGGTGTTCCGTACCGTCAAACGTTACGATAAAGCAGATTGGAATACGTATAGGACAACCATTGAAAAATATATTACTGATCTTACAGCACCAACTACTGAATCTGAATTGTATAACACTATCTCACGACTCACAGATACCTTAACCTCTAATGCTGAAGCATCTATTCCTACGGACAAAATCTGTCCCTCTAAACCAAAGTTACCGCTTCACTATCTGGCCATTGTAAAACGTGCACGGCAGCACATTCGAGAATACTATCGTACTGGAAACGAGGCACATCTTCATTGCTATAGACAATGGCAACGAGCTGTAAAAAAAACGCATCTTATTGCATATAAACGGAGACATTCGATTAGTGCTTGCAATAAGTTGAGAGACGAAGCACATCCTACCCGCTACTGGAAGAAATTTCATCAATTAACAGGGAAAAACACTGTTACAACATATCCGCTCCATCTCAATAGTGTTCCACTACTTTCAGACACAGACAAAGCAAATGCTTTTGCAGATCAACTACAAGCAGTATTCACTCCAACTGAGTCTCCATGCCAGAGCGAACGTGTTGATATTTCCAGTGTACCTTCTCTACAACCCTCTGTAACACATCAAATCGACTTAAATCATCCACTTACCAGACCAATTACTGCTCCCGAATTACATTGCGCTCTCCGACGAAAACGAAACACAGCTCCAGGAATAGATGGCATCTCTTACAGGATGTTGAAAGAATCCCCGCCTCTCTTTATTTCTTTATTAATTTATATTTATAATTTCATTCTCAGCACTGGATATTATCCGTTACATTGGAGTCTCAAAAGTCTGCAAGTTTCATAAACCGCACAAGCCCATTCATAATGTTAGTTCTTACAGGCCCATTCAGTTAACTTCTGTCTTCATTAAGCTATTTGAAAAGATTCTCGTCAACAGACTACATATTCATCTTAAAGAACACGATCTGTTACCAACACATCAAGCAGGTTTTAGGCCTACCTTTTCCATTAGCGACCAACTGCTACGTCTCACGACTGTTCTCACCAATCAATACAATAAAGCCTTTCCATCATGTTTAGTCCTTATGGACTTAGAAAAAGCTTTTGATAAAGTATGGCACTATGGCTTGCTGCGGAAACTACAGTCACTCCGATTACCCACTTGCTACATTCGTCTCATTTACTCTTTTTTAAGTAATCGAATAGCATATGTTTCAATAGGAAATGTCCTATCTAGACCTATTTTTCCGCACACAGGCGTACCTCAGGGATCTGCACTTAGTCCATTATTATATATCTTATATGCCTCAGATATGCCTCGACCACCGCCTAATGTCTACATTTTCCAATATGCTCACGACACAGCATTTCTATCGCTTGGGAAAACTATATATCAGATCAGTAGAAGCCTACAACTGACACTCGATAATTTTCTCACCTGGTGCAGGAAGTGGAAATTAACTGTCAATTCAGAGAAAACGCAAGCTCTTGTATTTCTTCCACCTAAGCGTAGAACTAAAGTACGCCGAAATCCTGCTAATCTTACTATATCAGTTGACGGGCATTTCCTTCGACCAAGCGCCTCTGCTACGTATCTAGGTGTGGTATTCGATACCAAACTCACCTGGAAACCTCACTTTCAAAAACTGGCGCAAAAAGCATCTACTAGATTAAATCTTCTACGCCGCCTTACGGGCACAACTTGGGGACTAAGTGCGGATGTCTTACTAAAGACATACAAAGTTTTTCTTCGACCTCATCTCACTTTTGGTCACATTGCCTGGTGTCACGCTTCACCTAAACTCTACGAGAAGTTAGCAGTTATGGAACGCCATGTTATTCGCCTGGCATATCGGATTCGTTTGCCATATCCAAATTGCATGACCTACGAACACATCGACTTTCCAGCCATTTTCGATCATCTTGCTACACTCCGGACACGATACATTCAGTCACGCATTACAAATGCTCATCAACTCTATCTGGACACTTTAAGACTTGATGCTCTTACGGATGCTCCATATCGATACCAGCACTCACCGCTAAACATACTCACCACACTATATGTTAAGACAACAAATTTGGACGCCGCAGAGACAGCAATATTTGATATTTACGTCATCAGAGATCATATACCTCACATTTTTCCATTTTAGCACTTGTTTCTCACTCATCACTAACATTGGGCTATCATCACGTCTTACATCAGTCTCGAGTCGCCCCGAGACAGAAGACCTAACGCTCATGTGTCTCAACTAATGTTTCCCAATGTGTTTGTGACGTCAATGCACTTCATATCATTATCATACCTGCTTATATATATATCATATACCTAGTTACATTTATCCTTTAACTACATTATATTTGTATATTTGCACCATTAGTATGATATCTTGCACTACATTATATTGTTTTGTTATTCAAGACTAATTTTACGTCGTTTTTATTCTTTTCTCAATCTGTTGTTATTTTGCATCGCACTTTAGACCATCTATTGTACCTGTACTAGCACCATCAACATGTCTGGAAACCTATGCCAAAGAGAGGGCGTAACCCTCTAATGGCTGGGGTTAGTTTGTTTGATATGAAACCAAGTATACTGAAATCAATAAAAATAGATGATTAAAGAAACTTCCTACACCTAATCCCTTACCTAAAAAAAAGCGTTGCTTGTCACAACTAAAACGTAACAATTATGCTTATTTTGATCTTTGCAGAAGCGGATCGGAGACTTGGGTGTTTTCACGGTTTGCATTTGCTTCAATAATTGGGAAGTTGAGGGGACAATATATTGTAGCATAGATTTAGTCACACAGTTAAATTATGCTGATTTCATACTGTTTTATCTAAATTCGCTTACTGCAAGCTTCTATATAACTTGTTTGGCGTGTGTATCGCTTGCAATAAGCTTATTAAAGCTTGCCATGGATGAGAATACGCTTATAATTGGCTTGCGTTTGGGATAATTTGACTTGTGTTTAACATGTGAAGACAAGCTTGCCCCAAGCCTTGCCCAGATGTAACTAACTAGCTTGCCACAAGCTTGCGGCAAGCTAATTAGCTTGCATAGTATAGCTTGCGGCAAGCTAATTGACCTTGCGACAGCAAGTTTGTGGCAACTTCCAGCAAGTTTAAATTGCTGTCTGGGAAATGTCCACAATGACAATCGATGAACACCCAACAACTCGCATTCAATTGTAGACACGAAGCATCATCAGCGTTTCCAATTGCATGTATGGGCTGGCATGATTGATGGCAACGTAGTGGGACAACACTTCTTACCACAGCGATTGAACACAAGCAATATCTTATCTGAAGTTTCTAATCCAGGGCCTACCTATTCTGATTGAAGACGTGCCACTGAGGACACGAGAGTGTATATGGTTTATGCATGATGGCGCCCCTTCTCATTCATGTTACACTATTCGCGCACATCTGAACGAAACATTTCCACGCAGGTGGATAGATCGTGGTAGCAGATGAGCATGGCCCCCATGTTCATCCGACCTGAATATTCTAGATTTTTCCTGTAGGGTTACGTTAAGAGTCTCGTGTATACACGGCCCGTGCATGACATTAAATATCTTCGCCATCATTTATGAGTTGCATTTGCCACACTACGCCAAACGCCAGCGTTATTGCCATCAGTCAGGGAATCTTAAACAATTGGATAACTGCCTGTCTCGAAGAACAAGGAGGACATATTGAACACATTCTGTAGGACGACATTATGTTGACCACGGTAAATACAATATCTCTTGTTTTTACGGTACACTGGGTCTCATATTCCATACGTATTTTGTGCAATCTGCACGTTTCATCACTAAGAGTGTTTACCAGTTTCTTCGTACCTCCCATGCTCCGAAACTGTTCCGCAGTACGTGCGCATAATTGGACTCTTCGGATGGGGTTTCTTTTGATATCTTTTGACCCGACATTCCTCTTACTCTCTGTTACAAAGATACTGTATTCCTACATTCCGAATCCCATAGTGTCCTTACAGATTAGCCATTGTTGCCTTTGTTCAGTAACATTTGTTGCTGTACATTCCGTGTAACATCCTCTCCTACATTTTTCAGTGTAAGTTGTTCACTTTTCTAAACGTTTCACTCACTTTATTTGTATCCCCCTCTGGCACCGCCACTGTTTCACCATCACTTTTGCATAATTGGGTCCCTCGGATGTTTTTTTTTTAAATATATTTTGACCCGACATTCGTATTTCTCTCTGTTCTAGCGATATTGCAAACTGCTGTCTGGGAAGGCGACATTGGAGATGTCTCTAGCGTCCAAAGGAAGCCGCATTCACCCAATGTTCATATGATATTTTTTGCTAGTTTTTACCTGTAGATTCATCTCCCAATTTTTGTATCATTGATGCATGAACACCCCTTATATATATACAGTGAAACCTCTACTAACAGACATCTCTATAAAGCGGATATCTCCCTTAACGGACATATTTTGTAATCCCCAAACACTGTAATAGGAAAAAACATATTGGCAAACCTCTCTAAAGCGGACACTCTCTAGTACGGACACGGACAGTCTTTTCTGTCTTTTATAGGTATTATTTACCTTCGTATTACGGACACTTTCTCTAGAAATAAGTTGTAAAGTGTAGTAAAAATACATTTTTAGTAATTCATACATGTGTCACCAAGGAAGCATTGTGACAACATTTTGCCTCCTCAACAGTCTGCTCAGCAACCCAGATGAAGCGTCTCTGTTTTAACAACACTCTTATGTCCTTTGCTTGCATCCCACTCCCACCTAAGCTGTTTTAGACGCAAAAGTGATTGACAGTTGCCCGCCGTTAGGGATAACACGTTATGCTACTGTCCCGTTGGAGTCTCTAACCAACCAGAAGACAATTTTAGTTTTTTTTTTTTTTTTGCCCTCAGGTACATATATTGTCTCAAAAAGGACACTTCAGGTGTGCAATTACCCCACAAATTAAAGCGCCATACTGAAAACGGAGGAAGTACTGATAAGTGTAAAGTGCAGAGAACTATAACATGCTATTTCCATGTTGTGCCTCGAACATAGAGTATTGGATGACAGAGGATAATGCAGGTGATATTCGTAAATACTTGATTCATGCAAAATATATATATATTTTTTTTCTAATTGTATATTACCTTGCTCACTAATTTACATAACAAAATACTGAAACCTCTCGAAAGCGGACACCTCTCTATAGCGGACAATTTTTGATTCCCCACGGTTGTCCGCTTTAGAGAGGTTTCAGTATATGTATATATATATATATATATATATATATATATATATATATATATATATATATATACAGGGTGGTAGGAAACTCCACCGACAAAATTCGGGGGTGATTCCCGACACCGCAACAAGAAAAAAAGTCATTTTGTACTTTCCACTAGGACACACAGTTTCGGAGCTACATGGTGCAGAAAACGTGGCAAAATACATTTTAGAGCCCTACATCTTCTCTATTTCGAATGATAGAAGCAAGGTGGCATGGTCACCTCAAAGGAACGACACCTACTCTATTCAAAAATGGGCATGTAGCAATCGTGAAATCAGTGCACAAGGGATTCCCCAAAGGAGCGTAGGGACTCCCGGATATACTGTCAGGTAAACATACGTCAAAATAGGCGTGAATGGATAGGTTTCCCACCTGGTAACCATAATTAGTTGTAACCATGTCGAGATTTCAAACAGAGATGAATTGATGGACGCGTCATAATATGTATGTATGGTTGCATAACCACCAGGTACTGATGGTGACCAACTATGAAGTTGTGGATATGAAGTGTGGGTGAATACACTTCGGGAGGTGACCCACAACTGGAAACAAGGAACCAAGTCATGAACAGAAGTCGAAAGAGGCGGCGTGTTCCAGCAGGAACTGACCAAAGACCGCCTACACACCGTGGATAAAGTAAAATATCTCCCGAATGAATTGAGATAGTGACTTCGGTCTACAAAATGAGAAAGAAAATCATACTAAAGGGAACTGGTGGTGCACACTGAATGGAGCAGATGGAACTGCGCAATGGGAATCCATACAGGAAGAAGGGGATTCCGCAAAGCAGACATGGTAGGGACAGTGAAAAGTGAAACAGACTTATGTACTAAGGCGTGTTACGTATGGATTACATACGAACTGTGGGGTGAGAGCTGGAAAAGTGGGGATTCCCCATTGCATCGCCGGGGACCAATTCAAGGGAACACCGCCGGACATGGGTGTTGGTGGAGCGGTTCCGCAACAAGCAGAGTACGCAGACATTGCTGGGCCGAGAATCGCTGTAGGCCCTACCGAGTAGCCAACTGAGGCATGGAAGACATTGACAAAAGTAAGCATGCGTACAGGCAAACGTGGGTTGTATTTTCAAGGATGATACGCTACAGCTCGTACTGGTGTTCGTGATGAATAACTATCACAAAGAATGACACTAAAGGTTTCAGAAGTCTTACAACAGTGTTACCTGTGGCAACACTAAAGAAGATGCTCTAAGCGACGTCCACCACTCTAAACACAGGCATTCAGACGTCGTCGCACAGACCGGCGCACACGTCGAAACGTGTCTAGTTTTTCCCGCAAAGCGTCACAAGCGGCTCGGACGCGTTGTTCCAACGTTTGGATATCAGATGACGGAGTAGCATGAGCAACAGATGTCCCCATAAATAGAAATCTAGAGGGTTTAAATCCGGCGACCGGGCAGGCCATGACATAGGACCGCCACGGCCGATCCACTTGCCTGGGAAAATAATGTTCAAATAATCACGGACGGGGCGACAGAAATGCGCCGGGACACCATCGTGCATATGCCACATACGTTGTCGTAAGACAACGGCACATCCTCCAGAAGTGTAGGAAGTATCTCGCGCAAGAATTTCAAATAGATAGGCCCAGTGAGTCGTTGTGGAAGAACAACTGGTGCAATGAGATGGTCACCAAGAATCCCTACTCAAACGTTGATACGAAACTGGTGCTGGTGGCGGGCCTGTACCATTCCATGTGGATTATCCACAGACCACAGATGACTATTATGACAATTCTGGATGCCATTCCTTTCAAATTGGGTTTTATATGTGAACAAAATTGAGAGAAAACCGACAGTTGTTGCCACCAAATGGAGAACCTGATTACAAAAGTCCAGCCTGGGAGGAAAATCCTCTGGCAATAGACCCTGTCCCCTTTGCAAATGATAGGGGTAAAAATTGTTGGCATGAAGGATCGACAACACCCTCTCATGACTGACATTATGCTGACGGGTAAGCTCCCTGGAACTTACACTCGGGTCATCGAGCACATGTCGTAAAATACGTTCTTCGGCATGCACAGTGCGTTCCTCACATGGTCTTTCCGTGTCATACATGGCAGGGTGAAACGTTCCGGTCTCACTCAAACGACGAAACAGCGTTGAAAATGTTGTATGATGCGGTTGGCGTATGTTGGGATATCGATCGTTGTATAATCGGGCTGCCTGCCTACCATTTCCATGTGCTTCTCCATACACAAAAATCATCTCGGCCTGTTCCTGATTGGTGTAATGGGCCATTGTCACAGCACACTACACTATGTACGTGATTCACAACACACAAGGTAGTAGTTGCCCACTTCGCCTTCACGGATTACTTTGACAGACAAGGTAGGTCTGCTCAATGGTGATGTATTGTTTGTTGGTTGTGCACTCAGTGCTTCTTCCGTGCTAACTCCTTGTGCATCGGAATGACCTGGACTGGCAGCTTGGGGATCCTCTCGAGGCAAATCAACGAAGTACGTATGTAGTGTGGTTTAGCCGTATGGTAGCTATGGCCCTCTGTTTGTGACCATGCAATGTTCCCGAAAATAGTCAATGTTTTGCTGCCAGCAGTGTTCGAATAAACGAGGGGGTGCAGGGGAATTTTCTTTAGCAGAATCATCATAATTTAACAGTTTTTCTATGTATGATCGATATGGATGATTATAAGATGGAAATGCAATCAATTTGTTATTTAAATACACTTCCATTTCACTGAACATAGAATTCAAAAAGTCATTAAGAGGAACCACAGCTTTATCACTTTCAACAAATGCTGATCCATCAGGCTTAACGATTTGAGCTTCAATGTAAAGAAGGGCATGTGGTAGATCTATGTATTCATCACTTGTTTTTGGAATGACAAATTCTATAGGTGCATTATCAGCTAGTGAACTGATTGGTTTGTATGTAACAACATGATTATCCAATATACTGGTTTGCGTTGGTTTTGTGGAACAAATGTCTAGTTCACCTTTTACACACTCGCAGGATTGATGATGTAAGAAAGCCGTGATGATGATTTAATCAAAAATGTCGTGTGATAATTTCCTCTTCTTATACGACTGATTTTTCTTCGATTTCTGCGTACATTTCCTCTTGCCCTTCTTCTTCGTCTTGCGCTTGATGATGTGTAATGATGAAGGGTTAAAGATGGAATGACGTGTAATTATTCTTTTCCTTCGTTAATATCCAGATCCTAGCATAGATTTCAGTTTATTATTTTTTTTAGCTTTTTCTTGCAAGATGGACTTCGCTTCTCCCATTCGTTGATGAAGGGAATCGTTAATAGGTTGTTTATCAATGATGACATCAGTAATAACGTTTGCTCCAGATTTTAATAATTCATTTTCTATGGTTTTAGCTCCTTGTTTTACTAATGGCATGACAACGAAATAATCATCCAAGGAAACTTCCAATACCATGTTCAACTTGATAAAATGATCCAACATAAACGTTTCCAGATCCAGAAAGAGCTTGTTTTTGATAACATTGTAAATATGGGTTATTCATAATTGCTGATGGCGCACTGGTCGAAAATGTAGTTTAACGCATACAGTTCCGAAAGTGAATGCCAGTGGAGAGCCTGTACTATATCTTATATCTATTTTTATATGTTCAAAATGCACTTTCTCTATAGGCACTTAATGTGGAGGATTAAACATTTCTATAACACTATTTCCAAATGTATGATTCACAGGATTCATATTTATGATACGTAATAATGGTGCTACTGTATCTCCAACAAATATGGATTGAATTATATCACAATACACATACATTGTAGATAGAAGTCCTAAACGTAAATTTGGAATGCTTTGGCCTTGTTGCGCATCCTTAAAATCACTGTTTGGATCAAATCCCAACATCGCACTAACACTTGGTGATAATGCAACGTCTACATCTATGTCTTTACGAAGATGTTGTATTAAACAGATATTACTCTCACGAGTGTAGGAAATATGTAAATTTTTGAATCTATTGTACGTATTAATTAACTTTATCAATTCTGAAATGTCAGTGTAATAACGTACAAGAAGAGTTACAAATCTCTATTCATCACCTTTTGCAGTTTTGTAAAAATAATAATATTATTTTCTTCATTAAGATTTAATATTGAATGAGAATAATGAATCTCATACGCATACAGTTCCGAAAGTGTACAATAGCCACTTCCCGCTTTCCACGGAATTCCATTCTTTGATGAAGTTTAGTACTGTATGATGTGAAAAAGTGTTGTCACGAAGGTGTTGTCAGGAAAATATTCCATAGAACTATTACTGGGAATCGTAACGTGAAAATCTCCATTGGGCTCCATTGTACTTCTCAATCTTCTTTACGGATGATGCAGGTATCCAGGAATCGAAAGAAGAATGGTATCCTTTCCAATGATCAAGGTATTCTTTTCTGCTACATTTTCTTCTTGTCTATGTATGGAGAGGCCGTAGTGTGAAGGGGCTCCATCGTGCTGAAAATAAGATGAGAAAATGCCGTCAGCGTTCAGTGTAGCAGGGAACACAAGGTCCTGCAGCAGCATCAGATACTGTGGTGCAGTTAAGGTGTGGTAAATGAAAAATGGCCAAATGATGCGGGCCTCATATGCCACACCACACCATCACCTTTGCTGGACTATGTTCTCGACTCGGGTCAACCCAGTTCGGATTTGCGTCACACCAGTATCGACAATTATGTCGATTAACCTCCCCGTTCAAAGTGAAATACGCCTCGTCGCTGAACAGTATGCTCTTGGCAAACGCAGGATCCAGTGCGTGTTGTTCAGTAGCCCACATGCAGAACTCCAACCGGCGATCATAGTCATCCTCGTTCAGTTTATGTTGCATGTGCAGCCTGTAAGGATGCCACTGATTGGCGTGCAATATCCGGACAACGGAGGATTGGCTTATTGCACATGCTAGGGACACACGACAGGTACTTTGTTTAGGACTTTTCACAAACGTCGCAACAACCGCCGTTGCAGTTTCCTCATTGGTGGCAGTCTTTGGTCGCCCACTACGTGCCCTATCTTGAACAGAGCCCGTCTCCCGGAATTTGGTGATCACGTGAGCCACCGTGCTGTGCGATACCGGTTCTCTGTCTGGGTGCCGTCTGTTGTAGTCAGCTGCTATTGTTCGGTAGGTGCGTTCCCCTGAAATAAGGATGAGTTCCATCTTCTGTCCACGTGTCAGTCCCATTTTAGATCACATGGAACAAAGAGAGAACTGGGTCAATATCAAGGTTATTTTCCACCTTTGAACATTAATAACTTCTAAACTGTACAATATAGAAACAAACAAATTACACCACTAAATTCCTGAGCTCAAGCTAGTGTTATTTGATGTGTCATCCACCTCTCATCAAACCTCTGCTCCCACCATCACTTTTTTTTATTTTTCCCGTCGATTTTCGAACTTATGCAGGTGTCCAAGGACTTTTGACTCACCCTGTATACTATCCCGCGGAAAACATGCATTTACTTATGAGACAGACAATACAAGTGTTTACTTGTTGGAATCGGCTCCCATATATAAGTTTCCCAGCGAGGTATCAATCATTACCCTGTGGTAACTAGCGGTTCGCCTGCTACCTCCCCACCAACGTGAGACTCTACGATTGATAGTTCCAATCCCTGTCCGCTATATAAAGTATATATCATATGTGAAGGTATAAGGCATCAGTTAAATCAATTAATAAGGAAGAGCAACGTCTTTAGCGTTGTCCCTGCCAATATAAATGAAATATATAAATATCAAATATTAACACACTCCGCATTGTCTCTGTTAGTTCCCAGATCGGCGGATATGTCCCATCTTGACTAAGATTGGGCTCAAATGTCATCGGGGCTATAATCAGTTATCTTAGCTATCCTGAAAACTACGAATTCGACATTAATATCGGTCATTTTATCTATGTTGTTTTTCACATTGTTTCAAATCCATGACGATTGAGAGAAAAGTTGGACTTGAGCGTGTCGGCGACTCAAAAACGTATAAGTTTGATATTAATATCAGTCATTTTCGACATACATTTTTACAACTTTCCAAGCCCCATGACGGTGGGAAGCTAAAGCTGGATTTCAACGGATTCGGGAGATTTACTATTCATCTCTGCGGCACGAACACTTTGAATTCGAAACAAATATCGGTCAGTTTTAACACGCTACTCTTACGCCTCCAACCCCCCGATGGCGATGGGGTCTAAAGTTGGAGTTGAAAGGCTTCAAAAGTGTTACTACTAATCTCAGTAACCTCTACAACTATGAATTTAGTGCTAATAGTCGACGTTCTGGGTATTTATCATCTCTCTTTATGCATACATTTTGACTGCCCCATAATTTCCAACATGCCGAAATTCGAAAAGAAGTATTCATATAAGATTAAGCCTGGTAAAAATCTTCTAAATTTGGTGGCTCTCGGTCATTCTTTTCTATGGGGAAACTGATTGTAGACAAACATATACACATGTTATTTTATTTTTAATTATTAGTAAAGACTAGCGAATTTATATCATATTTGGAACAACTAATTGGAGCAAGATGAAGTTCAGTATGAGACGTGTGATCTGTGCAATTGTCGTGAAAAGTGAGAATCGTTTCGGACAACTTTTCGCGGAATCTCGTCTTCATTCCTTCGTGTTGTTGTCCATTGGTTAGCATGAATCTTACCGGTGATGTATTCGACCAACAGAATATCGTCTTTGTCTCAGCAAATCAAACTCACGACTTTCTTTACGGATATTTAGGTGCGGAACTTATTTGTTCCAGGGGTGTCATTTCAGACTTCGCTTGAGGGGTGCAAGAAGACCATTGACATAAAACTTTCCCGTTTTGTACTTGTATATTAGTATACAATCGGTTAAAGTATATGTATTCCTAAAATTCTTGGGGGACAATTACCCTCTCCTGCCCCCCTTCTAAATGACGCCCTTAATTGTTCGGAAAGTCCACTCTACTGATTGGTCCTTTGTGTCAGAATCAAATATGTGGAGTCAAGTTTCATCATCAGTCAGTAATTGGGCAAAATAATTCGAAATACTAAAATGAGAATGGACCAAAACTGTCTTGGATGCTTCAACTCGTTCCTTCTTCTGACATGTTGAAACCAGCTTTATTGAAAGCTCTAGCATGTTTACTATACGGCTGATCATGAAACCAACACGGTCCCGTGAAATATTCAATATATGAGCTAATTTTTGACTGATATTCGTATGTTCTTAATGATCAGTTCATGGATAGCATCATATGTCGTCGAGTCGGTAGAAATTGAAGGAAATGCACTGAGGGATTCATTTCAACGATGAAGTAATGAGTCTCGAAATGAGCTAGGGCTACCCAACTTTTGATGGTGCTGTAGGAAGGGCACTGCTTCCGCAATATATCTAAAATATCATTGTGAATATCACTTGCAAACTGTCTCTGGGGAAATAATAATACAACTTCATGAATGACCTACACTCCAAAGATGTAAAACTTCCTTGAGTTTTCACCATCACTGATCTAAGCAAAAAAAAAAAGAAAGAAAAAAGAAAAAGAAAACAAAAAAGAAATAAAAAAGAAACATCAATCACAATAAACGTCTATACGTCTATTTATGCCATTACATACCAAGGTACAAAGGCTGCATATGAACTCATACTCAAGGTTTTATGTGGACAGGAGGAAGGCAAAGCTAGGACCTTCTCAGCAGTCCCTTATAGCAGTGGTTCAAAAATGTTCCGATAACGCGGACCCCCTTGCAGTGCTATCTGAAATTTAACATGGTATTTGTATATATATATATATATATATATATATATATATATATATATTATATATATATATATATATATATACTGATTTGAATTACCAATGACAAGGAAAAAAAGATCAAGAAAAATAATTCAGTAAGTAATTTATTCTAAAGATACATGATTGTTTCCTAGTGAACGAAATTTCAATTGAAAATACAGTGACTTTCAACACTGAAAATATTCTCTTTCTCTCTCTCTCTCTCTCTGTATATATATATATATATATATATATATATATATATATATATATATATATATATATATATATATATATATATTAAGGAAATCCACTTGATAAACAATGTTTTCAAATGTTGCGTCACTAATGAGAGGAATGAAATTGTTTATGTTTTTTTTTTTTTTTTTTTTTTTTCATAATTGCATTGAAATCTGGAATAAATTTTGTTGCCATCAATCTTAGGTCCGATTCCACGTTAATGCGATTTCGCTTTAAGGTTTTAATATTGCAAAGAGCACAAAAGGTCTGCTTACGTAAGTAGTAGGGAAAGGCACAAAATACTGCAATGCCTTTTTAGACAACTCTTCATACTCACAGAGCAGAAATTTAGTAAAGTAGGAAAATATTTAAAATTACAAAGGGTGGTATAATTCCTAATTGCTTTCATTTTAGTAACTGATAAATATCTCTTGCATAACAACTGTGAGTTCCATTTTACTACAACAGATTTTAAATTTTAGGCGTCGCGGACCCACTGGCTAGATCCCATGGACCTCCAGGGGTCCTCGGACCCTACTTTAAGAACTACTGCCTTATAGTATACATAACGTTCGTGATCGATGAAACTTATCCGATATTGGCCAAACTTTATGGCGGTAGAACTGAGCAAGCTTACTAGGTACATGTAATATTATATTGTATATACAAGCCTTTTGTTCTCGAGTTATAGGCCATGAAAGTTGAGACTTTGACTTATTGGAATTTTCGAAAAAAAAAAAAAAGAAATGTAATTTGGTATTTAGAAAGAAAGTGTACAGAACAAACACGTTAATCAGAAGTATAAGGAAGTAAAGTATAAGACGATTGATAAACTCTCTTCTAAAAGCAGTGTATACTTATACAAATACTAAAAAGTGAATGAAGCATGTTTTTTTTCCACAGTAAATAAACTTAATAGTGTTATAAACAAGTATTTAGTGAAAGTGAAATTTTATGTCGGTGAATTTATATGTGTTTTGTTACCGGTAATTGAATTAGTGATTCATTACTGGAAGGAATATAATGTATACATTTTTCTACATGGTGCTTGTTCCTCTTCAATATTGTCTATACTCTCCAACTTTTCCTTTGTATAAATTTTCATGATACTGAACACAAGAAGGTGTTGGATGCTTACGTTGATTCAATAGTGCTCGTCATGCATCACATGCTCACTTGGTACGAACCATGTACAGATGAGCTTCATCCTACACGGTATTCACATTTTCTCTATTCTCATCGTGAGCATCTCTGTGAGTAGAACAAAGACACATCATTCATTACTTACGGTTGACGAATCCAGTTCATTATGTGGATTATCTAAATTTATAGTAACTGATTCTCTGTACTTGTGAACAGTCACTGCGTCTGCTGTTCCTGCACATATCTTCCTAGGTGCAGGCTTTTGCAGACAAAAAGGTTATTATTATTTTTTTTTTTTAATCCTGAAGAAAGACATTTTCAACATTCAAGTGCGGAATTCTGCATAACTTTGATATCGGGAAATATGTTTGTCAACAACCACTTTGCAGAAGCGCCACTGTGTAAAGAGATTTATAGACTCCTGTTATCGTAACAAACACGCCAGAAGTACACTATACACAAATAACAATACCTTTTTTAGTCACCCAAGCAAACAAGAGGATGAATGTACTAAACCTAATGGATGAATATATTGTCAAAACTCACAGTATTCACAACGTATTTTCAGACTTTTACGCTGCATTAACAGTTATGGTTGGGTGAGTATTTGTTGTAATAAATTATGTCTTTTCCAAATGCAATAGACATATCCAAAACACTGACTGTTTTCAGTCTTCTATATCATTCATTGTACAGAAATTATAGTAACAGATATATTATAATATATAACTATTATTAACAGTATTAGCTCAAGTTGACGCTATATTGTAAAGGTAGTAATATTTAAAGACTTATTCCATTTAACTTATCAAATACGAAATTTTATGAAGTTTTTGATACTTCTGAATTATTTACAAATAAAGAAAATAAAAACAGATACAAATGATTCAAGCGTTGTGTATGGAGAATAATTAGAAAGAATAACTAAGCGAAACGGCAAAAATATTATTGCAATACACATTTGCAAAGCAATAAATGAGTAGAACGATGTTGAAGAGTGCTAACAGGAGTGAGAAATGACATTGTTTAGGAGGTGATATATGAGCGGAAAACATAAATTTCAGTTAAGAAGCTGTAGATATTAAAAAAAGGTAATTATTATATCAAAGCAAAAAAAAAAAGTGCCGCCACTGAAGAGTTTCAAATCTCTATGTCTTACAGTTCATGATAACCGACTTGTATTTAAGCCCTTGTGTTTTGTCTTTACTTACATGTTTGTATAAAAAAAACTGCCGCTTCACCATACTGATTACTGTTTCTACACAGGCACCACATTTATATATTTATAGTTATGACCATTTTAATTTACATGATCTGCAAGTTAGATTTCAGTGAAAATAAATATGTTACTGCTCAGAACCACAGTTTCCAGTCTGATACATCTCTTTGCTGTAGCAAGCTCACCACAGTTTACAAAATTGGCTGAAGCGTGTTCGGAAGGCGCTTACGGCTAATTTACCTAACGCACTCACAGTTGGCTGGTCATTACTGTGGCATTTGCTCTACCCGCCGTTCCCTACGTTTCCAGTTCCCCATCTCCAACATCCCGATACCTCTGTTCGCGTATCCACAACCCTTCTCTACCCCTCCCTTCCGTATACTAGAGTGACAAAATGACACTCACCGAATCCTTCCACCCCACCTTTTTACTCGTCCACACCAGCCTACGTAACGAGAATTACCCACTCCAAAATCGACTGAAATCGTGGAGGGGGAGCACAGGTGTGCCATATTGCACCACTCTCTACAAAATCCATGTTCTCTACCTTCCCTGTGCATAATGTATATTTTGTTAGTCCTTACAGCAACCCATATTGATTCTGTAATTAGCGGGATGATGGCGGAATCTTTGACTAGGGTAGAGAAATCCGTTTGTTTGCTCTCTCTCTCTCTCTCTTATATTCTCTCTTGTTCCGCATCTTTTTCGCGTTCTCTTCGCCGATCTTTATTGACTACACCCTCGTGTTCCGCTTCTCTGAATTATTTATTAACGCTGAGATCTAGGATAGCAATCCTGTCCGTCAGTCTTTTCAAACCACATAAAAACTCCTTTACCTCCACATAGAATGGATGAGGTTTTGTCACATTGGTTTCGTTTTAATTCTAGACTGCAATATAACGAATGAAAGTATGATGATAGATAGTATGTGAAAAAATAGAATTAATTTGTGGTCCTACTAGAATGAAACAATATTTAATCCTGAAAACATTTAGACTCAATTTTCACCCCTTCCCCCGTCTCTTATTTTTCTCGTTCACTGCAACAATAATCAATGTACACGCTAATGTTATTGTTGCTCATGATACAAGATTTGAAGCTATCTCACCTCGGAAAAGAGCTATTAAAATTACATTTTGTCTCGAAAAATGTTTATATTAGAAGGGACATGTCTCGACTTGTATCTCATCACTAAAATTCTGTTTCACCTTGACTAGTTGCTAACCCCAAATAAAATGATTTTGAACTGGATTTCAATTTAGCATGCCGTGAAGGTATATGGTATATGGATTTAGAGCTAAATGTAAGATCCGAAACAAATGGCAAGGGGAACGATGTCTTAGTGGTAGAGCGCTTACCTCTGGTGAATGTGGTTACTGGTTCAATTGCCAGCAAAGTAAGTTGTTATGGACAACATTGTGTCCGAGTGATTTCTCGAGGTACCTCCAGAGGCCGCGGTGGCTCAGTGGTATAGTTGCTCGGCAGACGCCGTGCTGTTCACACCGCTGTCTCGGTAGGTGTGCGAGTGGCAGTGTTGACTGTTTTTTATCTTTAACTCGCCCCGCAAGTGGAGTACTCTCTACTGTCAAGTACTTAGAGTTCGCTATTTCCTACTTTCTTTACATATCCTAGTGCGAAGTACTGTTTTACCTTCTAAGTGAACCATGCCAGTTTTTCGAGTGAATACTTTAAGTTTGTCATTTCAAGACCTAGTGAACAACCCTAATACATTAGTATTGCATGAATGGATTCGTAATACTTTCCATATGCTTCCAGAACAAGTTGTTAGTATTGAGTTTGATTATAGTCGCAAACAGTTATATCTTAAGTTAGTATCGCAAGTGCTTTGTAAACACATTCTCTTTCGCGTGAATGGAAAGGTCACTTATCCAGATGATGTTGGTACATACGACAATTTAATAGATTCCGCAAGTTCCAATTTTATGACAGTTTGTTTACATTTTGTACCCACAGAGTTAGAAGATCAATATTGCCCATGTCCTATCCCAGCACGGTGATATAAAATCAATTACAGATTAAATTAATTATACTGTACATATATACGAAGTCCGAACTGGTAGAAAGATAATGCGTACGTGTATTAAGCGACCTATACTTTTTCATGTGACTACCTGTGGTTTACGTTTTTGGTTAACGTATGTAGGTCAAGTTAAATGCTGCGCCATCTGTGACCCACCAAATCATTTTTTGGTGGAATGTACGAAGCACTGTATCCCTCCAGCCGTATCGGCTTCCCTCTCCAGTGATCTAATATCCAAATCGCTGTCCAAGACCGGTAATGTGAACAAGGTGGATACTTTACCGGATGTTCATTCATTTACCAGTTTTCCAGTATTAAGTGAGAAACGTCCTCCGACTTTACAGGAAAACCTTCCATCTCCAACTGTGCCTTTTGGTCGTGCTCTTCTCTGTGCACTTACTATAAATGAACCTAATAGTCAACTCGATGTTCCCACTAGTTATACAGTTGCACCTATCACCAGTTCTCCCGCTACTATCTCCCAGAGAAACCTTGCATCCCATCAACATCTCAGAGTGACTCATCATCCTCCTCTACTATTGTGACGACTTCTTCGGGTATTTCATCTGCTCCAGCATTTCCAGAATCGAAGGCGGATCCGTTTCCTGAAAACGCCGTAAGTACTCCGTTGTTAGCGATCACGAATAACTCCAACCAGGAAATGAGTGTTTCATCCGATATGGATTCTCCAACTATAGAAGCATCCCAGTTTCCCTCTATACCCAAGAAGAAGCGTAGAAAAGGCCGATCTCAGTCCTCACCTCGTGATAAGTCCAATCGAGCCAATGAACTTCAGAAAACTAAAAGTGCTCTCCCTGTGAACAATAATTATGTGTTTGGTTTCACAAGGTCACGAGCAGATCCCCATCAAAGTGAACCAAGTACTAAGGCAAACGATGTTGCTGCTTCTCTAGACAAGTGATCATATCATCTCCCAATTAAGGATGGGAATATGTGCGAGAGTTGTTTCCCGTCTTTGGTTGTGTGAAGTGCATTATTCCATTTCCTTGTGCAATATTTGTTTAGTGTCTTTTTGCTGTGTCCATTAACTATGTTTGCAACGCGTATAGCAACCATTAATATCAACGGTATTTCTAGCCTTGCTAAGCAAGAAAGCATTATCCGATTGCATCAACAAATCAGATCTGGACATAATTTTAATTCAAGAGTGCAATATTGATAATTTCTCCTTTCTCACATGTGGGAAATCAATCCTTCCGAAACTGGTTCTGGTACAGCTATTTGATATCGTAAAGATATATCTTTAACCGACTTTTCTAAATTTCCATCAGGTCCCATTATTACAGCCAATTATGACAACATACATTTTTCCAACTTAAATTCACCCTCTGGCAATAATAATCGTTCTGAGCGCAACTCCCTCTATCTCACTGACGTTCCAACGGAGTTACATTTTGGCACCCAAGATTTGATCTGTGTAGGAGATTACAACGCAGTGTTAGATCCTATAGACTCAAGCTGTGGTTATAATACCCCTCCTACATTGCTTAAATTAGTTCAAGACTGCAATTTATTTGATGTATGGCGATAACGCCACAGGGCACACTTTCTTTCGACAAATTGATCATCACGTTTGGATAAGATCTATGTCAGTACCACTTTAATTAATTTTGTGCGCTCCATAAATGTTCAACCTTATACTTTTCTGAAAACTGTGCTGTAGTTTGCACCATTGATTTACCCATCCGTAAGTACTTAAAGTCATCCTTTGTTTGGTCACTCAATAACATCATTTTAACTTGCGAGGGTTTTTAGTTTCTCATTGCCAATAGATGAAACTATTAATGCACTTCAAATATCATAATAACATATTATTTTCATTGTGGTTATGTCACATTAAATCGTATTTTCGGTCTATCTGTAAACTGCACAGCAAAGACAGATGCTCTCTTCTTGAAGAGCAATATAATTAGTACTATAACTTATTACGTGGTTACTATTAAGAACATGCTGAAGGAGTAGACGTTCTCCCTCGTATTAAGGAAATTAGGGCACTCCTACTCACTTCACATCGTAAAAACAAATCAAGTTTTTTTTTTGTTTTTTTTTTCGGACAGGCAAAACAACGATGCTTCAGCATGAAGTTCCCTCCTTACATGCATTTATCCGCAAAAGACGAATAGGTAAACAACACCATATTTCCAAGGTCACCTTTCCTAACGGTGACGTTCGCGTACTCTCAGCTCTGTACGATGCCTACCGGAACCTATATGCCCCCGCTTCCTTTTGCTATGAGCATCAGACTGGTTCTTTCACCCCGGAGAGCTCCTTCATGGCTAAGCGGTTAGCGTCTGCGTCTTTAGCGTGGGGGGGCCGCGGTGGCTCAGTGGTAGAGCGTTCACCTCTGGTGCTAGGGGTCCCGGGTTCGATCCAAGCCCCCGCCAAGTGAACTTTGTGGTGGACAAACACCGTGTGCGTGGGTTTTCTCGGGGTTCTCCCGTTTCCTCCCACTTTCTTCATTCTACCATTTCATTCATTACTCATCATCACCGTCTCCTTTAGCCTAACCGGCATAACCATGGGACGTAAAACTCAAAGATTTCATTTCATTTTTTCTTTAGCGTGGGAAACCGGGTTTGATTCCCAGCGAGAGTTCATGTGGTTCGGATTCAACGTTAATCAGTAGGTCCACGTCTCATATAGCCTCGCTGCTGAAAGAGACGTTAAACTCAAAATCAACTCAACTCAACTTTCATCCCGGAAGCTCGTAACATCCTCGTTGATCCCTTTACAGAACGCGAAGTTCACCAAGCTATTTTTTTCGGGAAAGATAAAACAAATCTCCGGGACCTGATGGTCTTACACTAGACTTTTCGCCAATTTCACGGCAATTTCACGGCATTCATAGAAATGTATAATGAAGTCCGACTCACCCACGTGGAGCTCTTCATTTACTATTGGTATTATGGTTCTTGTACCTAAACATTCTGGCGCGAATAATTTTGGTAATGTTAGACCGATTGCTCTTCTTAATGGTGACCAGAAAATTTTGTCGCATTGTGTTGACTCTCGTTTAGAACCGTTTTTAATCCTAGACTACGCATCTGAAGCTCATAGTAATGTTTATGATTATTTTAGTATGTATTTTCGCTTTAAAAAAATAATGTTATTTTTTTCTTTGTAATATTTGTATAAATATTTGTTTTCATTTATTTCAATACATTTTATAACACTTTGTAACACTTATTTTACTGTATTACTTTATTCGAGGAAGCATAATATATGTGACAGAATACTAGAATAATGTTAGTCTTGATCATTATATCAATGTTAGTCATTGCAAGTTAGGAGTGTTGTACGCTTGATAGTAACACAACAGACGTTTTCTTTTGAAGCATACAGGAAACAAGTATGAATTTTCGTGAGGCCGAAGATTGAACTTTCTTTTTCTCGGTTTCTATTTGTTGAAACTCGTTTGCTATAAATGTTTTTTTTTTCTTACAGTGCCTGTAATGGTCAGACCATATTGTAACAATTTTCTTGCTAGCGGAAGCGATGTAAAATAAATGCTACTTATGATATATATATATATATATATATATATATATATATATATATATATATATATATATATATATATATATATATATATATATATATATATTATAAGTAGCATTTATTTTTGCACCGTGAAACGGTTCTACTAAACGCACTACATCTTCAGCCACACACGTTTCCTCTCTCTTTTCTTATTTTTTTTTTTCGTAGGTAAGTTATAACTTTCAATGGATACGCTCAGGGCCGGCGAGAGTGGTCGCGGGCCCCGGGGCTGAGCAATTCCGGGCCCCTCACATGCTCCCTTATAACTTTTTAAGTACTTATCACTTTGGACGGAGGTAAACTAAAATTAACATTAAGGCTTATTTTGAACTCTTTATTAGACCATTAATGCGTTTAATTTGCATGTTAAACAGTATTGCTACATCTCCAAATAAGTGATTAATAAGAATTCTGAACCTAGCCTATGTTCATTGTTCGCTGAAAAAAACTCATTAATTCACTATTTATGATTTTATTTAGACCCTATACTTGTTGGTTCTAAGAGTTTTGAAGGCTTCAAAACTAAAATGAATAAAAAATAATATATTTAATGCAATGGTATCAAAATACAGAAAAAAAGTAACTTATCTATTTGTAATAGCAAAAGTCCTCCCCCAATGCTCAATCAAATGCTCAAAACAAACTAATGTGTGAAGGAAATACAGAAGGAACGTATTAAATAGTTAATAAAAGTTGAGAAAGTAAATGTTCTCAACCATCCAATCTACCCTGTACTATGAATATCTTTGCACAAATTGTTGCTATAAATAATTATATAGAAGTAAGCTATGTAGTTAGTCTTCCTTAACTAGAGACATGAGGCATTAGGCCTAATTTAGCTATTTCAATGAAATATTGCTCAAATTAACTACAATGTGATTAATAATGTGATATTAATAGTAATTGTCTGTAGGAGAAATTTATTATATGTATTACTACTAGACAACTGTTACAGTTACAATGTGTCCTTTTCTACGTATAGTTACAACAAAATTCCCTTTCTGGCCTTTTCAGGGCGAACGCATCAATGATAGCATCCAGGTTGGTACACTTGACAAGTTCTGTCTCCACTGCCAACAAACCTACTATCCATTTCATAATGATAGGCCCCTGACTTCGCGGTGCTGCCGTGACGTCCAGTCAAAACTTATATCGCATTGTCGTACCTCGTTGGAATTGCTGGAATGTTGTCTTTTCAATACTTAAGATATAAAAATTTTCTTTGTACCATGTAGTGAGAAAAAAAATAAAAATTAATGAAAAAGTGTGCATATTTTTTCGTACTTTTTTGGTAAATCAATGTTTATAGGACTATATCTCAGAAACGAGATCACGTGAAATAATTTCCTGTGTACAATATGTAGATGCATCCATTAACTGTAAGTTGTGAAAAGTTCAATTTTCATCACTTGATACTTTTTCTGTAATTAAAACAAATGCACGACGCTCTGATCTCCTTTACCATGTTAGGTAGAGAAATGTACAAAACACTGTTCGAAAATTTGGAAGTCTAGTGTTCCAAATATTTGGAACTATTAACAAAAAAGGGTTTAGTTGGTAGAGTATTTATTTTTTTTAAAAAACAAGTTTACTTCAACATATCCTCTGCGTTAAGCGGTGAGCCATGTTGCAACCCAATCTTTAAATTCCCCGCGCTTATATGAAGAAACAGCATACAGTAATTGCAAGTGCGGCAACGCTGTCGTGCAGTGTTGTCGCGTTCAGGAAGCTTGTAGCGCGAAGCCTACTTCATAAGAATGTATTAGAAAAAAGTATTTATTACGACCTTTCACAACATCATAAAAATAATAATAATGCATGTACACTCATGTCCAAAATTATTGTTGGATGTCTATAAATATGTTATTGTAGGAATATAATTTGATAACGAATTCGCCTGGTATTTCTTATAATGTTAGTTTGTTTATAATCGGCAAAGACATGTATGTGGCAAATTTCATGTCAAAATAGCAGTAAATAAGAACAACAAAACGAAAATACAATTTTCTTATTCATTTAGCAACATTTTGTTTTACTCGTACTAATTTTTGTATTTATAGTTCTTTTCCTATGAAATTTACCACAAATATACATTTCTCGACTCTACATATAGTATCAGTATTAAAAGTACCCTGCAAAATCATTATCAAATTATATTCTCACAAGTAGACAGTTATAGATATGCGACAATAATTTTGGACATGAGTGTACACATCTCAATGTAATCGAAATAAAACGCTGAAGTAACACATCCAAAAACTAATCTCTTAATCTATTTACTTCATTCACCTCGTCATGGCTTTGTTGACTCATCGCTGCTCCTGCTATCTTCCTGAATACTTATTAACAATGGCTCCATTTCTACCTCACATCAGTATACACACTTTCCAGGTTAAAAAGAAATGTATTGTAGCCTTGGCAATCACATGTTTACCCAAGTTCTGCGATCAATTCCCCTGCCGAATGTACAGTAACACAGAATGGGTCCTTTGTTTTCTTTCAACGAAAGAAAACAAAGCAATGAGTAGGTGACAAGAGCTGTATTTGTGTCTAATCACGTCGCACTGATTACGTCTTCAAAACTTCCCTTCGGTTCGTAGGCGTCAAAAACTTACACATGCCGTCACGTCATATGGGTTCATTGCAATGAGACGGACGAATGGACATTTATATTTTCCTGAGTAGCTATATCTCGTGCTTTTTGGTTTAAAAGAAAATATGGATATTCCTTTACGAGCGGCGGTATTACAAAAAGAAGAGGCAAAATGTTTAGCGATGATGAAATTGCAGAACTGATGAATGACTCCGAGGTGAGGTGGTGAGGTGATTTTAGTTTAGTGTCCCGTTCAGCAGCGAGGCTATATGAAACATGTACCTACTGATTAACGTGGAATCCGAACCACATGAGCTCCCGCCGGGAATCGAACCCGGGTCTCCCACGCCAAATGATTGACTCCGACTCAGACGGTTATGAGTTAGTAATTAATAGTAATGATATAGATTATTCTGTGCTCAGTGGCGTATCCGGGAGTGAACAAGATAGTAACTCTGTTTCAAGTAAACCTGAGGCTGCGCCGGGAAAGAGAGAGATAAAAACGCGTCGTTCCTATTCAAAGGCAGATTCTGATATAGCTTGGAGCGATAAAATTCAAGTAAATATAAAACCCCTGTTTAGTGGTGTCCCGGGAATTGATAAAAATGCTGGGCTTACAGAGTATTCCGCATATAAAATGTTTCAGCTGTTTTTACCGATGAAGTTTTATAGTAAAAAGAAAAGTTGAATTGATTTTGAGTTTAACGTCCTGTTCAGCAGCGAGACTATATGAAACGCGAACCTACTGATTAACGTGGAATCCAAACTACATTAGCTCCCGCCAGGAATAGTAGTAAAAGAAATGAATCAATACACAAAACAGCAGATGTAAGGTTGTATCATATAATAAACTTTGTGCGTGTATTTGTTTCTGTGCAAGTGTATTTTGTACTGCGTGCAGTAAGTGAAAAACTGACAAAAAAACAATAAGTTTTCGAGGACCATCGCATGCAAATCCAAACAAGATAAGAGTTCGCTTTTCTAATTTTGAACATTTGGCACATTTACTGTATATCCTGGTAATTTCTAAGAAATTGGTTTAAAATCTGTGGAGACATTAAATTTTAAAAATATCTAAAAAGTGCCGGACAGTGTGCGTGACAAGTTTAAATACCCGTCCGGCTGAGAGTGTATACGCGCCAGGAAAATGTGGCAACGTAGCACTCCGTATAAACTGCGATAGCGAAGGGCGCAAAGCAGAGAAAATCATAATGTCATATTTGTGATTGTTTATCTTTTAAAACAAGTCAAAACAGTTGGGTTGAAAAAGCTACTTTAAGATCTTTCTAAAAGTTTTTTCAGATTGTTAATACACCGCAGCAATTCAGAGATAATGACGTCTCACTTTTTAGTGAATAGCAAGAAAATTACTACGTGTTAAGTAATGAAATTTTCAGAACTTACAGGTAATATATGCATCTACATATCGTGCACAGGATATTATTTCATGTTCTCTCCTTTCCGAGATATAGGCCTATAAACATTGATTTACCAAAAAAGTACGAAAAAATACGCACTTTTTCATTAATTTCTATTTTTTTCTCACTACACAGTACAAAGAAAATGTGTATGTCTTAAGTATTGAAAAGACAACATTCCAACAATTCCAACGAGGTACGACAATGCAGTATAAGTTTTGACAGGACATCATAGAAGCACTGCGAAGTCAGGGGCCTATCTTTATGAAATGGATAGCTTGATAATCTGTCTTGACACATTGTAGAGTGTAACACATTTTTACTCTATTTAACATAGAGAAAGGTCGCTCTGCACTAGCAACGGTAGTAGGGATTGTGGCGAATATACGAAGGACCACTGTCAGAATGGAAATAAAGTTTCTAGATTCAAAGTTTTGATGTTATTTAGGATATATCATGGTGAAAGCGTTTTCTCACCAAAATTGGCCGAATATATCAATTTCAGTCTATGCAGTTCATCAGAAAGATCATCTCCTAAATCTTTTGGGTATCGCTGGACTAGTGCAGCTGCTTGTTCTTGGATCCGGTCACCTGTCATTTCTTTGCAAGACCACAGTACACAAAAATTGTTACACAAAGAGCGCACTTATTGCAAGCGAACTGAGTAAGAATATACAAATTTAGTAATTCTTTATCCTCGGTCGTCGGGCCCCCTTTGGGGTCTTGGGCCCCAGGGCTCTGGCCCCTCCTGCCCTCCCCTCTCGCCGGCCCTGGATACGCTGTCTTAGAATCACAATTCACCCCTCCCAAAAAAAAAATAATTCCATATTTGTCTGGCTTCGCCTTTATATACTACCCCAACCCGTTTTCCTCTGAATGGCACTATTGCTCGTCAACTATGAGATTCTCTCCGGATACATAAAACTTCCCTAGATTAACATTTACAATCTACCACAAATCTCTCAAGGCTGCAAATTTATCCTTTTTCTCTTCTTACACTTCTAGTTGTTGCATCATCAACCTCAAGTATATAATGACACCAACGAAAATTTTCAGCTCCATTGTTGGTCGAAATATAAGTGGTCCATATAAGCGACTCCGTAATATTCATGTGCTCGAGTAAATACTTTTTACATGTGTAGCCCTGATAAGCAGCCCAACGAAAGCCTTTATTTCAGAACAGTCACATGGCTTCCAACAACTGGAGGACTTTCCGAAGCACATACTTTCTCAGTCATAGCATTTGAATATTAGGTTTACGACATCGTCCGAAACGTATAGTTCAAAATAATCAGCCGTAGTTCAGTTAGTGCAACTAATGGAAATACGAATAAGTAGATCCAACCTTTTTCTTCATTTCAAATAGTTACTTGAAGTGGCACATCTGCATGTACATCAGCCACTGCAGCTGGAGCACCTTGAGGGATATGCGTTGAGGACCTTAACGATATTAATATTTTACCCAAGTTAGACAACGTGTGCCTTTACTGCCGTTAGAGATGTTAGTACTTGTAGCTTTATAACACAGGCCGACGTTTTTAAACTTTTGAAAATTTACAGAAAAAAAAATTTCACTGATTCTGACTAATTTTAGGTCCCTGAATATGAATATGATATTAATTTTACTACATTAGCTCGCATTTTTGTGTAACGCATAGTTGCCAGATTTACCATAATAGGGGAAATGAGCTATCATGAAGTGTACCGGCCATTGAGCTGTTTGCGTGCCGAAAGGGAATCAACTTCATTTCGACAGTTGGTCAAGAACGACATTCAGTTTTAAAAATTCCTAAAATTAATTTATTGAATCAAACCAGTTAAAAAAAAAAACTATATATTCTGTTTGTGCCTTAGCACTAAAAAAAACTATATATATTCTGTTAGTCCGGGCCTATTAGCATTTACATACACAGAGCAATTTATAAAGTCCAATGTTTAGAGCTGTAAATAACACCATATGTTTTACCTGTTTTGCTTTTATGAAATGTTGTGTCCTCTCTCTTCACAGACCAGCAACAGTCCCCCATCATTCAGGGTCCCAACGTCCTTGATATCGAGTTTCCATTGTTCTTATATCGTGGTGAAACCGTTCTCCCATTTCGTCGCTTACATCTGCAAGATTTTCTGGAAATAAGTTGAGGTGGGAGTGCAGAAAGTGGATTTTCAAAGACATGCCACATCCCAGAGCTCCATATGCAACCAGAAGTTGCTGCACCAGAGCCTCGTAATTTGAGCTTTATTTTTGCCCAAAAAACATTCTACAACTTGAACAAAAGCACGCCAGGCATTTAACTCTTTGTCGTTTAAACTCCATTCAAACAATTCGTCATTGATAAATTTCCGAATATCAGGTCCTGTGAAAACTCATTCTTTTAATTTACCATCACTTATTTTTGGAAAACACTGTCTAAGATACTTAAACCCTTAAGCTTCTTTGTCCATAACTTTTATGAAATTCTTCATGAGGCCCAACTTAATATGAAGAAATGAAAGCAGCACTTTGGCTGGATTGACAAAGGCTCATACTTGACACTGTTGGTACCGGGCTTTAAATGTCATTCTGGGGGGGCACTCTTTTTGTGGAAAATGTTTTCCTGTGGCTCTTGAGCCCCAAATACACAATAAACAACAGTACTTTGTAAGTCCACCTTGCAGACCAAGTAATATTGCAATAACTTTTAAATCTCCGCAAATTTGCCAACCATCTTTTCTGTAGTTAATACGATTTAAAATGAGTGCGAGATTCCCGTAAGTCTCTTTCATCAAAGCAGAGTGTCCACAGAAATAGACGGTAGCTTATTTTCATTATGAAGTAAAACTGCTTTCAGACTGTACTTAGATGAATCTATGAAAATTCGCCAATCGGATGGATCACTTTGAATTTCTAATTCATTTATCAGACCATTAATGTCCGTGCATACGCAAAGAGAACCTTCCATTCTGTAGTATTCTGAAGAGGGCTCGTTCCTTTTCCTGTAGTGAGTGTAAGTAGTTCCAGGAGCCAGTAAATTCCACTCTTTGAGTCTAGCACCAAAAAGTTGAGCTTTCTCTTTCGAAAGTTGTAACTCTCTCAATAAATCATTCAGCTTATGCTGTAGGATGACGTGTGGCTCATCTTTTACGTGAAAAGAACTGTCTCTCGGATCTTCATCTGCAGATATTGAGTTGGTGTCCTCATCGCTTCCTCTAGGCGCTGTAATATCTATAGTTTCCCAACCTTTCGGAGCAGGAGGTACAGATGAATTTTCTCCATGGGGCACTGGTCTAATCGCGGGTTGCAAGTTTGGGTATTCGATCACAAGTTTTTTTTTTCTTGTTACTTTTTGATGCATTCGCTATACTGAAATAGGAATCATCAAAATGATTCCGGGGTTCTCTACATATCATCGGAACAGCAAACGGCATCCTTCCTTTGGTTCCTTTAATCCAGGCGGTCAGAGTCACATAACACATCAAACAACACACATGAGGGGCCCAGCTTTTATCTTGATCACCGATCTTGCAGCCAAAATAAAAATAATATGTTTTCCTAACGTCATCATTTATCGGTCTAATCTGCGACTTTACCATAAATACGCCACAGATATAACAAAATCTGTCCGGTGAGTTTTTACATCCTCTGCTGGAAGAACTTGACATTTTGCACAGGTAAACGAAACTTAGAGCAAAAGTACAACCACTTATTCCATAAATCATTACAAGATACTGAAAACACAGGCAAACAGTTCTAAAAATACGGTAAAATAAAACTGAAGTTACTGACGTGAAAATTCCAAGTCAATTCTCCCGACAAAATACTTATACACTTGAGAGATTACTTATTGCAATGCATAAGAGCAAGACTGAGCCAAGCAATAACGGCGCAGTCGGCGCTTTTTTCGCCCGCGTCATCGTGTCGCTCATTGTTGCCACATGGACCCTAATTTTTAAACCGGTTTCAGTGCTCTAAAAACAAAGAAACAAAGGAGGGGGAGGAAAACAAGTGTCAAGTTTTTCAATCATCCCTGTCCTCCCGGTATTATATATATATATATATATATATATATATATATATATATATATATATATATATATATATAATGCCAACAACAAGGGAGGTCATATCTGTCGCCAACTGACTGAAATGTAATTTATTTCTTACTCAAATAGCATTGTCAGACCGGTTACTTCGATGACAACTGAAGCCGTCCCTACAAAATGGCAAAATTGGCAACAATGTGTAACGCCAAAATACGAGCTAATGTAAAACGGCTATCAATTTCGAATTCAGCATCCTGAAATTAGTCAGAATCAGAGATGTTCCTTTCTGTAACTAAACTGACGTCGGCCAGTGTAATCAGGATGGCTATTAACATTGATTGACCAAATATGATTGATATATTATTGACCAGATGAAGGGAGATTCGTGTATATATATAGTGCACGCAACAAGCATGATGTGCCACGTTTGTTTCCTTTTGAGTGAATCCAATTCCACCTTGCTAAGTAACAGCCATTACTTTTTCCTTAAGATCAAGTGAATGAGATTTTAAATTTTAGCATATTTTGATCCATCAAAGGATTTATATGAACACATTGTGTTTGGAGTGTTCAAAAGAAGTGATTTCTGAAAATAATAACATATCGTACTAATATTCCACAGTCAGACGCTAACAATACTTTAGTTTATATAGTAATATATCAGCTAAACTGTTGATATACTGCTATCTAAATCCAATTACTTCGTGAAATAAACATTATGACGAAATCAGGAAAAATATTATTGATTGTGTAGACGTATTCAGGAGATTAATAGGTGCATTATATCCTCCCCACAATGGCCAATAGTTAGCAATATGTAGGGCTCAGATTTTAATGACACCAAATCTTTGAAAATTTGGTTGGATTTGTGCGCGAAACATGATAACATATGTTAAAAACACACAGAGGACTTCACGGCAACACCAAACGTAACTTTAGGCAGCTTGAACCTATGCTCAGAAATGTCCAGTTCTTTGACAAACAAGAAAAAAAGTTAAATATCCCTCATACTCGAAATAAAGACTTATATTCAATGTCAATAATAATAATAATAATAATAATAATAATAATAATAATAATAATAATAATAATAATAATAATAATAATGTACCCTTATCATCAGTAATAACGAAGATTCCAGGGATAGTCTCCCGATGATATATCTCTCTGATTATATTTAATGTAGATTACCGATATTTCTACAGTACCTTTCATTTCCTGGATGTGGGTGAGAAAGGCATACACCAAATACGCATAAAAAATAAATAAATGAAATAAAATAAAATAAAATAAACTGATCTTAAGGTATCACTGCAGGAGAGAAGAAAGATATATGCACGGACTAAAATGGTAATTTATCTTTCCAAAATGTTTGATGCAACCCCGTTCAAGAACAGTTACCTCTCAGATTGTATATATTTACATTCCTTATATACATGTTGTATATATTTAAACAAAAAAAAGTTCCAAATAATATTGTTGGCAACTACGGCAAATATCTTTTTGAACAAGAAGATAAACTCGCCAAAACATGTTTTATCCTACTTGGGGTTAAAATATGATTTAAAGCTAAATTATGTTTCATGAATGTGTTTCTATGCAAAAAAGAAAAAAAAATTGTGTTCGCAGTAATTAGGAACATGTTTATATTTAACTAAACATGTAAAAGATATGCCAGGGTAAACATGCCATGGAAATCAGAACCTTACTAATAAGTAATAAATCTCAGGAAGGAAGATTAGTGCATATTTATAGCGAAAGGGAAAAATGTGCTTATAGTATTTTAATTCCGTTTAAGAAAATATTTATTTGGAAGGAAAGTACTCCACAAATATGAAAATATATGTTATACTAATTAAAATAAAAATATAAATATCAACATCATTAAAACTATATAGTGGTTAAATATGTTGTCTATAAGGTTGATACTTACATACTTCGCATGAGATGATAAAAAAAAGCACACTTAATGATGTCAATGAGCTCGTCTTCAGGTGGATGACAATAAAAAATATTTTCTTGAGGGGAGGGAGTTATTAAAAATTATTGTTTTTTTTTCTTTCTTCTGAAACTACTGTTTGTCCCTAAAGTGTAGATAATTAAAAAGTTGACAGCATTAAGAATAGTATTAATGCGCAATAAGAACAGAAGCATTGTGTAGCATACGATATTACACAACAGTCAATTAAGTTAATAGTTGAAATAAAGTAAAATATTGAAGTACGATCAATTTAAACATTTTTCTTCTTATGTATATGTAATGCTTTTTGCAATGAACAGTAAATATGTTTAATTTAAATTTATAAAGGTGCTTTTGATAACTATACATTTATCTACCTAAAAAAAAGATATATGTCCTCGAGATTACAAAATTGTATCCTCGTATCTTCAGGTAAGCAAAAAAAAAAAAAAGTAAAAGTACCATGTTACAAAAAAAAGTGTTGTGTAAGACCAGAAGCAATCGCTAAGTCACGGCAAGGCTTACAATTGACCTTTAAGATAAATTAGGTTTAACCCACAAGGTCACATAAGATCTTGTTGGTAGTTCTACATATTACGAACAAGGAGACTCAGGTCAGTTCGTGGCAACATATATTGAAATGTTGCACGATACAGAAGAGCAAATACATAAATAAATATATAAAAATGAAGTGATCCGACACAAGGCAGAATCAGGTGGAGGCGCCGTTATCATTGGTTAGCATCCCATGAACCGATTTCAAATAGCCGAAACAAGCACTGTACCAGAAGAAGGTCCTTCTGTGTGTTTGGTGCATTGTGCATCGAGAACTGCTACCAGCTGGTCAGAGTATCAATGCAACTGTGTACTGTCAGCAGTTGAGCTGTGCTCAACAAAAACTCAAAACTCTGGAGCCATCACTTCTGAATTGCAAATGGGTCCTCGTTTACACTACAACACTAAGGCACACGTGGCTAGGATGACTCAGGACACCGTTTTCTAGGGATGCGCACGAGTCGAGACATGTCTCGAATCTCGACTCGACTCGACTCGAATTCGAGTCGAGATTCGAGTCGAGACACACTTTGTAAAATTCGAGACGAGTCGAGACAAACGTATTTGTCGACTCGAATTTTCGAGTCGAGACTCGAGTCGAGTCGAGACAGCTGCTAAAAATCTCGACTCGACTCGAATGTCTCGAAAATTTTTCTATAATTTTTAATATTATTTTGAAGAAAGTGCTCGCTCAGAAACACTCGGCACGAGTATTTCGGAAACTGCAGGACTTGTCAGGTGTTCGAGGAGTGCCGTGGTGATTGTCTTCAGCAAGTTGCGAAACCAAGGGGAAAAGACGTCCAAATGTCGAGGGGTTGGGTGCCCCCACCTCATTACAGATGTCGAACGTTCTAGTCTGGGCAGATTGGTAAAACAGAACAGGCGGCGAACTGCGTCGGAACTAAGATCAGAGTTTAATGCTGGGCAAAGTACAAGTGTATCTGAACTAGTTTTGTCAAATTTCCGGAAATTTTGAACCTGTATTTTTTAAAAAAAACGTTTTTTTTTTCGATTTTCTGGAAAAATTGAAAAAAATAAATATGTTTGTATTAGGTTAATTTTACTAGTAATAATATCTTTTTTTTTTCAAACACGGGAAATATTTAAGTTCAAAAATTTCAATATTGCGAATATTAAAAAATAGCACTCGAAAATAAAATTATTCCAATTATTATCTATATATTAAAATACTAGATTTACGCGTATATGTTTCTCCTCGCAGAAAACTTTATATGTTTGTCTCCAATCCTTTCAACAATGAGACCTCGAACCCACAAGTGCTAGAAACGTGCCGTTTTCATTTGTCGATTCCAAATTTTATGTAAATTGTCTAATTGAATATTTTTGTAAAAAAAAAAAAAAAACATGGCCATTAGTTCTTTATTGCATTTATAGGGGTACACAAAAAGTACTGTGGGGGCGCGGTGGCTCAGTGGTAGGACGTTCACCTACGGTGCATGGGGTCCCTGGTTTGATCCCAGATCGCGCCGTGTGGACTTTGTGGTGGACAAACACCATGCTCGTGGGTTTTCTCGGGGTTCTCCCGTTTCCTCCCACGTTCTTCATTCCACCATTTCATTCATTTCTCATCATCACCGTCTCCTTTAGCCTAACCGGCATAACCGTAGGACGTAAAACTAAAGATTTCATTTCACTAGAAGTACTGAAATTTTTGAAAAAGTAAAGCATCATACCCTACGAGTTATATATTCCAACATCACATAGTTGTATATAGGGGTTGTATATCTGTCAGGCGTTTGTTTCATGGCCAAATGATAATGAAAACGAAGGATAACCATTTCTCCAGTCTAAGATTAATCTTCATTGTTTGGAGAGGTTTTTTTTTCAATAAACACCGTTTATCACTGACATAATTAATTGTGTGTGTACTTTATTTACTTATTAAATAATGCATGCAAATGCATGCATACACGATATGGGCATTCAGTAAATGGATACTTGAAAATTTGAACTCAATTATCTATACAAGCCGGCTACGAGTGTTTTGTTAGCCGGCTACGGGTGTAGTGCAAACTACTCTTTGGATTGAGCTTCTTACCGGATGTGTAGCCTACCGAAGGACCACACAGATGTTATCGAATCTATTGTGCTTTGTGTTTTTTTGTATGCTTTGGCAGAAAGTTCTGTAGATATCGAAGCCCGCCAGAGAAGCCATATCTAGCATCTTGGTGCTAGATCTAGTATAATTCACTCCCATCTAGCATCTAGCATCTTGACTTTAGCATCTTGGCAAAATCTCATTGTTTCCTCTGGAGAACAGAATAAGAACGAAAATTTAGATGGCTCACTGAGCGTTGGGAATTACCCTTAGTTGAAGCGATGGTTGGAGTAATAAAACCAGTTAGTATTTCCGCTGCTGTATTGTTGAAATCACAGAAATGTTCAAAAATAAGCAAAACGTGACTCTGTACAAGATGTTTACTTACCCATAGTTTTATTATTGTCAACTGAACCCTGACAGCGTTTGCACACGTCCCCGGCAATGCCGGATCCGGTTCCGACAATGCCGGCGATGGAGTCGGCGGTAATGTAATCAAATGGTAGCTGGCACACGCTTTCCGACCCGGCAAAAAAGCCGGTGGAACTCCCGGCTCCGGCAAATGCAGCCGGACTAGCCGCCGACATGTCGGTGCCGGCACCGGCTCCGGTTTTGTCGGCGGCAATGTTTTATTATGCGTAGATGCACACGCAGCCGGCAAAGACGGAGCCGGCTTGTTGATAGGTTTCTTCAATCTAGCTACAGTGAGTAAGTGGCAAGGCGTTGTGTATTCTTGTTTCTTTTCTGTATTTGGATTTTTTGTTTACTTCAGGTTTTTTGTTATTTTCTTTTTTTTCACATCATATGAATATATAATGAAGAATGAAATAATAAAAATGGCTGTGAGGTACCACAGATATAGTGGCTTGCTATTTTCATAAATTTTCAGCAAGGGAAATTCGGATCTTGTTTGAATTATCCAACCACGGCAACGCGTAAAGTGAGTTTCACACATGTATGTATGTATATTAATTTGTTATCTTCTACAGCTGAAACTTACTTAAACGATTTAAACAAAGGGGTCGTTGGATTCGTTTTGATAGAGAATATGTCTTAGCATATATGAAGTCATAATTTTTAAAAAATCAACTTGGCGGAAATGAACAAAATGGAGATACGAAGAAATTATGAATCTAGGATAGTTGTCCAGTGCTTATCCTGTTAATTATGCAACCCAGTATGTACGGTATAAATATCCATCATAATCGTAGAAGTAGGCATTTTCAAGCATAACAAAGGTTGTAAATAAAATTAAAGTAAATAAAAACTACAACACAGCTACAGAAAGAACTGAAAATGCACAAACAGAACAAGAAAATTTCTATTCTTGTGGTTGCATACTGTTTTACCTTATAGATCGTAATAAAAATATGTACTCTGTCTTGTCTGGTATTTGTTCCATAGAACGATTGTATACTGAGTGAATAGCCAGCCGCAATGTTGCCTTTGTAGAGCTTATTATTATTATTATTATTATTATTATTATTATTATTATTATTATTATTATTATTATTATTATTATTATTATTATTATTATTATTATTATTATTATTATTATTTTAAATAGCTTGATCTCAGCATGTTTCAATTTTGAGAAATTTAAATAGATGTTAAAATTATGGCAACAAAAGTGAAAAAAAGAGAAAGAAACCAAAAGAAGGCCATATACCTCGTGCGCACACATCCACACACACAAAGAGCAAATATACCTTTGTGTACTAAAGAAAAGATATTTGGGGATTTAGACGTTAATGCTCCTACGTCACTTGATTGACGTAATACAATTAACCTTTTGTCACTCGCGCTGTTGGAAAAAAGCAAACAGGTGAATAAAAACTAATAATATTTACGAACGGTCGCATTAGCGGATTCCACCCTCACTGCTATTCCTCAAGTGGTTCCTCCCCCTCTTCCACCTAAAAGCTCGCTGACTTGCTGCAATTGTAGTAGCTTCCAGTACAGGTTGAGAAAACAGTTTCGTCTATGTTTGCTTTTTTCAAACGCGCGAGTAGTTCCGTGATAAAAGTAGCAACCATATAATTTTATGGAGTTTGAAATTTTCCAACGCGCGATCGTTAATGTGATAATTACTGTTTATGAGTGAAGTTTTGTTTTTCTAGGCAATGTCTCGTTTCTTTAATACAAGCGAGATACAGGAGTGGCTTGACAATATTAATGATGAGTCTGATGTTAACTATCGAAAATTAGTGGCTGCTGAAAGTGATGCGGATTTAAGTAATGAGAAAATGAATTAAGATGACATTGATCATGATACTGAAGCAGATAAGAACAGTGTAGATGCAAACTCTGATGAAAACGATATGGATGTGAGTTACAGTGAAAAATACTGAAGATTGTTTCATTGGGAAAGACAGAAAAACAAAATGGAAGAAGTAACTGGAAGCATCGGCAAAGACAAAGTGTAAAAACATTGTGAAAAAGATGTTAGAACCGAAACTTACTGCTAAGGATATTACTGAGTAAATTGATGCTTTTTAGGAAATTTATAGATATAGACGTGATTGATGAAATTGTAAAATGTACTAACAAGTATTTGGACAAATTACGAACAAGTTTCGACGAAGAACGCACTACAGCTGTACAGCAACTTCAAGAGCGGAATTAATGGCTTTATTTCGACGTCTTTATTTGATTGCCACAAAGAATGGAGCACGTGCTGATGTAAGATCACTTTGGGCATGTGACGGAACAGGAATTCCAATCGTAAGAGCATCAATGAGTTACATGAGCTTTTTACTGCTACTCAGGGCATTAGATTCGATGATTTCGAAATCCGACCTTAGAGAAGAGGTATTGACAAGCTATAGATATACCACATTGACTTGACACCTAGTCTTCTGTTCCAAGCGCTGCTATCGGCTGAAGGAATCCACTCTCTTTCGCCAGGGCTCTCTCGTTTAGCAACAGCTGAACCCTTATTGGCACAACGCGTGGGTGTGTCAATAGTTTGAGCTTCAGTTCGCATTTTTGCAACTGATCAAGACATTTTGACAGCACTATAGCAACAATTCGAAATGTTCTAACTAATTTACTCAACAATTGCATGCATTACGTCAAATAAATGTTACTAAATATAATGTTTTTATCTCAAAATCTCAATGTTGGAAAAAAGCAAACGCGCGAGTAGTTATGTTACTAAATTTGGCGCGAGTGACAAAAGGTTAACCTTGTTCTTTGCATTGAGCTATTTCTCAGATATTGAATGACCCTTCCATTTATTTCAGTCAGTCTGTAATATTACACGGCTCTTGCAAAAAAAAAAAAAAAAATCTGAACAGCGCTGAATATGATTACTAATTCGTTGTACTAAGAAATCGAACGTTTGTTTAGACATGCGAAAGTAATTAGTTAAAAAATTTCGAATCATATGTACACAGCTTTTCATATAATGTATAAAACGGACTCATGTTCTCTCCTTCACGTTCAAACTCAAACTACCTTTCGGCACCGGCATTACCGGGATGTGTGTGCAAAGCAGCGCCGGCACCGACATTGCCGGATCCGGCTCCGGTTTTGCCGGCTGCGTGTGCAAAGCAGCCCCGGTTCCGGTCCCGGCATTGTCGGTGCCGGATCCGGCATTGCCGGGGACGTGTGCAAATACTCTGAGTGTCTGGGATGTTTCTGTCCCTTCTCACTTTACAACTTGAGAGGGGAGGGGGGTATGACCGCTAAAAGAAATGCTTCAGTGCTGCGTCGGAAGCGGCATGTTTTGTATATATTTCTTTCCCTGATTCTCTTTCCAATACAGAGAACCGACTCTTTAAATGAAGAAAGAACCCTGAACCCTCCCGAAAATGCAAAAATGAATGATGCGTACAAATAACAAATCTATGGATGAATCAAATAATGCAGATACATGAGAAGATGATGACGTGTGTCTTGTAATTGTTATATTAATATCCACTGGATTAAGTGAAAGTATAAAATGGATTTGATGACTGCCAAATTGACGTCACCTTGGTAAGTCATTATTTTTTAATATTTAGTAATATTAAATTAGATTATAGTTTAGCGTCGTTTTCAGGAGCAAAGCTCTACAAGACGTGAACGTACAGTTTAAAGTCGGATTTGAAACACATGAGCTCCTACCATGAATCAAAACTCGTTCGAGAAAGGCGCATACGCTAACCACATAGCAACGGGGAGCTCAACATTAAGTGATATGTATATTAAGTTGTAAAATTATATTCGTTTAATTTTCACTAATATAATCTTCACAATGTAAAGCATTCGCTAGGCACGTTATCTTGTTTAAAAACAAAAAGCCTATCTCTTATGTTTCCGTCTCGGGGTTGGACTGCGGGATGATAGAAATCCGAAAGAGATGTTTTTATTATATTTTGTGCAGTAGATCTGCTCCTTCTTAATCTCCGTGTTTGATAAGAATGAACCTCCCTGGCTCACGAAAATGTACACGTAATATAACAAATCATGCACATTAAATGCCAGACTAATATAGCAAACATTGAAGATGCCCCCCTAGAAAATTTTCTTCGGCCGCCCATGTCTGGAGGTACACAATTTCGCAACTTAGTGGATACGATGTGGATGTATTCAAAGTTTACTGATTTACCCATAAAATTTAAATTTTATAACATTATTCTCAGTGAATACTATTATGGAGAACTATTTTTTTTTAATTCGATCGCTATTTTTTTTTTTTTTTTTTTTTTTTTTGTTCACCAGGTCTCGGTAATTGTCTGGCACGAAAAATGAAGTTTCTACAAGTGTTTCCCCAGCATTTTTCTTTTTTTTTTTGAGAAAGGGGTCCTCCAGGAGCGTTATTGAGGGTGTAATTCCTACGTTTGTTATATACATATATAGATAAATATGTATAGAGATACTGCGTATATATATATAAAGATAAGTAGGAACGGGTCTTTAAAATTAGTTCGGAAAGATAATATGAAAATCTGGCATAATTTGCAGGAATCTATCTAGTCTAATATATATAAAATAAATAGTTTGTTTGTGTTTGTCTGTTTGTATGCGGTCTGGGGACCAGACGAGTGGACCGAGAGTTACCAAATTTTAGTCAGGGGTACCCTGGCCCAAGCCCCAGATCAAGACGATTCTTTTTTTTTTAATTCGGACCAGGAGGTCTCAGGGGGCGCTTACAGGGACATGTAAAAGTGGTAGAAAATGGCCGATATTACTGTCGAATTCGTAGTTTTCGCGGTCGCTGAAAACTCTGATCACATTAACTTACAAATTCACCCTATTCGGGCCGGGGGTCACCGGGGGGATCGGATACCGAGACAAGTAAAAGTAATCCAAAATGACCGATATTAGTGTCAAATCCATAGTTTTCGCAGTCGCTGAAATCAATGGTGACAATTCCATTAGCGATGATATGCAAATTCAGCTATAATTTTATGCGGACCGGGAAAAATCTTTAAGTTTCTACGTCCCACGGTTATGCCGGTTAGGCTAAAGGAGACGGTGATGATGAGAGATGAGTGAAAGGGTGGAATGAAGAAAGTGGGAGGAAACGGGACAACCCCGAGAAAACCCACGCACACGGTGTTTGTACACCACAAAGTTTACTTGGCAGGGGCTGGAATCGAACCCGGGACCCCAAACACCAGAGGTGAACGCTCTACCACTGAGCCACCGCGGCCCCCAATGAGGTTGGAAGCTGGTCAGTCATGGCGGGAGGTGGCACATGCCATAGGAGTGGCACAAAGTGTGATTTCCCGATTGTGGAATCGATTTCAAACAACTGGAAGTGTTCGAAGAAGACAAGGACAGGGCCGTCCACTAGCAACTAAAGCCAGAGACGATCGTTATCTGTTGTTAACAGCCCGTCGAAACCAGAATACAACTCTGCTACCGCGAGCCTTCCGAACAACAACAGGACGCATAATATCTACTCAAACGGTCCGCAATCGCCTTCGAGAAGGTGGTCTCTACGCACGTAGGCCTATGGTGTGTGTCCCATTAACTGCACGACACCGTGTTGATCGAAGAGCGTAGGCGGAGGAACATCGTGGGTGGGGACGCAATGAATGGGGCAATGTTTTGTTCTCTGACGAGTCTCTATTCAGTGTAGAGCCTAATAATCGACGTGTTTTCATCTGGAGAGAGTGTGGAACACGAAACAATTCCATGTTTGTGCGAGAAAGATCCCAGTATCATAGTGGTGGACTGATGGTGTAGGCAGGAATCAGCATTGGTGAGCGTACTGAGCTCCACATCATCCGAAATGGCTCTTTGACGGCTCTCAGATATAGGGATGAGATCATGAAAACTCTTGTTCTTCCTTATGCTGGTGCCATTGGTTATTCGTTCCTTTTTATGGATGACAATACTTGTCCTCACAGAACTCGGTTAGTGGATGAGATGCTGAGGGTATCGCTCGGATGAAGTGGCTAGCATGCTCTCCGGATCTCGTTCCAGTTGAGCATGTCTGGGATATGCTTGGCAGACGAATTGCCGCTAGGCTAGTAAATCCAACAACCATTCCAGAGCTGGAAGTCGCTCTTCTGGATGAGTGGCACAACATCCCCCAAGAACTCATCGATAATCTGATTGAATCCATGCCGCGCAGGTGCGAGGCTCTGTTGGCTATTCGAAGTGATCATATGACATATTAAGGAACAATCAGTGTTGTTGCTTTGCCTGTTTATGGGCAGTTCGAGAGATGCACACATAACCGTCTTGTGTCATGAGCCATGTGAACAAGGTTTTCCGTGCCCCAACACCAGTATGTGCCCCATTTTTCTAGTGTATCTCAAAGCATTCCTTCTTGTATGATATATATGAGTCAAACACAAGCTTATTCATACACTATCTTAAGGTCTTGTGTGATATTTCAGCTGAACCCCTAATTTTTTTGAGCATTATATACAGTATATATATATATATATATATATATATATATATATATATATAGTGGCGGATTCAGGATATGATCAAGGGAGGGGCTAAACCATAGTTTGCAGTTTTATCCAGTGTAAAGCAGGATTGAAGCCCATTTTATGCAGTGTATACTTGAGTGTGAAGGGGGGCTATAGCCCCCTTGGATCCGCCTCTGTATATATATATATATATATATATATATATATATATATATATATATGATCGAAAATGGCCTCGAATCCATACTCGCTGAGATGAGCTGAAGATGCCGTTTAAATCCACAAATTCAGCCCCATTAGTACTCTAAGGAGGATGGTGACATGTAAAGATAATTGAAAATTATCGATATTAATGTCAAATTCATAGTTTTGGGGCTCCACAAGTTCATTAATGACAGTTTTGGTGCTCTTTGTGTCCAAAATGAAACGTATTCTCCCCGTGCGAAGAATGGATATTCTGCTAGTCTGTGATAACAACTAACGGAAGTTTCATTTAATATATTTCTCGCTGCTCAAATTTACTCACTTGTGCGGTATATGTGTGTAAAGTAGAATTAAAACCTGTTGCTTTAGGTATCTTTCCGTTAGCGAAATACATTGTATATACAGTAGGACGTCGATAATCCTAACGTCAAAAATCCGAATGCGGTCCCTAGAAGCTTTTTACATTTTGTCTTAACGCTAGCGATAAACAAACAATAGCGTGTCCATCGACGTTATGTGAAGTCAGTGTTTTTACAAAATTTCATTTATATGTAATTGTTTGTCATGTATTTTTATTTTTATTTTTTCTTAGGCCTATAAGTTTTAAGTGTGACTTACAAGAACAGTGTTATTTAGAGTACAAGCAAGTTCTGCAGAAACATTAAATGTAAGTAGCCTTACGTACGGTATTGTAATTACTGTATGTACTGAATAACCACTGTATCGATAGAAGAACATACCGTACAGTATGTAAGCCTAAATGGCATTTTCTTGGTCATTTTCGAAAATCCGAACAATTTGAAAATCCGAATACCTGTGGTCCCAATTAGTTCGGATTTTCGACTTCCCACTGTATATGTTGCAGACATGTTACAGCAAGTAAGATTACTAGCATCAGGCTAACAAATAGTTTTTAAAATACATTTTCCTGTTTTTGCCAATATTTCCGAACAAACGATTTTTTCTAATGGTTTCAAAATTTCCGGAATTTTACATAGAACAATCAAGATATCTCTATGAAATATATGTTTGATTTAACATATTAACTAAAATGATTCTGTGATTAAATGATGATTCAGATAATACCCAATTTTTCCGTTTTTTCCCCAGCTCGGAATAACAGTAAAAAAACTGTTTTTTTAAACCCAAAATTTCCGTTTTTTTCACAGACCTTCACAACACTAGTCTGAACACAGACTCCTAACGATGGCGAATGTTAACACCACGACATCGGCAGCTATAACTAAAATGAACACGTGACCATCGCCACTAGACCTTGGCACAATGGCAGAGCGTTGCATTGTCTGATGAATCCCGATATCTTCTTCATCATGACGATGTGAGGGTGCGAATCCGTAGTGTTCATAGGGAACAGCTCCTTGACATCTGTACTGCGGGACGGAGACAAACTGGCTGCGGCTTAATTATTATCTGGAGAACATTCAGGTGAGCATCTATGTGTCTAGTAGAGCTTGAGCAAGGCACCATGACGGCCGAGGTATCGCACGCTGCTTGCAGACGGCCATGTTTCCCATCGGTAGTGGCATTTTTCGACAAGATAATGCACCATGTCGCAAGGCCAGGAGTGTGATGAAGTGGTTCGAGGAACACAGAAGTGAGTTCCAAGTGATGTGCTGGCTCCCAAACTCTCCGGATCTGAACCCAATCGATCACATCTGGGATGTGATTGAACGTGACGTGAGGGTGCATCACCCCCTCCCCGGAATTTACGGGAATTAGATGACCTGTGTGTGCATATGTGGTGCCAACTCTCTCCAGCGACCCATTGAGGAACATTGCGACCATGCCAAGACGCGCTGCCGTTGTTATTCATGCCAAAAGGTGGATATACTAACAATTAGGTAGGTAGTCATAACGGTCTGGCTGATGTGTGTGTATATTTTAACTCGTATATTTTGTCTCGACTCGAATTTCGAGACGTCTCGACTCGAATTCGAGTCGAGTCGAGACAGAGACTGTCGAGTCGAGACACGAGTCGAGACAGCAACATATTTTCGAGTCGAGACACGAGTCGAGACAATATTTTCTCGAGTCGAGTCGAGACAGGCTTAAATCTCGACTCGACTCGACTCGAATGCATCCCTACCGTTTTCCGCCTTGGATGGGAAACAATATTGCAACCACTATATTCCCCGGTAGTGCGCCGTCCGATTATCACCTGTTCCATTCTTTGGACAATCACCTTAGAGGACGCCAGTTTAAATCCCTAGTAAAAGTCCAAAATGCAGCTGATACCTTCTTCGTTTCACGGTCCACTAAGTTCTACTGCTATGGATTTCATGGCCTTCCAGAGCGTTTTCAGAAAGTTGTCGATGCTGATGGGGACTATTTTTGATCTTCCAGTTTAGGTGACATATCGATGTTCGAAGGTGGTGGGTGAAAAAGCAACAAAACTTTTCTTGTTTCCTTTTATATTTAAATTTAAGACCTTGTATACAGAATTTATCTACACAAGATTGATTTTCTTTGAAATTTCACTTAATTTGTTTACGGTTTCCTGACAAATATATTTATTATTCGTGACTAAAAAAAATAATTATTTTATTATAGTGAGTAGAAATAAAAGAGAGAGCGAATGAAATTCAAATTGAATAAAAACATTGTTTCTCACCAAATTTCCCATCCTCTATATCATTTAAAACACTTGTTAAAACATATAAAAATATACTGTACTTACAAATCAGTTTAGTACCTTTGTTTTATGGCTGTATTTGTAGTACCTTGTTGAAACGTTTGTCTTCAAACTGTCAAATATAAATCGCAGTAAATTGTGTAATCTGCTGTCACAAACAGTATCCTATTTTTCGATCGGTATAAGGAAGAGATACTATACTATTTTTCGATCGGTATGGAAAAACAATATTTCTCCATACTATTTTACCGTAAAATATTAATTGTCAGTAAACTTTGTTACTTTTAAATGAATAGAGCGAGACAATTGTACTATAATGTTTTAAAAGCTGGTCATTTGGGGGGGCAGGGAACCATTTGGGGGCCTGGCCCCAATGGGCCCCCCCTTGGCTACACCCCTGTTACACAACTATGACACTATAGTTGCCGTCGTTCTACAGTATTGCTCCAGTTACAGGCATATTGATTCGGCCATTTCTACCATATTGTGCTAATAATTAAGTTCCTTAGATACTACTCTTTCTTTGTGAATCTATAGATTTCACCTGTAAATTTTCGAAATAGTGTCTCTGTATTCTTAATTTAGAGCAAAAGTAAACACTTACAAGGATGACAAGGACAGAAGTGGTGGTGTAGAACAACATGAGGACCGAAATTTACAGGACAAAGCTATTAAGCCCTTATGAAATGCCAATTTATAAGGATCCTATATACCAGGGGCGGATCCAGGACGGATTTCTGGGGGATGAGGCGGATTGTAATACTGCTATTTAGAGTTACTTTTAAGACCCCCAAACTCTGGGATGGGTTTTATTATATATAGAATAAGAAAATTTACTCTTCCGGGGGGAATCGCCCCCTGGATCCACCCCTTCTATATACTCAAGGTGGACAACCCTAATTAAAGTAACATGGTAAAAATAACAAAAATGTAAGATTACTATTTTATATGTCCGCTTAAATGGAGTCATGCACATTGTATACACTCCAACACTTGCGTGCATTTCACTACGCTTTCGGCGCCCTGTATCTCTCTTGTTATACACCCGCTGTCTCTCCCACTGCGAAAATGGTTACTCACTTACGAAATAAATCCTCTCGTCCAAATATAACCATAAAAAGCTACTACTAATAAAATAAGAATTTTATGAAAAAAAATAATATTTATTTACGAATAGATGATTGTATGAAAAATACAGTATGTATGTTATGTAATGGCCCTCATTGTTCAACTATACGGAAGGAATTATTTGTTCATAAACTTTTCATAGTGGGTTTAGTAATGAAATTATATGAATTAAGAATAGTGTTGCCACGAGACGAGACGAGACGAGACTTCAGGCTGTCTCGTCTCGTCTCGTACAAAGCACGTCTCGTCTCGTGTCTCGTCTCGAAAAAATGTGCTCGTCCCGTCTCGTGTCTCGTCTCGAGAGGTTCTGTCCCGTCTCGTCTCGTCTCGTCTCGTTTGTCTCGTTTTGTCTCGTGTTGTCTCGTAAAAAATATAGCAGCATACTATGGGAACGAAAGTAAAATGTAGCAGGCTGCACCATGCTAATCAAGATACAACTAAGTTACAAGTATTACCTAGAACACACAAGAAAAGAAATGTCACTGTAGCTACACCTTGAAGCCTTCAACTCTAGTGTATGTGGTAGTCGGTTCGATCTCGGTTAGTGCCATGAAAGCTTTGTGATGAGCATTGAATGTGTGTGGGGACCGCGGTGGCTCAGTGGTAGAGCGTTCACCTCTGGTGCTTGGGGTATCGGGTTCGATTCCAGCCCCGCCAAGTGAACTTTGTGGTGGACAAACACCGTGTGCGTGGGTTTTCTCGGGGTTCTCCCGTTTCCTCTCACTTTCTTCATTCCACCATTTCATTCATTACTCATCATCACTGTCTCCTTTAGCCTAATCGGCATAATCGTGGGACGTAAAACTCAAAGATTTCATTTCATTTTTCGAATGTGTGTGTTTTCTCGAAGTTGTCTAGTATCCTACCACTTTCTTCATTCCACAAATTTTCCCATCATCATCCATTCGGCCAAAGTTACCTAAAGGTCTTAAAAATAAATTCAAATAAGCTCACAAGGCAAGGACAAATAGTTTACAAGACAATATATCTCTGCTGTTAGTTGTCTGAGGCTTCTCGACTAAGGCTTCTTCTTCTTCATCTTTTTTTTACATTCTGAAACATTGAAATTTGTTTCACCGTGTATTGAAACTGGTGAAACAACACGAATATACAGCAAATTGCTCATAGGTACGTCGAAGATGAAGACACTAATGTCAAATAATGTTTACACGATAAGCAAAGTTCGATGTAAAGGTGTTACCATCCCCGACACTATCGTATACTATCAGCTCACTTACTTTATAGTGTCTGTATATATATATATATATATATATATATATATATATATATATATATATATATATAGAGAGAGAGAGAGAGAGAGAGAGAGAGAGAGAGAGAGAGAATAACCCATAACAATCCAAAAACTACTTACCAATTTAGCATGTTTAGATTTGTTGCAATTATTTTTTTAAAAAAAAGCTCGGAACCAAATAATTTTATTAAGTAATGGAAATGGGAAGTATTTGATTGAAATTTTATGTTACTGCACAGTAAGCTCTACTTAAAGTGCCATAGTAATGGGAGCTGAACGACACATCGGACGAAAGAATGCTTGGGGCCAGTCTTCACCTCCATGGTTCAAATCTGTTCCCATAACCGCGGGGTGTGCTACTATGTGGTGGTTGCCCCGTTTGTGTAACAAACTCATGTCAGTACACCCAGATTAGCTAGTGGCTAAAAAAAGTTGATTTTTGGTTGACCATTTTGGATTAAAGTTTCTTATATTGTCGTGATATATTTGCAATCATACAACGTACATCTTCATACCAAGCCGAGCGGTCTGCGGCGATAGACCATGGCTTGAAGGTCCCGGCCTGAGTCCTGGAAGGGTCATGTGTATGGATTTTAACAGCATTTGTTTTTTCGTATTGTGTCAGCGGGCGAAATCGTACGGGATAAAAGGATTTCAGTCTGAAAAAATTGGAGAGAATATCCTCCCCAGGATACTTTCATGGGAGTAAGGAATTAGTAAAAATATAGGATATACATTTTATAGCAGGTTTGAAAATATGGTTTGGGTATCCTATTTTTTTCTGTTAATTATGTTTTCCAATGTTCGAATTTTGATCATTCTAATGATATTTTCTGCTTTCAACGGAGTTCCATGAATATTATACCAAATGTTCTTTAAACTTATCAAGTTTGAGAGGTTTTATATGCCTGTAAGAAACAATTTCTGAAGATAATTCAGGTCCTAATGAATATTATTCACTAGGAAAGGGAAGTATTACCCTCCTCTCAACATGGAAGCAGGGGGCAATTTCGCACTCTGGTCAGATCAAACATTTCCGCGTAAGAAAACGAAGGTCCCCCTGTAAAACCTCTTCACCTAAAGTGTTGTTGTTAGTATCATAAATTTGCTGAAAGCAAACAATTTGAAGGGTTTCTTAGATAATATATTTCCTTTCTTTGTCCTTCGCCCGCCTTCCAAACGAAGAGGTGAATTTTACAACATGACTTCTGTATAATAAGGGAGCGATTGGTAAAATGGTAAAAGTATGTTTTTATGTATATATATATATATATATATATATATATATATATATATATATATATATATATGTGTGTGTGTGTGTGAGAGAGAGAGAGGGAGAGAGAGAGAAGACAAAATTTTAGTTGCAAGATGACATACTTCAATTGCCGTTTTCGGTTCATATAGCAAAAAGAATGCCGCCAGCAGAGAATAAAGACAAGTGTAGTCTTTTCTGTTCTCTTCCGCCATCTCAGCCAGAGCTTTCAACTACAGCCTGTAATGAGTGTAGACCTTACCCAGTTTTCAAATTGAATAGATGGTGGTGGTAGTTCGGTTTCTTGACCTTGTAAAAATCTTCCCTGCCTTTGATTTTGTTTGTCATCATTTCAGCCAGAAATAAAAAAATGAGAATTCCTCAGTTTACAGCAAGGGAAATTGGGGACAAGACATTAAGGATGATATTCCTGGAAGCTCATGTATCACGATTGTTTCATTCAATAGACAGAGGACACTTTTCTATGAAGGCTTTTCAACATGTTTTCTCACAAAGGGGATTTTCCTTTTGCAATCTATATGACCACTGGCAATTTCAATCTTGGCCATTCCCGCCAGCGTTTTCATTTTCGAGACACGAGACGAGACGAGACATTTCACGAGACGTCCCGTCTCGTCTCGTGTCTCGTCTCGTTTTCGAGACGGGACAAGTAGTCTGTCTCGTCTCGTGTCTCGTCTAAAAGGGTTATGTCCCGTCTCGTGTCTCGTCTCGTTTACGAGACGAGACGGGACGAGACACGAGAAATGTCTCGTCTCGTGGCAACACTAATTAAGAAGAAGGCAAGTCTTTACTTTAGCCATTGTATTAGGGTCGCCATATTTTAAAATTTGAAAAGCGGGGGATTCTAAACCGTAAGTACTGATGTGACCTTGCGTATTAAAGTTTTTTTTTCTTAAAAGCGATATACGGTAGATATTGTTCATACGATTTTTTTTTTCTCTAAGAAACTCAAAATGCTTTATATGAGGTCATGAAGTTATAATTCAAGTATGTTTGTTACAACATCCACAAACGAATATTCATTCCTATAGAACTTCCAGTACATTACATTAAAAACACATGAACTACACAAAGAAAACCACTGTGCATTAAGACAAATCTCTTATTAGCAAACGGCTCTGCGCTCGTGCACTGGGCAAATGGTCAGTCTAACGTGAGCTTGAGCCTGAGCGCGAGTCCAAATTTAACTTAATCACGACACAGAGATGTAGCGCTTTACTTTGAATATAACAATACTTTATCAATAAAGTTGTCTTAGATTTTTATCCAATCAAAAAAGCGGGTGGTTTTTCGTGATTAAGATATAATTAAGCGGGAGACGAATATAGGACCTGAAAATCGGGTGGTACCCGCTAAAATCGGATAATATGCCAACTCTACATTGCACTCAATGAATCGTTGAATGAACGAATTCGAAATGAAGACAGAAAAGAACGTGCTCTGCGGGACTCTAACCTGAGTTCACTCGCTCGGCAATACTATGTGATTAATATTAAAACAAGACAAGTTCTCAAAACTGGAAACGAAAGATCAAATCACTGAATCGAAGAATAAAAAATAATAATAAAAAAAAGATGAAATGGCCAAAGTAAAGACTTAGCAAGGGGGATTTTTGAGATCATTGATAAATATGGAGAAATACATTTTTGATCTGTGTTTCACATTTGGTCAGCTGTCATAAATGCAAAATGCACGGTAATTGGCATACTACAGTCTCTCAAGTGCAAGGAAATATGGTAGCTTTGAAAGGAATTTGTTTAGAATGAAAACTAGAAAATTAGGCCTATCTACCTACGAATTAATATTTGCAACTGCAGCTGTAGTTTTAGCTATAGAGAAATGAATAGTCTAGATATCCATTATTCTATGCTAGCGCTTAACATATTATTTCATACGCCATTAAAATTTGTCATTTAGGCGAAAATAGCTGCATCACTGATAGTGTAATTATTTCAATTAAGCTACATAAACCATGTAATATTTAAGCACAAATGTATTTATAGCATTTTTAAAGATACTATTTGGTTGCTTTCCCTACACTATTTTAAATGTCATTGCATGCTCAAAGAACAACGTAAATACGTTCGCTATTTGCGTAACTATTTTATATTTTACTTGACAAATCACTAACTTGTATATTTTTCAAGTAAATTATTACTAGATCAGATCACAAATATATAAGAATTTTATGAAAATTAATAGACGGTTTTATGAAAACATACAGTACGTATGTTACGTAATGGCCCTGATTGTTTAACTATATGGAAGGAAATATTTGTTCATAATCGTTACATAGTGGGTACAATAATAAGATTAAATGAATTATGAGGAATTTGTGAAATATTTGATAAATGCGTAGAAATAAATTTGTGATCTGTATTTCACTTTTAGTCAGCTGTCATAAATGCATAATGTACGATAATTGGCGTATTACGGTCTCTCATAAGTGCAAGGAAATATGATAACTAACCCTCCATAGCACGCGTGGTCAATTGTAACATCAAGGCACGCGCGCGGGGTCTCACTCCGCAATATTTATTTATCTTATTTTAATTTGTATTTTGTTTTGAAACGATATTAAATTATTTAATATTTTGTTTCCAATGTTTTTTGGCAATTGCCCACGTATATTTTACAGCACAAACTCCTGTAACAGTTTTAAGTAAACTAAAATTTCTCTATCCGCGGAGTATCAGTATTTCAATTTCTCTATCGGCGGAGTGTGACTCCGCGGCGCGTACTGCGGTGGGTTAAAAGGAATTTGTTTAGAATCGAAACTAGAAAATTAGGCCTATCTACCTACGAATTAACATCTTCAGTAGTAGTTGTAGCCATAGAGAAATGAATAATCAAGGTATTCATTATTCTATGCTAAAGTTTAACATTGTATTTCATGAACCATTAAAATTTGTCATTTACTTGCAAATAGCTTCATTACCGATAGTCTAACTATCACTATCGATAGTCTAACTATCAAATAGCTACATAAACAATGTAATGTTTAAGCACAAATGTATTTATAGCATTATTAAAAAAAATCAATTTGGTTGCTTTCTCTACGGGTCTAGGTCAAAACCCCCACAGCCAAACCCCCACTCAAGAAATGTCAAAACGCCCACACGATCGGTCATAACTCCCACACAAATGGACAAATCCCCCAAACGCACGAACGGTTAAAACCCCCACAGCCAAAACCCCCGCACTCAAGAAATGTCAAACCGCCCACACGATCGGTCATAACTCCCACACAAATGGACAAATCTCCCAAACACACGAAAGGTCATAACCCCCACAGCCAAAACCCCCACACTCAAGAAATGTCTAAACGCCCACACGATCGGTCATAACTCCCACACAAATGGACAAATCCCCCAAACGCACGAACGGTCAAAACCCCCACAGCCAAAACGCCCACAGCCAGAACCCCCACACTCAAGAAATGTCAAAACTAGTGATGGGTAAATTCCCGGGAAGATATTTTTCGGGAATATTCCCTGGGAAGATTCCCAAAATGTGAATTTATCTAAGAATTTATGTATAATCAGAAAGAAAATTGCATTTTATTACTATATTATGATTTCAAGGTGGAATTAATTTTTATATCACAGCATATTATTACTGTTGTCCACAGAGGATTCTTTAAAATGTATATTCTAAACGGTACTATGTTACTTTATTAACACTTTATTACATTTAGAGAGTACGCATAAGTGTATATTTATTTACAATATGTTCTCTCAATTAAATATGTGTGAAAAATTATATAGTAAATCCAGTGGTGCCCACCCCCCTTATGTCCATGACGCACCCCCCCAATTGTCTATCCGTAAGTGTTCTTCCATGAAAAAAAATCTTCTTTTCGATTAATTTTTACACTCCCTGAAACATATTTATACAGATTTTTAACCCCCCAAATATTTCAATGACGCACTTTGCGTCATAGCCCCCCTTGTGGGCACCCCTGGTAAATCCTAATACTTTTAAACCGCTAAACAGTTTACATTTATATGTAAGTGGATTTGCGAAACTTGACTCTACTACTGATATTATAAACACATTAAATTTATAAATGTTATAAACCAATTAGGTTGGGTAAATGCCAGAAGATACCTGTCTCACCAATTTATCAACGTTTGCACATACATATTTATGTTAAAAAAAATTGCAAGATATTTCCTTATCTTTATATTTTAGCACGTAGCATTGCCATACACGACATTTCATTCTACCTATTTCACGTTAACTCCCATGTAAGAGATTTCCGAGTACTTCTTCAGAAATTAGAGTCAGAGAAAATGATTGGTAAATTCCCGGGAAGATATTTTTCGGGAACATTCTAGGGAATTTATGTACAATAACAAAGAAAATTGCATTCTATTACTATATTAAGATTTCACAGATAAATTCGCTTTTATATCACAGTATGTTATTACTGTTCTCCCCAGAGGAGTCTTTAAAATGTATATTTTCAACGATGTTATGTTATTTTGTTAATATATTATTATATGTTATTATTAATGTATTATTATATGTTATTCTATTATATTTATAGTGTACGCATAAATGGATATTTATTTACAATAGGGTCCTATGAAAGTAGATATACTTCAAAAATGGTATAGTAAGTCCACATACTTTTAAACCACTAAACACTTTCCGCCTTATGCAGAGTCGTTTTGACGTATGATTAGCGTCATACTAAAGGCCTGGCTAGTGTAGGAAACATATGTTAATCGAACTCTTTAATATGACACTAATCACGCTTCAAAACGACTCTGCATAAGGCCCTTTAAATTTACATGTAAGTGGCTTTCCTAAACTTGACTCTACTACTGATTTTAAACATTTTAAATTTTTAAATGTTATAAACAATTTTGTCAACATTTGCGCATAAATATGTATGTTCAAAATATTTGCAAGATACTTTCTTATCTTTATAATTTTGCATGTTACATTACCACACACCAGACGCGACATTTCCTCCTGCCCATTTCTCGGAATTTCGTGCGTTAATTCACAAGAGAAGTCCAAGTACCTCTTCAGAAATTCGAGTCAGAGAGAGGAGGCACACAGACGTCTATTACTAACGGTGGTTCAGGGTTTATTAATAGTACTTCATCTCTATTTCTACATAAGTTTACTTAATTCTAAATTACTTTACAAAATGGTTCCTTTTCATCATTTGTAAATTAGTACTTTGCTAATTTTGGCTATTGTTTAGCATTGGGGGCGAGTTTTGCACCTACGTCTTTGCGATATTCTACTCAGATGCGGTTGTTTTATGATTTCATACGTTAAATTACGTTACCAACATTAAATTCAGACAGCATTGCAGAGCGAGCGTTAGCGAGTGAAGGAGGGTTAGAGCTCCGCATGGCACGTGGTTTTATATCTTCGTTACCAACAATTCACTTTCTTTTCTCTCATAAATCACTTCCACTTATCTTTACGGTTTGTACTGTACAAATCCCATACTGCCCGAAAAAATTGTGTTCGATACTTTCATGACTACTTCAACATCACTATCAACTCATTTCTTCCGTAAATCACCCTACAATTTGCTAGTTTTGGCCCCCTAATATAAACAATTAGCTTACTTTTTAGTGCAAATTCAAATGGAACTTAAAAAATCATATTATTAGTTAAATAAAGTACAGTCAAAGAATTTTAATTTTTTTAATCTCCAAATTCTTTAAAACCTAGAAGTAAATAATAATATATTAAAATAAAGTAATTAGTCATATGGTTATTATAAATTTGGAAGATAAAGTAAAAAGTTGGAAATAAATTCCTTCCCGGGAATTTATAGGTCAGGGAAAAAACCGGGAATATGCCCATTTTTAAATTCCTTCCCACCGGGAATATTCCCACTGCCCATCACTAGTCAAAACGCCCACACGAACGGTCATAACCCCCACACAAATGGACAAATCCCCCAAACACACGAACGGTCAAAACCCCCACAGCCAAAACCCCCGCACTCAAGAAATGTCAAAACGCCCACACGATCGGTCAAAACTCCCACACAAATGGACAAAACTCCCACACATATTAACGGTCACAATCTCCACATAAATGGACAAAACTCCCACACATAGTAACGGTCACAATTTCCACATAAATGGACAAAACCCCCACACAAATGGACAAAACCCCCACACAATTGGACAAATCCCCCACACTGAAAATATCGTGATTGCACGTCTTTGTTGCGGCTCTTTACGACGCCCACTTTAGTGTTTCTGTCATTACAAAACAGTGCAAGAAGAATAGTTGCAACATCGGTTTAAGTGGAATAAAAAATGTCATTAAAAAGTACAAGGGCAAGACATACAACCAGGATCATTTCAGAGTGTGGGAGATTTGACGGATTGTGTGGGAGATTTGTCCATTTGTGTGGGGGTTATGACCGATCGTGTGGGCGTTTTGACATTTCTTGTGTGTGGGGGTTTTGGTTGTGGGGGTTATGACCGTTCGTGTGTTTGGGAGATTTGTCCATTTGTGTGGGGGTTATGACCGTTTGTGTGGGCGTTTTGACATTTCTTGAGTGTGGGTGTTTTGGCTGTGGGGGTTTTGACCGGTTCCCTTCTCTACACCATTTTAAATTCCATTGCGTACTCAGAGAACATGATATAAATACGTTTGTTATTTGTGTAGCATTTTTATATTCCACTTGTAAAATCAGTAATTTGTATATTTATAAAGTAAATTATTATTAGATAAGCTATCAAATATTTGCCTCGCCTTTCAAAAATATTATTAAGTCATTTTACGAGAAACTGACATGTTAAGCAGACAAGTATACTATAGTTTCGGAGCCATAATTGCGCTCTTCTCCAGTAATTGGTTTGCTACACCGGGACAAGATGCTTATCAAAATGCTACCGTGTAGAAGCACCATATACTTTTGATGGTATAGAATATTATACGAGATTTTTGGCACCACATCTGCTACGATAAATGCTTCCGTCTAAAACTAGCCTAATACAGCTCTATTTTATATTTAAAAATGTAGGGTTACTAGTAGGGGTAAAAGTGGATCTGAAAAGGTAGAGGGACGGTAGGTAGCAGCATGACGTCACACGGTCTCCCTACATATCTTTGCCCATTGTAATTTTTAGGAACTGGGGACGCCGTACATATTTTTCGGAAGTGGGGAACGACGATCCCCCGCATTCCTCCTCTATTAAGCCCCTGGTTACTATTGTAAAACCATTATAAGCACTATACGGTGGTTCAATAATTAAGTGCATATGAAAAAAGGATTGAATATTATTTGCTGACAGTGTTGTATTATGTATGAATAAATGCTGTATTTTTAATTTACATGTATAGCTTTACCAGTGTGAAACCATTACAAGTGCTACAGGACTATATCACTGCGAAAACTCTCATGTTTTCTATACCCTCGCTTATATCCATAACGCTCTTGTTCCCTACCCTCGCACGTCCGAGCTGGCTCATTAGCTTCGGCCTACCCTTACTCGGTTGGGTAGCATTCATTATTCTTAATGGCCACTTAAAATATGTTGAACTGTGGTTTTTATACTGAAGACTTCATGGCATATGTTCGGACGTTCTATGTATATAGAACCCATGAAAATAATTGCATTTTTTCAACAATTACTTCTAATGACTCCCTTGAATTTCATTTATGCTAGATGCAGTATTGTTACGTCTATCAGCAGAAATATTTTAGAGGACAATAAGAAGAAACGTTTCGGCTCCGTCCCGTTGCATTAATATGGTACGACGAGTCCAATCGAGATTAGGATTGTGAGTGTTAAACACTAAATTTGTTACTTCTTGGGGGTTGTTACTTTGTATACTTAGTAGTGACTATGCATAACTTTGAGAAAGGGATACAGGAATGTGTGTTTCGTCGTCACATATCCAAGCAAAGGTCTAATACTATGTATCCAGACTCGGGGAACCTCAAACTAACTTTAGGGACCCGGATTCATTCGGGCCTCCAGGATCGGCGCCAATGGAAACAGTTATGAACATTTAGTTACTCACTGTTGTGCTAAATATCCGGCATATCTGTTAAAAGAGTTTACATTGTAAGCAGTCACATTGAAATATAAAACAATTAACAGTAATTCACCATTGAATTCTATTCGGTTAAAAGGTATATGTGAGTAGTCAGAATTAAAGTTCTTACGTAAGTTAAACTTTCTCTTTGAACGTGTTTCATTAACAAAAAGTTGCATGGCAAGCACGGAACTAACAAAGCGAAGGAAACTAATTAAGTACAACTAAAGGGAGAATATTTGATTGAGATAAATTCAAGGACATTTTATTTATTTTGTTCTATCTAAATGAATTTGGAACCATTCGAGTTATTTTTTTTTCCTTTAGGTTACTTAAAAAAAATAAAAAAATAAAAAAAAAACAAAACTTGACAACTGTACGAAACCTCCAAATGCCAATTTTCTGTCCGTAAAATTTAACTTGAAAATAGCAAAAAAAAAAAAAAAAAAAAAAAAAAAAAAAAAGTACGAGCAACGTATAACGTTACTATGATAGGCTTCTGGATACAAAAAAAAAAAAAAAACTTCTTCAAGCAACTGTCCGAAAAACATAATTGCGATGTATCTATATAAACTAAAGAGGAAGCAGGTAATGCCACTACAAGCTCGTATTATATCTATATACAGGGTGGTAGGTAACTCCACCGACAACGAAATGAAAGAAAAAAAGTTCTAATAAACATGGGTCGAAAAACGTCTCCTTTCGGAGTTACGATCTAGCGAAAATTCGAAATATCACGTTTCGAAACATCCTGGCTTAGAAACTATAGGGCCTATCCCAACCGGTTTAAGGAATTACACAGGAACTAGTACGTTCTCTATCTAGATATCTATGTTTTACCATCTTCCGTTATCGGTGAAAGGAACTGTGAAAAGGAATTTGAAGTATAGGGATACTCTTTTAAGTACTAATGGTGAATTCTGAAACATGGACCGCTGCTTACGTCAATGTGCGTAGATCCATCACTAGGAATGGCAATCTGCTCGGAAAACACACCTCTGCTTAGAGTTCCAAGATTTAATACGATCAGCGAGGAATTTTCCTCAATTTATACACGTAATTCTACAAAGTAAACATAAAAAAAGCGAACTTCGCGTTACGTTCTCTTCACAAAAACCTGTACGGAATGATGCCCAAGCCTTCCATTATGTCTGCAAACACCGCAAAGCAATCGCTCTTGACCTGGTACTACTCGATACACCTCAGACATTTGCACATCAGCAGTCGTAAAGGTAGACAGAACTCAAGAAGAACAACAAAGTGTAAGACAGGCACGTTCTTTTTTTTATTTTCGTATCAGTCGGTAAGTAAATGAAAGTTGGTTTGTTACCCCCTTTCTAAGTTCGTAGATACTCAATGAATAATCCCTAAAAGTATGAGCGTCCAGCTCCTTCTGGAACTCTGACAGTCTTACGTATACTATATCCATGAAAACTACTAAAATCACCGGTTAAATAGGATTTACTTTTTGATAGAAATTCTAGGTGTTGAATTGAAAAAAAAAAAAAGTTCGAGCTTGTGCTTCTACTCCCCGCTAAAGCTCCGCTCGTCATGATATTTTCTTTCTTCCTTCTTCTTCTTCTTCTTCTTCTTTTTTTTTTTCAAATATCGATTCCCTGACGGAGCTGACTTGCTTTGCGTTGGGTTGCAAATGAGTAGATTCACTATGTGCTACGTTCTTCAAATAAAGTAAAGCATTACATTGATGTTTTCCAGACAACATTATTGGCGTGGACAGCAAGCTAAGCGTAAAGAAAGATGGAAAAAATGCAGGTTTAACTTTAAAAAGCCCGCTCCAGTTGAAGTGCTTATACAGTCACGGACAATGACATGGCAAACCAGTCGTATTAGCAAATGTTGAAATAAATCTTCAATTATGCGCTTACTCACCTTCACTAGCATGTCTGCTCACTGCGGGCGCATCCCCAGCGTGTATGTTAACATGTAGCCACGAGAGAATAGAATTTTAGTACAGTTTCGAAAGTTCATTTCCGTAAACTGTAAAAGGCAGTGATTACGCAACTTTTGAGTTGCATGTACGTAAACTACTAGGAAATGAGGGCCATGCGCTAACAAAGTATATACTGAAAAATGGAACATAACAAAAATTAAAACGGGATGATAATCGATACAAATGTAGAGGATGGATATGATATATCCGACCTTCTCCAAGTATAGTGGCAGAAGCTATTTGTTTAGGCCTACTTCTTCTTGCAAACCGCTAAGAGCATTTATAAATCCATATGTGACTTTGTTATGCGCAGTTAGTACATTCAAATTCACAAACGACGACGAACTGAAGGGCACGAGGGTACGGTTGCAAGTAACAACCGTAGCCATAATAATATAGCTCAATTATGCAACGGTGAAAATAGTGGGTAAATTAGAAATGACGGAAAGTGAATAGTTTACATCGCTCATCTCAAAATACAGCTAGAAGATTAAAGTTACAAGAAATCACAAAAATCAGTGAAATTTGGCGTTATACTAAACATAGTTTTGGAGTGAAAGCGATGATCCCCAGTGGGGATACATTAGCTGACTTCTTTGGGTGGGACAAAATGTGATTGAGGGGGAAACTTCCCCTCATCCCCCCGGTAATTCGCACTCTGTATATATATATATATATATATATATATATATATATATACAGAGGCGGATCCAGGATATGATCAAGGGAGGGGCTAAACCATATTTTGCCGTTTTATCTAGTGTAAAGCAGGATTGAAGCCCATTTTATCCAGTGTATATCTGAGCGTCAAGGGAGGGCTATAGCCCCTATAGCCCCCCTTAGATCCGCCACTATATATATATATATGTGTGTGTGTGTGTGTCTGTACCTCAGTGTGGAACTTTGGTAATGATCGAACTCCTGTGTTGGATTCGAAGACCATTGTGAGACAGCCTTATGTCAAGCAAATTTTGGTAATAAATCTCAAGCCACGTGCTAGAAAAGTGAACGTGACAGCTATTTAGCTACTTAGAACTTTATAATTTCACATTTGTAAATGTTTAGGAGGCACTAAGAATTTATTGCGTGTTGCTTGCCACCTTATTGTTCTCTCTGGCTTATCTTATATCACAATCGTGAAAATTTATACAAAATCGACTTATAAGTTAAGAGTCGCCAGATGACCAAATTATAACAATCAAAAATATTATATGTATAAACAGAATCCATACAACAGAAACTGCCCCAAGCACGTTATTGATTTACTGCGCTATCGGTTGTTAACGCGACAGTTAAATTTATTAAAGGTGAATTCAAACACTCGATATAATAATTTGTTTGCTTAGACACTCTCCAAATGCATTTTCAAAATTGATAGGACATACATTTTTTTAGTGTTCGACTGAGTAGCCAACAATAAATCTAGGCATACCATCAGACTACCCATAAGGGGGATAGCAATTCCGATAAATGAGAACCCTAACCATCTGGAGGGCGTGCGATATATATATATATATATATATATATATATATATATATATATATATATATATATATTAATATTTCATAACCTTTTTAGATATCATATTAAACAAAATTAGGTTTAAAAACATGGATTTAGGGATCTTTTAAACACCTTTGGTGAGAGGATGGAAATTTAGTCTATTGGTAATTCAAAGATTTAGTGACTTTTGTATTGTTGCATTGCTATTTTCAAGTCCACACAAAATAACTCCCTAGTGGACGCTCTTTTTGTACGCGCCTTTGGCCCGGGAAACCCGGGTTAGATTCTCGGCGGGTGCTCATGTGGTCTGGATTCGACGTTAAACTGAAAGTCCACGTTTTATATAGCATCGTTGCTGAACGAGACGCTAAAACTGAAAATCAAATCAACCCCACAAAGATTATTAAAATACAAGGGACGGCAATCCCTCCATAGCCTTTCTGAAACAAGATAGAATGTGCACGAATTGGAGTGGATTTAAGTTAAGCATCCAATTCAGAAGCAGAATATGAGGCTTGGGGCTACATGTTAATACGGTATCCGATCCACATGAGTTTCGGTCGGTAATCGAACCCAGGTCTTCCACACCAAAGGCATGTACGCTATCCACATAGCCACAAGGGAGCCCTGTGTACGATTTGAGACAATGAAGCGTATGGCAGAAGTAAACGGGCAGGTTTCATTTCTCCTAGTTAGAACCATTAATTCCCTCGGATATTTAAACGTAAAATTTAGACTATATAAATGTCAGAAGTTGAATCCCGCAATCGAGAGATAACTCATTTGATTCTGAACCACTCCCAGAATAAACCAAAGAAGAGCAATTTAAAATATTAGCTTTTGGATGTAATCGTACACAAGATCGTATCTCAGGTAGATTCTCGGTGTGCAGAAATGAGAAATATTATCTTAACCAGTGGTGCCCACCCCCCTTATGTCTATGACGCACCCCCCCCAATTGTCTATCCGTAGGTGTTCTTCCATGAAAAAAATCTTATTTTCGATTAATTTTACCCCCCCCTCATCAAACATATTTATATAGATTTTAACCCACACAAATATTTCAATGACGCAGTTTGCGTCATACCCCGCCCCCCTTGTGGGCACCCCTGTCTTAACTTTGCAGCTACTTTCTCGGATTTTTACAATGGAATTTATAAATTATATTAGCGTTTTTGTCAAAGAGAAACAAGCGTATAAATCAGTCTATGTGCAGCTACATTCTCGGATCTTTACAATGAAATTTATAAATTAGTTTGTGTTTCTTGAACTTTACAAGGCACTCGGGATTTCCTCGCGCGAAATGGGTTTTATGGTGGGCAAACACCGTATGTATGAGTTTTCTCAGGGCTGTTCTGTTTCCTCCTACTTTCTTCACTACACTATTTTTCATACATTCTCATCATTACCATACCTTTAGCTTACACGGCATAAACGTGAAAAGCAAAATTGAAACATTTCATTTAATTTTTCTTAAGTATGTAAAACCCAGTTCTTTAGTCGAGTAGTATAACTGAAAACAGAACATTGTATAAAAGGAGATGATATTACATCTTCAGTTAAAAGAGAAACTGCAATTATACCAATTTACTAAGCTATTGTGATATTAATAATGTTTTGTGTTCATTTGTTTGGAGCTTGATGTTCTCTTTTAGCAGTAAATCTAATGAGACCTCTCTCGTCCCAAAGCCGAGAATATTTACCACTTGTTCCCGAGAATCAAAAACAGATGTGCCTGGCAACCCATCCTTTTAATCCAGGTGTGTGTGAATTTTCACGTTAATGAGATGTGGTAAGATCGGAATGCAAATACTGTGGCAAAATCGTGGCAAACGACACGCCACCTAAGAATTACCACGAATGCTTGCTCATTTTCTTTGTGTAACTTGGTTTCGATAAAACAAATTAACCATACATACTAGAAATTGAACATAGACAGATATAATCTCTAAACTATTCTTCTGAGGAGCTGAAATAGACAACTCGATTGAAGACACGTTTATTTCCGTTTCTTTCTAGCACTGCCCGTATTTTATACTCGCTCTATGTTTACCGTGACTTCTAGTTTTCATATCAGTACAGTGTTTCGTGTTTTCTAGCACGTTTCATCACATCTGCGAAATATTCCAACGCTGTACATACAGTGTACTGTTCCGTAAAGTGTTAATAAGTACGAATTCAAGTGTTAATAAGAGTAAGCATGGAGTATCACAATGCATCGAACACCAGAGGTAATCAACCATTTCGAAAATAATAATAATAATGCGTGTTTTATTTATTTTTTGCAATTTATTATATAGAAATACGAAATTTTGCACAGTAGGATAATTTATCATCATCATCATCTGCACAGATTTGAAATGTGCATAAACAATTAAAACGCGTCCTTTGTTTTCATTTTTATAAACAATGATTTTTCATTGGTATACCCGTTAAAACTGCATTGACGTTCGGTTATCCCCTAAAATTAGGGATGGTACCGAGACGAGACTTTGTACAGTCTAGGTCTCGTCTCGGCTGAAAAATGGCTGTCTCGGTCTTGATCTAATCTCGAGTCAAAAAACGTTGTGTCGGTTTCGGTCTCGGTCAACAGATGCTTGTCTCGATCTTGGTCTTGGTCTCGAGCAGAGATGGGCATTTTTGCTAACCCTCACTCACCCTCACCCTCAATTGACTCCCTCACCCTCACCCTCAGCCACCCTCACCCTCAGTTGGCTCCCTCACAGTCACCCTCAGCCACCCTCACCCTCAGTCGACACCTTCACCCTCACCCTCACTCACCCTCACCCTCAATCGACACCGTCACTCTCACCCTCAGCCACCCTCACCCTCAGTCGACTCCTTCACCCTCACCCTCACTCACCCTCACCCTCAATCGACACCGTCACCCTCACCCTCAGCCACCCTCACCCTCAGTCGACTCCTTCACCCTCACCCTCACTCACCCTCACCCTCAGTTGACACCTTCACCCTCACCCTCAGACACCCTCACCCTCAATCGACCCCCATACCCTCACCCTCAGCCACCATCACCCTCAATCGACTCTCTCAGACACGCCCTCAGCCACCCTCACCCTCAATCGAGTTCCTCACCCTCAGCCACCCTCACCCTCAATCGACTTCCTCACCCTCAGCCACCCTCACCCTCAATCGACTTCCTCACCCTCAGCCACCCTCACCCTCAATCGACTTCCTCACCCTCATCCACCCTCACCCTCAATCGACTTCCTCACCCTCAGCCACCCTCTACCAACTCCCTCACACTCACGGTTTCTTTCATGTACTAAATAAACAATAAGTAAGGGTTAATATGACTCTCATTCAAGTGATTGAAATTTATATTACGTAGATATAGGGGGTCTACGTTATATCTACGGTACAATATTATTTATATTTCATATAATCAGGGTGCGAATTACCGGGGGGATGAGGGGGATTTTCCCCCTCAATCACATTTTGTTCCCCCCCAAAGAAGTCAGCTGAAGTATCCCCACCGGGGATGCTCGCTTTCCCCCTCAAACTATTCTTGTATAACTCCAAATTTCACTGATTTTTGTTATTTCTTGTAAATGTAATCTTCTAGCTGTATTTCGAAATGATCGATGTAAACTGTTTAGTTTTGGTCATTTCTACTTACCACCTAATTACCCACTATTTTCAACGTTGTTTAGTAGAACTATATTATTATGACTACGGTTGTTACTTGCAACTGTACCTTCGTACCCTTCAGTTCGTCATCATTTGTGAATTTGAATGTACTAATTGCGTATAACAAAGCCACATATAGATTTATAAATGTTCTTAGCGGTTGGCCAAGAAGAAGTAAACAAATAGCTTCTTCTACCATACTTGGCGAAGTTCGGATATGTCATATTCATCCTCTATATTTGTATCGATTATCATCTTATTTTAATTTTTGTTATAACATGTTATTTCTTTTTCCAGTGTTATTTCATTTCATTTTTTTCTTTGTTAGCACATGGTCTTCATTCCCTAGTAGGTTGTGTGTATGCAACTCAAAATTGCATTTAATTTGTGATAATTAGCATAGTAATCACTGCTTTTACAGTTTACGGAAATGAACTTTTGAAACTGTACTCAAAATCTGAGATATAGGTATTCTCTCGTAAGTATATGTTAACGTACACGCTGGGGGATACGCTCCTAGTGAGCAGACATGTTAATGAAGGTGATTTTTAGGTGAATAAGCGAATAATTCAAGATTTGTTTCAGCATTTGTTAATACGACTGGTTCTCCGTGTCATTGTCCGTGTCTGTATAAGCATTTCAACTGGAGCGGTTTTTTTTTTTTTAAGTTAACCCTTCATTTTTCCATCTTTTCGCTGTACAGTTTGCTGTCTACGCAATTAATGTTGTCTGAGAAACTTCAGTGTAATGTTTTACTTTATTTGAATAACGTAGCCCATAGTGAATCAACTCATCTTCAACCTAACAGTAAAGTAATTTTTAAGTGTTGACTTTCCGTGCCCATCACGGAATCGATAATTGGAGAAAAAAAGTCGTGATGAGCACAGCTTTAGCGGGAAGTAGAAGCACAAGCTCGAAATTTGAATTGAGAGATTTTAAATATTTGGCCTTCGATTTGACCTTGATGTGAGAAATCGGGACCAGCAACAATCCATTTCTTATTTGATAGGCTAATATCTAGATTTTCTTTAAAAAAAATGTCCGGTTTAACTGATAATTTTAGTGGTTTTCACAAGACTGAAGTAGGTTTCTTTTCGCAACCTGTATGTATTAATGCAAAGTGGAAGCTTTCAATATGAGTGGAAAAATTAACATATGCTTGTGATCATGGCTATCGCTCAAGCCGAATTATTAACTAAATAAACCTTAGAGAGCTATGGGGACAAGAGTGAGTACAACATTAAAGGTTTAGTGGTGTGTGTGTATGTCAGACAATATATATGTGCATAGTTATTGTCGGTAGATTTATTAAATTAATAAATCTCTTAAATCTCTTATTTATTACAGATGTCACACACACACACACACACACACACACACATATATATATATATATATGGGTAAGGCATTTATTGTCTCATTTTGAAATTTGAACCTTCAGACTATGTCCTTTGGTCTAATTTTATCCCCCCTAATATATATTATCTAATTCGCACACTGTATATAATAAATGGCCATTTTGCACTGGGATCGCTCGCGCTCGGGTTCACCAAGACAAGAAAGAATATCAAAGGGTCGCAGACATTAGCTCACCGGTAATAAGCTCACCGGGCATAAGCTCACCTTTGTTAATGCAAAAGGGGACAAAAGCTCTCCGGACATAAGCTCACCACTAATAATATAATTATATTATAATATTATAAGATAATTTACACTTGATTTATTAATAGATATGATTACAACGTATTTTTAATATATATTAAATATACATCTTGACCTTTATACCTATTTTAAATGATATACAAGATAAACAGCAAATTTTGAATAGTTGGTTATAAAAGAAAAACTTCTAATAATTTTCCAGGAGGTAATGTACCTAAAATGGAAACCACATTTCCTCGCTGAACTACTATGCTGATACGTTGTATCAGGAAAGTAGTAGCTCGCTTGTCACCAGTAACGTGTGCTATACGTTGGCCTACTTCTTTGATGAAATTGAGCCCTTCGAGGCCCCAAATGCCGCTCGATTCAATGGCTACGGGCACGAACATGTATCTATTGAGCACATCTTTATATTTTCTTCTTTTCTCGCATTCTCTGTGGGCTGCAATAGCTCCTTCTCGAGATGAAGAAAGAGTGCGATTAGATGACGCGAAAGTGTCAGAGCAGGTGAAATCCCAGAGAAGAGTCCTTCCCCTCTTCCATGGTATCAGCGTCACGCCATCTGGTCTTTTGCCATCAGATCTGTTGCACCCCACAGGTTCACGAACAGATGGAACTTCCGCCGATGTGAGTGCTCTCCAGATAATGTCATTCACGTTCGAATGCCTTATATGTCTTCCGGAGCTACTTATACAAGACAGACCGTGTAGACCATTATGCTTGACTGATGCACCACATTTAGAGCAGTTGTGTGATTCACAGATGTCTACTTTTAGGCGAAGTGCAACTGCAATACGAAAACTTTCGTTTGGAAGGTGCAGTCCTAGGGTGTGTGAAGGTAATGCCTGTAGCCAAGCACCTGAAATTGCTGATGAGGAGGCGAGAAGTCTAGCCTTATCCTCTTTACTGTCTGCTTCTTGTAATAACACTGATTGATGTAATTTGATGATTGGCTTGTCCCAAATTGATTGCGAACTTCTGCCCGTTATTTCAGGAGGGCTTAAACCAACTAGGTTAGACCAGTCAGATATGCAGTCTTGGACATCAGATTCTATGTGAGGCTCATTCAGTTGGTTGAGGAGTATCTCAATGGTATGCCGGGAGCCATAGAACGACGCTAAAAATGAAAGATACGCCAAATCGACAGCCCGACGAATACCAAGACCTCCAGAGTCAACTGGAAGGGAGGCCTGTATCCATGCGTTGCTATTTAGGTTACAGTTGAGTAACGATTCAGTCCACATTTCAGAACGGTGCCAAACTTCTATAAGATAATTAATGCAATAAAGAATACAATAATGATAATTAAATACATTTATAGGCTAACTAATTTAATTGCAAAGGAAAATAAACCTGAATAAAATTTAAAAAAGCACCTGAAAAATAACAAACAGAAAATATGACAAAAATGAAAACCAGATTTTGAATGTTAACATGAAGTAGATTTTGAATATTAAAATATAAATTGAAAACGGATTTGGACAAACAAAAGAGTACTATTTCCTTTTACTGAAGAAAGTAATCCAACCCCCTCCCCTATGCTGAAACTCTTGGTGCAGGAAATTTTGCAGCACAGAAATATTGGTAAACGAAATTTTGGTGAAAGTCTCTCTCCTTGTTATGTTTTTTTTTTAACTATGGCTGAAATCAACTCAGAAATATTTCATTTTCCTTTAGAAAAATATGAAATGAAATGTTTTAAGTTTTACGTCCCACGATTATGCCGGTTAGGCTAAAGTAGACGGATGAATAACGAATGAAATGGTGGAATGAAGAAAGTGGGAGAACCCCGAGGATACCCACGCACAAGGTAGTTGTCCACCACAAGGTTTACTTGGCGGGGACTGAGATGTAACCCGGGATCCAAGCACCAGAGGTGAAAGCTCTACCACTGAGCTACCGCTCTCTCCCTTTAGAAAAACGTATGATGGGTATGAAGAGGTATTAAAATCTAGACTTTGACTAGTAGTAGACCTAATTCAGTAGAAAATAGAGCTATTAATGCTATATATCAGTTGTCAGATATCAGAATAAAATAATAAGGATATTGCAGGGTTTAATGTGTTAAACGTGGGTTGGCTTTGAGGAACTTGTAATAAAATGCTCCAGATATTTAAATTTGGGCTTTGACTACTAGTAGGCCTACCTTCTTAATAGAAAGTAGGCTATATTACTAACGTCATATAGGAGTTATTAGACATCAGAATAAAATATTAAGGATGTTGCAGAGTTCAAGTCTTAAGGCTGTTATTATACTTGCAGACCAAGGCTCGTCAAATGAATCTCTTTCTTATTTTATTTATTAAGAACAAAACAAGAACTTATTAACCAAAAGAAAAACCTTTGTGTTAGTAAATTAGAAAGAGATTTATTTGAGTGTTAGGCTGCAAACACGACGACAGCACTAAGAAGCAAGCCCGAATTACATCTGAGTATGATAAATTCGTTAAAAAAAAAAAAGTTACAAACCAGAATCACGAATTCCGTTAGGTAACCAAATTCTATTATGTAAGTATGCATGCCTAATCATGAAAATATTTTAATGCAGTGATGAATTGTCCGACCTATAACAGGCACGTAGCCAGGATTTCATGAAGGGTGGGGGGTCCGTGACATGAAATGCTGTGGTCATCACACCAGGGGCTCGATCATTCTAAACAATTTTACTGGAACATATATTGGTTTGTTTAGCCAGGATTTCATAACGGAAGGGGGGGGGGAATGAAATTCTGAAGGCCCAGGAGCTCGATCAATCTAAACTACTTTACTATCAACATATATTGATTTGTGAGGATAGATTGGTAAGTATTTTAATAAACTATGAAGAAATCTTGAGTAAAAAAAAAGGTATTGAAAAAGATTATACAATATTTACATCCTTCGTCTGTTTATTCTAATATAACAATTTTCCTTTCATTATGACCTCAACTATTATAAAAAGTACATATCCACTATTATAAAAAGTATGATCTGTCAGGAAAGTAAATGTACACCTATTTTTCGAGTCTGGCATTCCTGCTCTCCATCCGTGGAGAGTATGAGAATTAAATCAATCAAATGTTTACTGAGGGGCAAAAAGAAAAGCTTAATCTGAATAAGACATTGCAGAGGGGCACAAGCTGTGAATACGAATAGTGCATTGTGTAAATAAAGGACGACACCGAAAGAGAAAGCCAGAAACAGCTGTTAAACTTACAAAAAAAGAGTAAAAATTGTCGAAGTGGGAACATAAAACACAAATACAACAAATACGCTGACAACTAAACAGTCACCATGCCATGATCTTGGTGTAGTGGTTAAGGTACTGGCTTACATATGCAAAGGACGCAAGTTCGAATCTTAAGCGAGGACATTTTTAAAAATTTTTGTTAATAATACATACAACTCATGAGAGATGGTAAAAGAGGTCGTATTTAGTTTTTCGTAGCAATTATTATTGGTAATGTTTAGTACTGATAATACTTTTTGTCTTTGCGTATTGCTTTTGTTCTTGTCTTCATTTCGAAAGAGAAGAATATCCGAACAAATGCCACCAAAATTCCTCATATTTTGAATGTAAACGCCATTTGCAATTAGTAAAGAATAAAAATTGAACGTTCCGAAGTAGCTGCAAAAAGTAAAAGGAAAAACATGGAAGTCGACCATACTCATGGTTACTAAAAATACAATTTATACATGCCTTACACCTCCCGACCACGTTTCTACGTTAGCAAGTAAGAGGCTTGTGTTTAGGTTAGGCTCGTCAATACGTTTTGCAAAGGGGCCCTGTTTAGCTCTGACGCACCACAGGTGCGAGAAGGGAGAAAAACACTTTTTCTCTCTCCCTCTGTGTGTCTATTTATCTATCTATTTGTATATATATAACGCTATTTGTGAATGCCATAACCACCCTAATTTTCAGCGGATTGAGACGAAACTTGGCACAAACATTAATTGTTGAAATATCTTGATGAGTTCGTTAACCAGAATAATCAGATGAAAATGTTCAAAATGGTGGCCCTTCAAACTCTTAAAAAGTTCCAAGGGAACCAAATTTCGCCCATAAATAGGTATTCAGAAAGTTTGAATAAATTTTCCTCTTTTACTGAAATATTTGTGTGCAGAAACTTATTGAAATATTGGACCCGATTAATCGCCTAAAGAAGGTTCACGCCCTTTCGCTACGGTCAGGTTTTTTTTTTTTTTTTTTTTTTTTTGCAGGAGGGGGTTATCTTCCTATTGGAACAAGATGATTGTTACTGATGATATGAAATTAAACATTGAAAGTGAAGTAACTTGTGTAACGTGTTATTTGAAAGAATAATATAATAAATGTGCATTCCTCTAACACAGAGAACTCATGTATTTCGAGTTCGGGAGCCTGAATGGCGAGGAGCGTTATTTGATTTGCTTTTTAGTAACACATTGCATTGCAAATAAAGGTAGGCAACATTAGTGGTAAGTAAAACAATAATAATAATAATAATAATAATAATAATAATAATAATAATAATAATAATAATAATAATAATAATAATAATAATAATAATAATAATAATAGGTGTTGTTTGTGGCAAGGCAATATCTTCCTCAGTTCTTCTTCAAACGTAATGATTGTAACGCCATATCTCCCTTACAAACAAAATATTAGCAATTTATATCGAGAGAACGGAAAACTGTAGAGCGATGGGACCAACGTTGGACAGTATGCACTCATAGTACTCAGAAAAGTAAGCGATTTCAATGCAAAATGAACGAAGAGTCATTGTCATGGGTACTCATGGGGCCACGGCAGAGCCCTCTTTAGGCAAAATGTCGATAGCTTATATCGAGAAAACAGGAGGTGATACTGGGATGGGACCAACGTTGGACACCGTGGACCCATAAGGCGCATCGAAAAAATTAGGGAGGCGGGCGCCAGCCAGCCTTACTTATTTCCACATAATAATATAAAATTATATTGTCGAAATACACACACGAGTTAGCTACTAATATTTCATATTATTATTATTATTATTATTATTATTATTATTATTATTATTATTATTATTATTATTATTATTATTATTATTATTATTATTATTATTATTATTATCTACAGCGTCTTTTCAGTACGTGAGCATGTTTGACATGAAACCAAAGAGAAAATCCATCCTGTAGCGAAAAGAAACAATACTTTCTCTCAAATGGATAAAATATCAAGCCGAGATTGATTCGAACTCGCATTGACGGCGCGAAAAGCCAGTGCTTTGTCCACTATTTTTTTAACTGACTCACCGAACGCGTTTCAGTAACTTACTTATTGCTAATTTTACTTGCTTCACTCGTTTAACTTGCTTTTTCTAATAACTTATAACGACAGGGACACGAACACAGAAACATCGAGAACAGTTAAAATGATAGATGCTCTGCCGCCGAGAATCGAACCCGAGACTCCATACACCCAAGGCTCACGTGCTAGCCTCTAGACCAGCGGCGATGGCAACGCTCACTTCCTGTGTCGTTAGGGATTACGACCACTGTATTGCCAGCTATCACTTCTGTGGGTTGTATACTATGATCACATGTTTCTTCTTTGCTGGAAGAGTAAAACCTACATTATATGTAATACATGAGGTATTTAGACCTACATGCTCTTCATATAATGTAATAAAAGGGTCATGTGTCGGATTTTAATACATGACGTATTGCAGTATACAACATGCTTTGCATTACTTGTTTGTTTGTAGACAGCTACTAGCTTAGTGTTCTGAAAGGTTGTGTATAAACTAGGGATAGCCCGTTCCGGAATTATTAGTTTTCGGACTCCCGAAAGTAAAGCCGGACAAATTCCGGAATTCGGAAAATTCCAATTTTGTAATAATTTCGGAATTCGGAAAAATCCGGAATTTAGAAATTACTGATTTCGTTAACATTCCGGAATTCGGAAAATCCGGATTTTTTCGAAAGTCGGAGTTTTTCTCAATTCCGGAATTTTCTAAATTCCGGATTCTTTACGAGTTCCGAAATTCTTCTGAATTCCGGAGTATAACTGAATTCCATAATTTTGCGAAATCCGGAAAGTGAAAGTTCCGCTTCCGAAAAATGAATTTATTTTGGTTAATATGAATCGTGGCGGAAATAATTCTTTGACCAGGTAATGGCGACTGCTTTGAAAGAAATGGGGAGTATGAGAATTCAATCTGTCATATTTGTAGTTTCGTGTGGAGAAAGAACGAACTTGTGAACCAGTGGTTTAAGAAAAACTCAAGTTATTAATATAAACTTTGCCGACTTCATAAAAGAAATACGAAAGACATTTTGAATCGAAAAATATAACATACAAGTTTGCAAGCGGAGACAAAGAAACCTAACGTAACCAGACTAAAGACGGATCGTTTACCGCGTAGCGATCGCGGTTCAGTGGTCAAGGTGCTTCTGCGAATGCACGTTGCAATTTTTTTTCTTACTTTAGAATTTTTGATGGCGATTGATCAGCGATAACATACGTTTTATTATATTCAGATATTTGAATACTCGGATGTTTCAATACTTGAACTATCAAATCTTCAGGAATAATAATAGTAGTAATAATTATTATTATTATCTCGTAGAAGATTAAAAGCTAGAAGCTAAATTATCGCTCAGGTCATACCATTACAAGGAGAAACGTGACATTTGGAAAGAATATTTCGGTTTGGTTTAATGTTGCTCACGAGAAGAGGAGTTTCTCATCTCGTTTCTAAAACAAATAAAATAACATGAGAATTAACATTTTACATTCGAGACGGGTCAGGGCTAAATCAAAATTTTCGTCTCTCTTTGGAGATGAGAATCGAGACGAGACGAAGAGTATCGTAAACATTTCCCGTCTTGTCTTGATTCTCGAAATAGTGTATGTCCATTCTTTAAGTAACAATTGCTCTGTAGACTGAATCTCATAGGCTATTTCGTTACATTGTATTTCAGAGCTCATTGAATTATGCTCTGTGTAGGTATTTTTGTAGCAAAGCTTTTATATTTACTTCTGCATATTCTAAAAATTAGTTTATTATATGCCTTACTGTCGCGTGATATTCAGTTATATTTATTACAGTTATTTTCCTCAAAACATACTTTCTACATGAAACTTCAATAAAAGGTTCTAGTTTAAAATGTTGGTAGTTGCAGAGGTGTGTCTTGAAGGTACGGAACCCTTTCCCCGAAATCTCTACTTTTAAGTAAGTTTTGCCAAATTTCAGGGCAAGTTTAAAACTATTATTATTATTATTATTATTATTATTATTATTATTATTATTATTATTATTATTATTATTATTATATCAACTCCATGTATAATCTTTAAAAGATATACGGTTTGTATCTGAATAGTAAAAGCTAATTGACTGTCGATCTCGGTCGTCTGGAAGTCTTCAGGAGGCAAGGACATCGGTCACGTTCTGGGTTTGAGTTCCGAAGGGGCAAGTATTCGGGCTCAAGCAAAAAATTGTTAAAAGTTATAGGCTTCATCCAAACATATTCAAAACAGCTGGAACCGGGTTTGGGCTTCTCAACGGCTCGAGCGGCTCGGCTTACAGCTCATTCAATATCGAACCGAATCGAGAAGTGAGCCGAGCCAACAGCTCACCACACCGAGCCGATTTGAGCCATCGGCTTAGTTGAGCTGAGTCGAAACGTGCTGATGAACTAGTTTCAACTTAGCTGGCTCGAACCGGTTCACATGAGGAGCCGAGTAGGTGACCCATCCCAACCGAGAAAGCTCGAGCCATCGGCTCAATTGAGCTGAGTCGATGGCTTGTTCCAACTAAGCCGGCTTGGGTCATCGGCTCATCCCAACCGAGCCGACTCGAGCTGTTCGCTCAGTTGATACGAGCCGAGCCGGTTGATAACACTACCCGAGTTGGTCTTCTGCTTGGGCTCAAGAATTCGACCGTGCAGATCTCAGCCTTGATTTTAAGAACTACAGTATATACTTATATTGGTGATTACGACATTTGAGGCTGTCTCGCAATAATAATAATAATAATAATAATAATAATAATAATAATAATAATAATAATAATAATAATAATAATAATAATAATAAACTCTTGTCTTCTCGTTATCTAAACGAGACGAGATACACTAAAATTGCCCCACGAGATGCACTAAAATTACGAGATGAGACGCACCTCTGTCGTGAGCAACACTAAAAGTATTCCACATTACTGCTTACATTTCTCATGGCTTTTGCTTTCCAGTCTGATCAGGCCAATATTTCAAAACGAGTTAAAACGAGCTGAACGAGCGAGAGAACCATTATCAAACTCAACTCAACTCGAAACTAGACCTCGAAAACAGCGACTTGGCTCGGAACTCAATTCAAGAAAATTACCTTTGACTCGACTCAAATTGTACTCGAGTGGAATTGAATTTTGGCTCGACTTGTGCTCATCCCTATTCGTGTTTGTATTTTATGTTTCCACTTCAACAATGTCTACTCTTTTTTTTCTCCTTTTACCTGCTGTTTCTGGATTTCTCTTTCGGTGTCGTCCTTTATTTACACCGTGCACTATTCTTATTATCAGCTTGTGACCCGCTTCAATGTCTTTTTCAGTTTAGGCTTTTCTTCTTACATTGACTTCACATGTGATTGATTTAATTCTCACTTTCCGCGCACGACCGATGAAAATGTTTTATTATTATTATTATTATTATTATTATTATTATTATTATTATTATTATTATTATTATTATTATTATTATTATTATTATTATTATTTTTATTCTATTGAACTTGCACGGCGAAATTACTGTATAATACGATATCATTTCTGTAATTTTACTCCATTGTATGTTATTTAGCTTATTAATGGGCACTAAATTGTCTCCAGATCAACGAATAAATTAACTACGGCATGCACTTTGATGGAAATATCATTGCAATAAGATTATTGGTTCGTTCCAAACATGTTCATGTAATGATATTTCTACCAAAGTGCATGCCGTAGTTAATTTATTCGTTAATTTATAATAATAATAAAACATTTTCATCGGTCGTGCGCGGAAAGTGAGAATTAAATCAATCACATGTCAAGTCAATGTAAGGAGAAAAGCCTAAACTGAATAAGAGATTGAAGCGGGTCACAAGCTGGGAATAAGAATAGTGCATGGTGTTAATAAAGGACGACATCGACAGAGAAATCCAGAAACAATAGGTAAACGAAGAAAAAAAAGAGTAGAAATTGTTGAAGTGGAAACAAAATACAAATACGAATAGGGATGAGCACAAGTCGAGCCAAAATTCGACTCGACTCGAGTTCAATCCGAGTCGAGTCAAAGGTATTTTTCTTGTAGAACTTAAAACTATACTGTAGTTCTTAAAATTAAGGCTGAGACCTGCACGGTCGAATTCTTGAGCCCAAGCAGAAGATCAACTCGGGTAGTGATATCAACCGGCTCGGCTCGTATCAACTGAGCGAAGTTGTTGTATTACTATATATCTGCTTCCGCCCCTGTCAAATCTGGTCGATCTCGTTGACGCGACATATTTGCTTTTTTATACCCCTTTCTTCGTTTACTGAACAAAACAGTAACTATTCTGAAATATACTACTGCTCATGCCTCGTAGATAAATATTTCTGATGCCAATAGTTTCCGTTTTGTCCAAGGAATGTTCTTTTTCTTGTTCCCAGCATGACCCTTTTATTACATTATATGAAGAGCATGTAGGTCTAAATACCTCATGTATTACATATAATGTAGGTTTTACTCTTGCAGCAGAGACGAAACATGTGATCATAGTATACAACCCACAGAAGTGATAGCTGGCAAGACAGTGGTCGTAATCCCTAACGACACAGGGAGAAAGTGGTGCCCTTCCCGCTGGTCTAGTCGCTAGCACGTGCGCCTTTGGTGTATGGAGTTCCGGGTTCGATTCCCGGCGGGAGAGCATCTATGATTTTTAACTGTTCTCGATGTTTCTGTGTTCGTGTCTCTGTCGTTATAAGTTATTAGAAAAAGCAAGTTAAACGAGTGAAACAAGTAAAATTAGCAATAAGTAAGTTACTGAAACACGTTCAGTGAGTCAGTTAAAAAAAAAATGTGGACAAAGCACTGGGTTTTCGCGCCGTCCATGCGAGTTCAAATTAATCTCGGCTTGATTTTTTATCCATTTGAAAGAAAACATTGCTTCTTTACGCTACAGGTAGTCCACTCTTTTCGTATTTTTCGCTGTCGTTCACAGTTAAAGTAACTGACTATTATTCTTTCTATGAATGATGGATCTTCTCTTTGGCTTCATGTCAAACACGCACACGTAATGAAAAGACGCTGTCGATAATAATAATAATAATAATATGAAATATTAGTAGCTAACTCATGTGTGTATTTCGACAATATAATTTTATATTATTATGTGGAAATAAGTAAGGCTGGCTGGCGCCCCCCCCCCTATTTTTTTCGATGCGCTTTATGGGTCCACGGTGTCCAAAGTTGGTCCCATCCCAGTATCACCTCTCGATATAAGTTATTGACACTTTGCCTAAAGAGGGCTCTGCCGTGGCCCCATGACTACCCATGACAATGACTCTTCGTTCCTTTTGCATTGAAATCGCTTACTTTTCTGAGTACTATGAGTGCATACTGTCCAACGTTGCTCCCATCGCTCTACAGTTTCTCGTTCTCTCGATATAAATTGCTAATATTTTGTTTGTAAGGGAGATATGGCGTTACAATCATTACGTTTGAAGAAGAACTGAGGAAGATATTGCCTTGCCACAAACAACACCTATTATTATTATTATTATTATTATTATTATTATTGTTGTTTTACTTATCACTAATGTTGCCTACCTTTATTTGCAATGCAATGTGTTACTAAAAAGCAAATCAAATAACGCTCCTCGCCATTCAGGCTCCCGAACTCGAAATACATGAGTTCTCTGTGTTAGAGGAATGCACATTTATTATATTATTCTTTCAAATAACACGTTACACAAGTTACTTCACTTTCAATGTGTAATTTCATATCATCAGTAACAATCATCTTGTTCCAATAGGAAGATAACCCCCTCCTGCAAAAAAAAAAAAAAAAAAAAAAAAACCTGACCGTAGCGAAAGGGCGTGAACCTTCTTTAGGCGATTAATCGGGTCCAATATTTCAATAAGTTTCTGCACACAAATATTTCAGTAAAAGAGGAAAATTTATTCAAACTTTCTGAATACCTATTTATGGGCGAAATTTGGTTCCCTTGGAACTTTTTAAGAGTTTGAAGGGCCACCATTTTGAACATTTTCATCTGATTATTCTGGTTAACGAACTCATCAAGATATTTCAACAATTAATGTTTGTGCCAAGTTTCGTCTCAATCCGCTGAAAATTAGGGTGGTTATGGCATTCACAAATAGCGTTATATATATACAAATAGATAGATAAATAGACACACAGAGGGAGAGAGAAAAAGTGTTTTTCTCCCTTCTCGCACCTGTGGTGCGTCAGAGCTAAACAGGGCCCCTTTGCAAAACGTATTGACGAGCCTAACCTAAACACAAGCCTCTTACTTGCTAACGTAGAAACGTGGTCGGGAGGTGTAAGGCATGTAGAAATTGTATTTTTAGTAACCATGAGTATGGTCGACTTCCGTGTTTTTCCTTTTACTTTTTGCAGCTACTTCGGAACGTTCAATTTTTATTCTTTACTAATTGCAAATGGCGTTTACATTCAAAATATGAGGAATTTTGGTGGCATTTGTTCGGATATTCTTCTCTTTCGAAATGAAGACAAGAACAAAAGCAATACGCAAAGACAAAAAGTATTATCAGTACTAAACATTACCAATAATAATTGCTACGAAAAACTAAATACGACCTCTTTTACCATCTCTCATGAGTTGTATGTATTATTAACAAAAATTTTTAAAAATGTCCTCGCTTAAGATTCGAACTTGCGTCCTTTGCATTTGTAAGCCAGCACTTTAACCACTACACCAAGATCATGGCATGGTGACCGTTTAGTTGTCGGCGTATTTGTTGTATTTGTGTTTTATGTTCCCACTTCGACAATTTTTACTCTTTTTTTGTAAGTTTAACAGCTGTTTCTGGCTTTCTCTTTCGGTGTCGTCCTTTATTTACACAATGCACTATTCGTATTCACAGCTTGTGCCCCTCTGCAATGTCTTATTCAGATTAAGCTTTTCTTTTTGCCCCTCAGTAAACATTTGATTGATTTAATTCTCATACTCTCCACGGATGGAGAGCAGGAATGCCAGACTCGAAAAATAGGTGTACATTTACTTTCCTGACAGATCATACATACTCGATAATGTCTTGTAAAATATTTTGCAATATCTGCGTTCCTTTTTCTGTAGAATCAAATGTTAACAGAACTTTTTTTCCACGTATATTTTTGTTTTTATTATTCCGTCAACTACTGTCTGTTTCAAATTACAGGTTAAAGGAGCATTAGAAAATTGTTTTTGAAATAACATATTCGATATTGCAAAGGTGCGATGACGAAAAATTATGATAAAAAATGTCCACGCTGTTACACAACAGCACTATGCTTTCGGAAGCTTGAAATCTCCCTGACTAGTAGCAGAAATTCTGAGAATTCCGCAACTTTTCTAGAAATTTCGAATTCCCTGACTCATCCAAGATATATCGCTCACCTCGCAACCATGTATTGCAAGTAATACAAATTTCCTCATAAGAAAGAGTAACCAAAAGCTTCCTGTAGTTTATTTTTAACGCTGATCCTTCTTTTCCTCATTTCATTTTCTTTCATCCTTCCCTATTTTTTCCATTTCTGGTCTCGAAGGGGGGGGTCCGGACCCCCCCTTGGCTACGGGCCTGCCTATAAGAAAAATTTGGTTCCAAAATTTCCAGGGCAAAAATTACGCCTACTGTCGCCGATGCTTAATACATTAAACTTGCAACATTCCTATTTTATTCGGATATCTGGTAACTGCTATACAACAGTAGTAGCTCTGCTTTCTACTGAATTATTAGGCCTATTTGTAATTGTAGTCAATGTCTAGATTTTAATATCCAGGGTATTTTGTTACAAGTTCCTCAAGGTCTGTCCACGTTTAATACAACGCAACTCTCATTTTTCTTAATTTTATTTTTTATTTATTTATTTTTTTTTTACACCTGATAAATGATCTAAGATAGTAGCTCCATTTTCCGCTTAGGAAGTAGCTAACGCCTAAATTTCAATATTCGGTGAATTTTATTAAAAGTCCCTGAAGGGAGCTTATGTTTACTATCGGTGAGCTTTTGTCCGCCCCTGTAATATAAGACTACCGGTCAGCTTATGTCCGACGGGCGCACACAGTGGGTCGAAAACGCAAAAAGCTGGCCAAAATATGATAACTATATTCAAATTGAATGAAATTTAGTATTAAGGGGTTATTGAGGTTGCTAATTACGATTCTGCAACTAAAGTTGAAAAAAACAAAATGGCGGATCCAAAATGGCGGAATAATTTGCAAAAGTCGAAAAAATCGTAGAAATGTTCTCAAAAGTGGCGATAAAGGGATTATTGAGGTTGCTGATTACGATTCTCCAACTAAAGTTGAAAAAAACAAAATGGCGGATCCAAAATGGCGGAATAAAAAAGGATGTTAACATACTTTGTAATTTTCACAATGTACCTTTAACAATATTCACTTTTTTCACATATTTTGATGAACAATTACTTGTTACTTACATTCTTATTTATTAGAAATGTATTATTACTTAAATGACACAAATTATTGGTATTTGATCGGTTATGATAACTGCAACGGCTTGTCACTGTAACATTAAATGAACAATAATTAACATCAACACGCTCCGTAATTGGCACGTTTTGGCAGCTACGTTTTTGTCGACAGCATTAATTAATATTCAGACTACCATTCTACAAAATATGAATGTGGTGCACGAGGGTGCACATAATGTTTTCAACACTTTAAGTTAATAAAATATATAAACAATGTGAAAATTTTACCTGACTTGCGATTCAAATTATAAATTATTACATCATTATTATTAATTTTTCACTTCATACACTTATTCTACTTACCAGTACGATATAGGAAAACTTTACAGATTTCAAAACTATGAACGCGTTCGAAAGTTACAACCGTTTCAACGGACGCGTCACAATTCTTCTATTGTCCTCAACTCATTTGACCTACTGAAGGGTCTACTTAAGAGTGGCTCAAGTAGTCGGAATAAAGTAAAAACCCTATTCTATTTATGGATTTGGGCCCTTCCTACATCACTCTAGCCAACTACATAAAAAGTTCCTATATTACTAACTTTCGTTTTCTTACTTTTGGCCAGCTTTTTGCGTTTTCGCCCCACTGTGGGGCCGCGGTAATTTTGTCACCGGGAAGTTCGTCACGGTAATGTCGTCACCGGTAATTTTGTCACCAAAATATTACCTCTTATCTCAAATATGATATCTAAAATACGTAACTATTTATTATTATTATTATTATTATTATTATTATTATTATTATTATTACTATTATTATTATTATTATTATTATTATTATTATTATTATTATTATTATTATTATTATTATTATTATTAATTTCAGCACGCAAAGTGCCACACATGTAAATATTTCGTGAAAGCAGAGAATTGTAAATAGCTGTGGGATTCTTCCTTTTATTTGAGGAGTGTCTGCAAATTTTGACTACCATTGCTTTGCTCAAATAAATGACACATTGCCGCAGAAAAGTAATATTGTTCTTCTCCTATTTTTATTGCCTACTATAAAAAAGGAAAGAGCTTAATACTATTCAGTAAAGAAAAGTCTGAACCTCTGTAGGGACCTCTGATTACAGATTCCGTTTGGTGATAAGTTGTTTACTTGCAGAGTTGCAGGGCTGTTGAACAATAAACCACACGTGTTCAGTTGCAGTCCAGTCTAGATCTGTAAGAACGTTTGCCTCCAATGAATACGATAAAAGAGAATTTCCGGCCATACAAAATATTAAGAAGCGAAGTCAGCACTTTATTTGCCATGATATGTGGGGGTGTCGCGGTAGCTCAGTGGTAGAGCGTTCACCTCCGGTGCTTGGGGCCCCTGATTCGATCCCAGCTAGCGCCATGTGGACTTTGTGGTGGACAAACACTGTGTTCGTGGATTTTCTCAGGGTTCTTCCATTTCCTCCCACTTTCTTCATTCCACCATTTCACTCATCTCTCATCATCACCGTTTCCTTTAGCATAACCGTGGTACATAAAGATTTCATTTCATTTTTACCATGATATGAGAGGATTTAGCGAACATCATGATAATTGTCACTTCTCGTAAAATTAAGTTATTAGATGGACTGGATTGGTATTAAACCACAAGGGAAACTTGTTTGATATGTGTCATTGTATTGAATTGCATAGGAATGATGAACTTTCTTTTCATACTTACTCGAAAGTCAAAAAAATGTGGCATACAATGATGTTTTCATGAACTGCCCATATTATACAAATAACAACATTGTTATCCGGAATTGGCTTTTTGCAAATATTGGTAATAATAATAATAATAATAATAATAATAATAATAATAATAATAATAATAATAATAATAATAATATGTAGAAACTAGATGACGATATGAACCCTGTTCTGCTCAATGAATTTACGTGAATAAATATATACTTTACAAAAAATTAAGCTAGTGTCAAATGCGTTCCTGCATAACATTAGACTCAGTTTAAAATATATATAATTCTTTCTTCGATCGATCTCTTCGTTTCTAAAAACGTTTTGACTACACCCTTCTAACGTCCGTCCGTTGATACACCACTTGCAGAAGAGGCTCGAAACCAGCCACAGAGCTTTGGGCTGCCATGAATATGTTAGAAGGGACCAAGTCATTAAAAATTCTCTTACAAATATTTAAATTGTGCATTTTGTATTGAGGTCTGGAGGGGACATGAAAAATTTAGGGAAGGCCAGGCCCTCCCTAGCCCCCCTCTGATTGCGAGCCTGTTGCAGAATAGCACTTACCAACTTATTCTGAAATAGACTTATTACTATATTGTCACATTTTTCCTTATTGAGGAGGAGGTAGGTGAATGACCGCTCAAGACGTTGCCAATTTCAGTCATCTGCATCTGTCCATCAATCTCTTTTCTAGGAAACGACCGCGGAGTCGAGGAGGGTAGGTATGAGTGGGTCTGTTTTGTCAATTCTTTTGATCGAAACACCGCCCGAAACAATGAGGGCATGTGGTTCTCGAATCCGTACATGAGAACGAGGTCGCTTCGTATTTTGAAGTGAAAAAAATAAATAAGAATGTTGCCTTCTTTCCTAAACGCTAAACCTTTTTTAACTTGATGTAATAAATAACCTATATGATACTGATTGATACAATTGGATTTGGAGGAGTATTCCTTTTCCATCCAGGGGTGTGTGTAAAGAAATTTGGTGGGGTGTTAGGGGGGTATTGGGGGTGTAGATTACTCCCTGGTATCGTGTGCAAATGCACTTTTGTGAATGCCCAGTTGTTTTGAATAAATCACTTGGATCAGTTGAAGACAACCACCAGTTTTTCCGCTTCCAATCTTTGTATTGTCCTCAATACCGAGACCACCGTATTTATTTGTTTCCGCTGGGATGTTTCCTTTTGGCAAGTAGGGTACATAACTTTTTCTTGAAAATTTGTTGCCAAAGATTTCTTGCAGATTGACGCATGGCTGAATGCTGGGGGAGGGGTCAATTCTTGCCATTCGCTGTTGTGCTATCAACACTACGAGGAAGATTAGGAGACTTCGGGAGGGCAGCTATGAGGCTGTGTTTTTGTCACCAGCTGCGCATTCAGAAAAGTTCGCTTTTTCCTAAAGAGACTCCTGCTTCTTGGAATTCGCCCCAGGCGAATTATTTAAACTTGTTCCTTGCATACCAGCATCTGGAAGGGAGAGTTGATAGGGATCCGTTCTTTTCCAGTTTTTCCAAAGTGAATCTTTTACCATTAACATATACATATTTGAAACAGTGATGGCAGTTGGCGGGAAATTTCCCGTAAAACGGGAAATTCTGATCACTGCCGGGAATGCGGGAAGTTTTCTTTAAAATAGGCTGAAATCGGGAAATTCTGACATTCTCAACTTTTCTAGTATGTTTCATCATTCATTCATTTTTCCTACTTTTGCTTAACAATTCCTTCACTGACTTATCTCAATGTTGACTAACTAAGCAGTCATATAGCCAGCAACCACATGACAGAAGAAAGCGACTAGATAAAGACAAAATTAAACGAAAAGGGTCTGGTACTATGGACTCTTGCTGTGAACTGACCATGAGTAAATATCTGGTCTTTTCGCTGTTGCTACCTTTCCCCTCGCACACGTGACATTGGTTTATTGTTTCCAAAACAAAAGGAGGTACAATTGTCTGGTGGTTTTGTGTTTTGGCACACACACAGGTGTCACTGCTATGTTTGAATAATAAAAGGAATTTTCAAACCAATTCGATATATATAAGAAAAGAAACAGCGAACAGAGGGAGACAAAAAATGTAGCAAGTCAAGTTTTCCGCGTTGGGCCATTGTAGAGAGTAAATATTTTGATAATGTCCCGTAGATGCGCTTAGACCTTTCCTACCTGTCCTTACCACTTTTCAGCACGAAAATATGTAGGATGTCTCAAATGATGAATCAATAAATAAGATAGAAAAATGAAATGAAATCTTTGAGTTTTACGTCGCACGGTTATGCCGGTTAGGCTAAAAGAGACGGTGATGATGAATAATAAATGAAATGGTGGAATGAAGAAAGTGGGAGGAAACGGGAGAACCCCGAGGAAGCCCACGCACACACTATTTGTCCACCACAAAGTTCACTTGGCAGGGGCTGGGATCGAACCCGAGACCCCAAGTATCAGAGGTGAACGCTCTACCAGTGAGCCATCGCGACCCCATAAACAAGACAGAGAACAATACTTCACACTGCTATCATTTGTTGTAGGCCTACATCTTAATGAAGTTGTTTTCCATAGAAGCATAGCCCTCTTTCCGAAATAGCTCCTTCGTGTCGCAGAAGTGTCAAATTTAATCTTGTTTCGAACTAGAGTGAAAGAGAGAAATGCAGCATTTGTTTCGCGTTAATTTTTTTATTTATTTTATTATTACTATTATTTTTTTTAAGATGAGCGAGAGTAAGAAACGAGATGAAACTAGGAGATCTAACAAGGAGTGACTTTCGGATCCACAATTTAATAGGGTTTACAGTCCGCGTCGGGAATCGATACCAATACTAGGTATGAGCTGTTGTAACATAGAGTTCTTTTGTAGTAAAAGTGAACTTCAGTATCACACAAAAAACTTCAAGCATCTAGTAATGTAATGCAATAGCAAAATATTTTGTCTATTACTACAGCTTTTTTTTTTTTTTTTTTTTTAAAGGAACAAGTAATGTGCAGCAACACAAAAATCTTGTTTTAAGACCAGAAAATCGTATTGTGTTTCTTTGCTGAACATAACATTCCCTTCCAAAGCATAGAAAAAAGCATGCTGTTCGTTAAAAAAAGTTCACATTGTTTTTAAAATATTTTTTTTTAATATTGAGCCAACAGCTTTGTGATATCATACATTTCTCATATTGTAAATAGTGGCTTTTATATTACGAGAATGAGTTCAACTGTACGTTATAGGCAGTGGTGTAATGCTAGAATTTTTTGTAGGTATACGCTTGATCCCTTTCAAAAGTATAGCGTATACATAAGACTACTTGGCGTATACGCACCCAATATACGCTCATTCTTCCGTAATTTAAGGTGAATATACACTGGACTATAGAAAATTTAGGTGGGTATACGCCGTATACTCCCGTATATGCCCCATTACATCCCTGGTTATAGGCCATCTAAAGTGACATTTTTCAAAATTATTTATCACTAGATGTTATAAATTGTATCTATTTTAGTTGGCGGAAATGTTGCGCCTGATCGGTAAATTTCACGGCTTCGGACGGGAAATTAGCTGTTTCAAAACTGGCATCACTGATTTGAAATTAAGTTAGCAAGTTTTCCATCCTGACGTGGTTCTTGCGTGTAGTGGCGGATCGTGGACATAAGCTCACCTATATTGATGCAGAAGCGGACAAAAGCTAACCGGACATAAACTCACAGTAAATAATACTACAATTATGTTACAACAAACTATGTTATAACAATGATAAAAATTATGTTTGCAATAACCTAATAATAATCAGCGCCGTTGCTACAGAGGGTCTGAACCTCTAAACCCTCTGAAAAATCTATCGTGGTGGCAAATCTCAGCATGTCATAGAAAACAGCAAACCAAACAAAGGCACTAGTGTTTTTTTAATATTATTAATTTACAATAAAATGATAGAGAGTACACACTCCACAATATGGGTATACATTATTTTGTATTGTACACAGTTCAAAATACATTATTGCCATTAAATATATTAAAATACTCAATTGCAGCAGCTTTGTCGAAGTACTGCATAATACATTATTATTACATCTATTACATCTATTACATTACATCCATTACATTATTTATATTTTTCTACACTATATAAAATGAGTTAATATAAAGGACTCCGTTAAAAGAGAAATGCAATTTTCAATTTACGCATCTATCGTGTAACTTAGGATGTTTTGTGTTCATTTGGAGCAAAACATTTTTTTCAGCAGCGAGATTGTATGGGACTTCTCTCATCCTGAAGGCGAGAGCACTCACCACTCATTCGCAAGGAATCAATACGAATATATGTGCCTGGGAACACTTAGCTGTTTCTTCAGGTATGTGGTAGTCTTTACTGGAAAAGGAACTGATATATCCTCAATAAAAGTATTGTGGTAAACAAAACCAAACTCGAGTTGTGGCAAACGACACAGCGTTGGTTCAGAGTAGCTTTCGAAAAAAAGACTTTAATAAAAGAAAGGGTATGTGTGTGTTTTCTAGGATGTCCACTAGCCACTTTCTTTTGGGTCTAGGATGTTTCGGTGTAGGACGTTTCGGTGTAGGGCGTTTCGGTGTAGGATGTTTCGGTGTACGGATGTTTCAGTGTACGGACGTTACGGTGTTCGGGCGTTTCGGTGTAAGGACGCTTAGCTGAAAAGGACGTTTCGGTGTATAGCCTAATATTTGATTGTTTTAATCATATGGTTGTAATGAACAGTCATGAAGTGTCACAGTGTAGCTACTCTGCAATAGTTTAAACTGATTAACATTGTTATTAAGTCTCATTGTTATTGAGACAGGATGATAATACAACACCAATCCATTCGCAACAATAATTTCTATTCAGAGGTGTCCATAGGCGAGTTTTATAGAATAATAATCAAATCTAATTCAAAAATCAAATTTACTGCAAAGTATTCAGCATCATTTCTAAACAGAAATAAATATATATCATAAAGTTCCTGAGACACAGTAATAATATATACAAACTGAATAATACCTCAAAGGAATTTTGTTGAAAAAAAATAAATATACATAGAATCACTCAACTCAGAATCTAAAATTGTACGCAATTCCTTTTAAGAATGAAATTACAACAGATTTGTAATTTTCACAAACGTTGCTCAGTCTCTTCGTAACATCGGCGTATTTTTTCTTTGTTCTGACTTTATGTCCGCCAATTATTTGTTCCATTTGAACAGCACTAACAAGGAGACTTACAGAAGTGTAATTTAATGATTTGAATGAACTTTGCATACTTGTAGAATAATAATAATAATAATAATAATAATAATAATAATAATAATAATAATAATAATAATAATAATAATAATAATAATAAAATCGACACGTATTTTTTTTTCGGCAATGGTGCTGGTTTAAGGGTAGGAACCACCCTTTGAATGTTAGGGGTGACCTCCAAGCACAAACAGAAAATAATCATTAAATTAGAAGATTAAATGATACGGCCAGCTTATTGCCAAGGGGGTTTTAGGACAGATGATTCAGAACCAGACGTTAAAATTACAAGATTCAAATTGGCGGATCCAATATGATGACTACAATTACAAATAATCCTCTGGTTTGAAATGCTCTGCAGTTAGCCAGGAACAATTATATTGGCAGGGGCTACTGCGAGAAAGTGCAGACTGATTTGAAACCCCTTTCTGTACTTATTTTAACAGGACGCTTGATTAAAGTAAATCTATAGCCAAATTATTTAGAAGCCAGGCCAAATGCATTTGTCGCGAATGTGAAAATCCTATCACTGATTCATAATCAGTTTTCTTCTCCTAGATTTGTAATCTTATTGGGTATGCATGATATAAAAGCGGTTATTTGGAAGAAAATCCACCTGTGTTTGAAAATTTTATTTCAAAGATTGTGCAGCACTTTGCGATTCGTGCTCAGTTATTGCCGTAATAAGGTGTGTGTGGTGTAAACAATGTTTATGCATCACACACTTTTTTACGGAATATCATTACCGTAAAACATTTTCTCAATCAATTCATAATTATAACATTTGAGGATATATGAAGTTCTGACATAGAGTGAGGCGAGGGGACTCGCTATAAATAAGCACCTCGAATAGTGGGAGGTAGAGACTTAATTTAATCAAGCATCCCATTAAAATAAGTACAGAAAGGGGTTTCAAATCGGTCTGCAACCTTCTCGCAGTAACCCCTTCCAATTACAGCAGCATTTAATTTTTATTTTATTTATTAAATTATATTGTCTATTTCATGAATTTATTTCTCCATAACGAATAATTTACATTTTGAAGAGTGGACGTTTCGGTGTAAACATTGGACCTTTTACACCGAACCAGCCTCACACCTAAACGTCCATACTATGAGACACCCGTACATCGAAACGTCCTACACCGAAACGCCCTACACCAAAACATCCTACACCAAAACATCCTACACCGAAACAGCCGTATCCCCTTTCTTTTTTATTCTAGCCCATTGTTTTATTAGAGAAAGTATTCTCTTTTAATGTTCGTGATTTACATTTTTTGATTTTACTAATTTCTCCTTCTGGCCTATTTTGGTGTCCCTTGCTTTAAAAGTATTCTTATATATAATGTTATGTTGTTTTAATTTTTATTGATAAACAGGGACATACGCAGAAGGTCCTGCGGGTCCGGACCCTCCGAAATCCGGACTTTTATTTGTAAATTTAGTCTTATTATAGGGGCAATTTTACAATTTTTAATATAATTTAGCCTGAAATTCTGTTTGAACCCTCCCCCGAGAAGCTCTGGAACCATCCTGAAATAAATTCCTGCGTACGTCCCTGTTCATAATATTAAAATTACATCATACAGTGATAACATTTTGCGTAGTATACATTTAAAGATCTCAAGAAGAAATCAGTAAAATTTTCCTTTATTTCAAAGAATAAATAGAATGTTTCCTCATACAAGTTAATGGGCTGAGAAACCATGATGCTGTCGACATCCAACACACTTAAGTGCTACTCTTGTTTGTTGGGATTTATAAAACCCACAATTAAAATAATACCTATTTCGCTAGATATTTCTATGAACGCACGGGTTCATTAGTTGTTAGTATATAAATTTCCTACCTTGGAAACTCAACCGTATTCCCTACTCTATGATGTTTATGTAAAAAAAAAAAAAAAAAAAAAAAAAAAAAAAGATGCCGTGGAATTTGTTACTAAAACAACAAATACAAATGCCAGCCTCAAACACTACTCATGAAAATCTATGAAAAAGACATTTCTATTTCCAAAACCAGCCTCAAATGTCACACACTCTTCAAGTGAATAAATATCACACATTACAAATAGTACATCGACTCTCTCGCCCGACTTCCGACGCAATCGCCTCCCTCGTACAGTTACCTTCATGTATTTAATAAACAATAAGTAAGGTTAAATATGATTCTCATTCAAGTGATTGAAATTTATATATTATAATATACATAGGAATAGATTATATCTTCGGTATATTATTATTTATATAACATGTATATATATATATATATATATATATATATATATATATATATATATATATATATATATATATATATATATATATATATATATATATATTAAATAGATTGTCATTTTATATTGGGCTCGCTTGGGCTCACTTCGGTTAGCAGTTGTGCTCGCACTCATTTCGGCTTGCTCTGACTTATTTTATTAGGATTCGGGCTCGCTCTTAATTATTGAGCCCGAGCTCAGTTGAGCGCGAGTGACTTGCTCGAAAGTTTGGACACCTATGTCCTAAGCCAAATTTGAAAAAAAAATAGTATTCTTGGATATCATATGACCCGTTGCTGTTGACAAGTTTATATATATATGACAGTATATATATGCAAGTGATTTGGGAACCTGAGACTCCGCAATATTGTTCCGAATCGTGCCTTGCACCTTTTGACTGGATCAGATTATCTTCTTACCCTTACTTTGACTCAAGAAAACTAGTTCTTTTAACAGTGTGACTTCCCTCTAGAGAGCAGCCTCTACTTTTAATTATGTGCTTGAGAATATACACCGTGTATAGTCCTGCTAGAATACGTTAAATATAAACAATTCTCTATTGAATCCGAATATAAGAATAGAAAATTTGAAAGGGCGAGTTGATTATATTTTTATTTTGTTTTATTTATTTAACAATCTAACTCCAACAGGGACGATCATCTCCAATTATAGGAGCTTTACTACAGTTGATTTACAATTTTACAGCCTCTATTTTGCTTTAAAAAAAATTAAAGTTAATGAAATCTCAAGTAAGATGTTTGCGAGTATGAAATTTACGTCATAACACCACATTGAGTCTAGAAGTTATGTGTAATACATTTGAGAATGATAAGCATAATGTGGTTCTACTTTTCGATTCATCTATACATTACTTTGTATATAAAAGTACACTATATAAAATGAGTTAATATAAAGGACTCCGTTAAAAGAGAAGCTATCGTGAAATTTAGGATGTTTCGTGTTCATTTGGAGCTAAATATTTTTTCAGCAGCGAGATTGTATGAGACTTATCTCGTCCCGAAGGCGAGAACAGTCGCCACTTTTTTTGCAAGGGATCAATACGAATATAAGTTCGCGGCAACATTTAGCTGTTTCGTCAGATATGTGCTAATCTTTATTGGAATAGGAACTGATAGGCCCCTATATCCTGAATAAAAATATTGTGACAAACAACACCAAAATCGAGTTGTGGGAAACGACACACCGTTGTTTCAGAGTAGCTTTCGAAAAAAGACTTTATATAAATTTCCTACCTTGTAAATTCAAGAGGTTTCCTTACTCTATGTTCTTTTTTTTTTAAAAAAAAAAAGATGCCATGGAATTTGTTACTAAAGCAACAAATACAAATGCCAGCCTCAAACACCACTCATGAGAATCTATGGAAAAAAAAAAAACATTTCTATTTCCAAAACCAGCCTCAAATGTCACACACTCCTCAAGTGGATAATTATAACACATTACAAATACAGTAAAACCTGCCTTCAACGGACCCTTTATTAAACGGAAAACTGTCTTAAACGGAAATATTTCACGGTCCCATGAATTTTGGAGTAAAAAACGTGTAAAAGGTCCTTCATTAAGCGGAAACTGTGTTATGCGGACAACGGAAAGCAAAATAAAACTTTAACGGAAAATTCTCAGTTTTAGACTACATGGATTAGAAAAATTTTTAGACATCATGTGAGAGGGCTAACATATACATTGAACTGTCTGCGATAAATTTTTCGTTCTTTTCTTAAATCTTTATGGACAATGTTGACCTTTGCCAACCACTACTCATATTCACCGGGATTTCACCCCCACAAGTAGTGCTCTCAAACGGGTCGGGTCGGGTCAGGCCAGCTCGGGTCGGGTTGTCGAGTCGGGTCAGTCGGGTCAGCTCGGGTCGGGTTATCGGGTCGGGTTGTCGGGTCGGGTTGTCGGGTCGGGTCAGTCGGGTCAGCTCGGGTCGCGTTATCGGGTCGGGTCACTCGGGTCGGGTCACTCGGGTCGGGTTATCGGGTCGGGTCAGTCGGGTCGGGTTGTCGGGTCGGGTCAGTCTGGTCAGTTCACTTTGGTCAACTAAGTTTAGGTTGAGCTTAAACTCGGCTGGAGTCGAAAACTGCTGTTTTACACTACCTGCGTAATTAAAAATAGCAATTTTCAATTGATTTTATAGAAGCCATAAATGTATTTTGAACACTTGCAGCTAGTGTTTTTATGGTAAATGCTTATTTTTGTAGTTGTATGTACTTTAATTTTTAAATGTGGAAGATTGATTTTACCAATCGACTGTAATATTAATATCTACGCCAATATGGAGTCTGGATTTAGAACAAAACTAGAAGTAGTTTAAGCAAGGTCAAAAGAAAGATTGGATATGGACGACCAAGCCCAAGCAGGGCCGCGGTAGCTCAGTGGTAGAGAATTCATCTCTGGTGCATGGTGTCCATGGTTCGATCCCAGCTTGTGTTAAGTAGGCTTTGTGGTGGAGAAACGCCGTGTAGTGGGTTTTCTCGGGGTTCTCCTGTTTCCTCCCACTTTCTTCATTCCACCATTTCATTCATTTCTCATGGTCACCATATCCCTTAGCCTCGAAGCAGAATCGAGGGACCTTAAACTCAGGGGTGTAGCTAAGGGGGGGCCATCGGGTCCAGGCCCCCCAAATGGTTTCCTGCCCCCCCCAAATGACCAGCTTTAAAAACATCATAGTAAAATTATCTCGCTTCCTTCATTTAAAAGTAACAAAGTTATTGACAATTAATAATATACGGTAAAATAGTATGGAGAAATATTGTTTTTCCATACCGATCGAAAAATAGGATAAATTTTTGTGACAGCAGATTACACAATTTACTGCGATTTATATTTGACAGTTTAAAGACAAACATTTTAACAAGATATTATAAATACAGCCATAAAACAAAGGTACTAAACTGATTTGTAAGTACATTATATTTTTATATGCTTTAACAAGTATTTTAAAAGACAGAGAATGGAAAATTTGGTGAGAAACAATGTTTTTATTCAGTTTGGATTTCATTCGCTCTCTTTTATTTCTACTCAGTGTAATAAAATAATTGTTTTTTTTTTAGTCACGAATAATAAATAAATATTTTTGTCAGGAAAGTATAAAGAAATTAAGTGAAATTTAAAGAAAATCAATCTTGTGTACATAGGTTCTGTATACAAGGTCTTAAATTTAAATAAAAAGGTAACCAAGAAAAGTTTTGTTGCTTTTTCACCCACCACCTTCGAACATCGATACGTCACCTAACCTGGAAGATCAAAAATAGTCCCCATCAACATCGACGACCTTCTGAAAACGTTCCTGAAGGCCATGGAATTCATCGCGGTAGAAGTTGGTGGGCCGTGAAACGAAGAAGATATCAGGTGCATTTTGGACTTTTACTAGGGATTTGAATTGGCGGCCTCTAAGGTGATTGTCCAAAGAATGGAACAGGTAATAATCGGACGGTGCAATACCCGGGGAATATAGTGGTTGCAATATTGTTTCCCATCCAAGGCGGAGAATGGTGTCCTGAGTCATCCTAGCCACGTGGGACTTAGCGTTGTCCCGTAAACGAGGACCCATTTGCAATTCAGAAGTGATGGTTCCAGAGTTTTGAGTTTTTGTTGAGCACAGCTCAACTGCTGACACTACACAGTTGCATTGATACTCTGACCAGCTGGTAGCAGTTCCCGATGCACGATGCACCAAACACACAGAAGGACCTTCTTCTGGTACAGTGCTGGTTTCGGCTGTTTTGAAATCGGTTCATGGGACGCTAACCAATGATGACGGCGCCGTGGAGCTTCGTATAGGACCCACTTTTTATCACATGTCAACGCCCTGTCCAGAAATGGCTCCGAAACAGTAAATAAACGTTTCGGACTGCCGCGTTGCCTTCTGGCCCGGAGTCAAAACATGTGAGACCCAACTTGATGGATGTGCTGCCGAATGGTTTCTCCACACAATGAATTGTAGTCCCAGTTCCTCTTTGTACGTACATGTGTTGGTCTTCTGGCATGTGGTGTTTTCGGGTGTTTGGTCATCGTTCTTAAACTGGTTAAACCATCGCTGCACTGTCCGCGTCGTCACGACACCCTCAACAAAGGCCTGGCATATTTTCTGTCCCGCTACAGCGGCGTTTGACCTCCATTTGAACTCGTTCAGCATACATGCTCTTATGACGCTCTGTGGATGTCCCATGTTCCCTCTGTCTTTACGCAAGTTCACTGTGTATCTGAATTGCCACAACCAGGTAGTATGTTGGATATACCCACACCAACAACTGACGTTCGCCTTATCTCCACTCGCATTCAACTCACGGTATGAGGTCCAATTGAACACAGACCTCCACGAAAAGGGACAGAACTTTCTGGTTATTTTTATAGTTATGCACAAAAGTATAGCGTTTGGTCCCGGGCAGTAGTTCTTGATTAAGCATAGTAAAAACTATCTTGAATATAGACCTAATTTATGGATAATAATAATAATAATAATAATAATAATAATAATAATAATAATAATAATAAATAAGATAAAATAGTGTTTTTAGTTTTCCAGAAGGAAACCAAAATTTTCCTTTCTTTTAGGCCTGAAAAACACTAGCAGCAACACATTTTTTGCTTTGTACATTGTAGCCGCCCCCCCCTCAAAAACGACGGGCCTTTCCTACACGAACCTGCTGGCTACACCCCTGCTTAAAGTGAATATTTCATTTTATTTCACCAAGCCCAAGGACATCGATACAAGAACAAGATAAAGATTGGATATGCAAGACGAATTGCATAGTAATCTTGCTCTTGGCCTTGTTTTGGTGATCACCAAGTAGCGATGAGCGTATTTTCTAGCTTTCCGTATAGTATGAAATACCATAATCAAAATCACACTTGGTCTTCATTTGTACCGATGAGGTGAGCATTCTTGGCTCTTGTATAGCATGAAAGATCACCAAGACTACGAAATGCAGGACCAAGACTTGACTGCAAGACAAAGAATAAGACGCAGTATTGATGACCAAGACCTAGGGAGCGAATTGTTTGAATTTCATTTGTTGGGCTGAAAGTGATGAAATAAAATTAGTGCTTTATAATTAAATATCAACCTGTATTTTTAAATTCATATTATGTATCTTCTTACGTGCAACTATATATACTGTAAAATACGTTTTAATTACCGAGAAAGAAAAATCAAAGTGGTACGGGTCCCGGAATCATAAGAACCTATTTTGGAATGAAAGTTGAAGGGTTGGAAAAAACCACAGGTGTTCTCCTGTTTCCTCAACCCTTATCATTGTAGTTAAATGATTTCCTTTTGTCTCCGCCAAGAGACTCTTGCTACTGCCTTCCGAGAAGACGCCCTGCCGTCCCAGCAGGTGAGAACACTGACCTTGAAGAAAAATTTCGTCACATAGAACTAAAGAAAAAAAATAAAATAAAAAAAATAAATAAATAAATAAAATTAAATTAAAAATAAATTTCTCCCACGTCAGACCTTGGTATCAGTTATAAAAAGAAATAACCAAACCTCAAAAGTGCCAAATATTCATTAAGATGCATATACAAATCCCCGCTTGATCTAGCTAGTGGTTAACGTGTAAGACTTCGGTACACGTGGTCCGGGTTCAATTCCCAATGGGAGTGCATTTTGGTGTTCACCCAGTGTTGTGACTATAGTGCTCTCAAATGGATCGGGTTGACCCAACCCGACCCGTGACCCGACCCGACCCGACTCGGATCGGGTCAGCTCGGGTCGGGTTACGGGTCGGGTCGGGTCGGGTCGGGTCAACTCGGGTCGGGTTGTCGGGTCAGCTCGGGTCGGGTTATCGGGTCGGGTTGTCGGGTCGGGTCAGTCGGGTCAGGTCGGGTCGGGTTGTCGGGTCGGGTTATTCGGGTCGGGTCAATCGGGTCAGCTCGGGTCGGGTTGTCGGGTCGGGTTATTCGGGTCGGGTTATCGGGTCGGGTCAATCGGGTCAACTCGGGTCGGGTTATCGGGTCGGGTCAACTCGGGTCGGGTCACTCGGGTCGGGTTATCGGGTCGGGTCAGTCGGGTCAGATCGGGTCAATCAGGTCGGATCACGGTTCGGGTCAGTCGGGTCGGGTCGGGTCATCGGGTCGGGTCAGTCAATTCGGGTCACGGGTCGGTTCGGGTCGGTCTTCAACCCGACCCGACCCGACCCGTTGAGAGCACTACCCACAAGTTTCGGCTGGTCCTTCGGAGCATGTCAGCTGTCAGTCTTCTTTGTGTCAGCGTACTTCAGTTCCGCTTGGGTAGCGACTAGCAACAGCCAACAAAAATCAGGAGAAAATTGATAAAACAAGGTTCTGGAAAATATTAATTAACGCAACAAAGCAGGAATTATATATCCTTATCACGTGTCGTAAAAACAAGTAGGAAAGAGTTCAGAGGACTTTCAAAATTCCAGAGAAAGCTTTTCTGTATCCTGAACTATACCGCAGCCAAGCAGCAATGTATACAGAAAATCCTGCTTGACTACTGGGACAAATAAACAAAACGTTTTTTGTATATTAATCCGTAGAAGGAAGAAGTACTGTAATTGAACAAGTTACGTACACCTATATATATTCTCAGTATGTCCGTTATAAGCATTTTGTATAAAGGAAAGGTCTACATCCATTAGGCGGAAGCCTGACTTTAACGGAAATTTTTGCGGGTCCCGCTCGATTCCGCTGAAGACAGGTTTCACTGTAGTAAATCGACTCTCTCGCCCGACTCCAGACTCAATCGACTCCCTCACTATCAGCCACGCTCATGCGCCCTCCCTTACCCTCAAGAACTGTTGGTAAGCTAAGCTCCTTAAATACGAAATTAGAATGGTTAGTTTAACGTTCCACGGCTATGGCCTTTATTCTAAGGGAGACGAGCGACTAATGCAAATGAATAAAGGTAAAATTAAGTCCTTGTGTTCGCTCACCGAGAATTGAACCCCTGACCCTGTGCATCACTGGCGCACACGCTAACCACTAGACTAGCGATGAGGAAGGTTTTAAATTTGTATTAGTTAAAGTTGAACTAACCACTAATTATGTTTCCATATGGGAGTGGCAAACCATAATGTGTAATGGCATTTAAGCAGGCAACCAAATCTCAAACTTATCAATTAAATTTAAAATACTTTAAATTCAGTGGTGAAAACGATATAATATATATATATACTGCAAGCAGGCATGTAGAAGCTAATACGTCATTCTATTAAACTATAGATCATCCGTTACAACGAATGTTATGAGAACTTGTGACATTGACACGTCTTACAAGGAATGCTTTTCCAAGAATTACAGAATTTTCGTGACCTTTCCACCCCTCTCGAGCCTCTATAGTTTGCTTCTGACAAAAATAATGTGTTTTCCGCATGAGTAAGTAACTATTCCAAGAAAAAAGTGTGTGATTCTAACGACTGCAAAAATGTTTATAACCTGTTTTAAGTCAGACATAAATGCTATGCTTTTGTTTGGTTACATAAAATATGTTATCTTTTCTAGCTATATGACCACTCGAAAAAAATACTAGAGAGGGGAAAAAATGAAAATGTTCTTCAGGGAGAGAATTAAATTTTTGTCACACGGAATATCCCTTTCACCATCCCCATTAATTTGTACACTGGACCAGCTGATGTTTTGTGACCTAATTACGTGACTCTGTGCCAACCAGGTTGCTACTCTAATTGAAGTTCGCAGAAAAGTGCTATTTCAACCATTTCCCAAACAAATAACTTTCAAGCAAACATTCTTCAGGAATTCATTCTGGTGATGGGCATTTTCGCGAACCCTCACTCACCCTCACCCTCAATTAATTCCCTCGCCATTACCCTCATTCACCCTCACCCTCAATCGACTTCCTCACCCTCAGACTCAGCCACCCTCACCCTCAGTTGGCTCCCTCACCCTCACCCTCAGCCACCCTCACCCTCAGTTGATTCCATCATATTCGCCCTCAGCCACCCTCACCCTCAGTCGACTCCTTCACCCTCACCCTCAGCCACCCTCACCCTCAATCGACTTCCTTACCCTCACCCTCAGACACCCTCACCCTCAATCGACACCTTCACCCTCACCCTCACTCACCCTCACCCTCAATCGACACCGTCACCCTCACCCTCAGACACCCTCACCCTCAGTCAACTCCCTCACCCTCACCCTCAGACACCCTCACCCTCAATCGACTCCCTCACCCTCACCCTCAGACACCCTCACCCTCAGTCGACCCCCTCACCCTCACCCTCAGACACCCTCACCCTCAATAGACTCTTTCACACTCACCCTCAGACACCCTCACCCTCATCTTCCGGAATGAGGGTGAGTGAGGGTGAGGGCGGCCCTCTTGAGGGCAAAAATGAGTGAGGGTGCCCATCTCTGGTCTCGAGGGCCAAGTCTCGGTCCCGTCTCGAAAGTCTCGAAATAAATATGTGAAATTAAAATTGTGAAAATATTATTATCGTACAGTCTGTAGTTTTCGCTTTTTCGGCCTTCATTCTTGATTTAGGATTATGGTATGGTGTACTTCTTCATTGCTAATTTGGCTGCGCTAAAGCTTTCCATGCGCGTGTTCTAGGTTCAATCATCAGTGGGTATATCATACCTGCTGTTCATTTCAATGGGGCTATTTAAAGCAAGATGTATAATTGAACAATTTTACAATTCTCGAACTATTCAAGACTTGGAAACGAACATTAGCAATACCATTCAGAACATTAACACCTCTAATCTTCGTAAAGTTGCTGCCAACCTGGTGAAACGTGTGAACCAGTGTTTGAATCAAAAGACGGGACACTCCCAGCATCCGCTGTGGAGCTTGCAACTCATTTCTGATAGTAGCAGTGTTGCCAGGTGCATGTAAGTAATCGTTTTGTTATGATAATTTCAAAGTTTGTTTTTCATTCTTTTCAGGAATTGCATAATGTAGACAAATCCTTCACACACCTTTCGACGCGCTGAAACATCAGAAAAGTTGCCAATTCACAGTGTTAATTTATGAAAACTACGATTTCCCTTTTTCCACCTTACAGACGCCTCATCCGATTAGTTATCGGTGGAAATATATATATATATATATATATATATATATATATATATATATATATATATATATATATATATATATATATATATATATATATATTCTGCTTCATAGTTTTAAAGCTACTTCAATTAAACAAACTGAAAATTAACAACAGAACATCCATACGTATGAGTTATGAGTCAATTTGCATGGTTTGCAAAGAAAAAAATGATTTACACCTTCGGTTACATCTGGCAACACTGTGTTGTTCCTAGTGTACTTCTATCGTTGCTTCCTAGTTTAAAGATATGTGCATGAAGAAGCCTTCGTTTTGGTATAGCCATTATTCGTGTATCACTTCAGGTTCAAAACTTCTACTATCCCAAACTTCGGGTTGCGTTGAATATTGGACACCTGTATTTCATCGTATCGAAATTGACTTTTACAGTTTCTCATTTATTATTCAATACATTCTGTTTGACTGTCACTTTAAAAACAGAATATAACGTTCATTACCTTAGCAATTAGGATAAATTCTTACTACGATATATTTTGTTTCAAATTGATCAAATCTGTTTGTACACGAGGGAAAATGTCGCCCCTCAGTGGTGACGAAATTAGCTTTGGGTGTCCACAGAGTTATTTTTACTCAACTAAGTTGGACAAAACACTAATCTGTTTCCTTTCGGAAATATCTTCCTTTATTCTTCATACTACTCTTCGCAGTAGTTTGTGTGAAGTATAAAAAAGTTTTAAATTTTAAATATTTTTTGCTCTGATTAATCATATAATTCTAATGATGTCATGCAGAGACGTAAGAAGAAATTTAATTCGGGGGAGGGGTCCAAAGCTTTTCGGGGTAGTATGAATATGAGGACAAATTGTATTACAATTTGTAAAATCACCCCTAAAACTAGGTAAAGTTTACAGAAAAGTCATGATTTCAAGAGAGGGGGAGTTTGGACCCCCAGGACCCACATCCTGCTCGACCCTGATGTCATGTATTTTTTGATGTAGCTACGCTGAAATTTAAAAAATATATATATATTGCCACGTTTTAATTGTAAACACTGATACAGGAAAAACGACATTTTATTTTAGTATAAGTATGTATGATTCTTGTTATTTGTTTACAATACAAAAATATGAGAGGGGACCTTCTGTCGTTAATCAGTCCCGGGGTCCCAACTGCCTACGATACAGCACTATATGCAGGTATATATATAGTGCCGTATCGAAAAACTTTGGATCCCTCCCCCGATATATATATATATATATATATATATATATATATATATATATATATATATATATATATATATATATATATACTTTATATTTTTCTTGCGCTTACCAGTCATTAGTTGCCAAATAATTTATGTCTACATATTTAGGCTACAGATAGTTCCCATCTGCTACTTTTGGAGTACAGACACGCTACTTTTTGATCTCCAGATCTGGTAACAATGACTTAATGATTCAAATCAATACAATGTGAGGACCCCTTTGGTCTAACGACTAGCACGCTTGATTTCGGTTCGCGTAGTCCCGAGTTCGATTGCCGGTGGGGGTACGGTTGAACGACCAAAGTGGTTCGGATGCCACTATAATCAGTAGCTTCACGCCTTCTTTATCCGTCCTAGCATAATCGTGGGTCGTTAAACAGAATCAAACCAAACAAAAAATCAAAACAATGTGGTTTACTAATTGTAAGTCCTTGAATAATTTCATATAGCTATTTGATATGGATCGAGTTTGAGGTGATTGGTGGTCAAACTAAAACAAGTGAAATGTAATTATGGTGTAATTAGAACTTTTAATTAAGCACGGTTTTAATTTAAAGAGTACAGTAGCCCTAAGACTTAGGGGAAACAACTAGTGTTAATGAAAAGTTATCAATTACATTTAATTTCAGTAACAATTTGCATTTACATGAATTGCTGGAACAAAAAACTTTGACAGCCCAAAGATTATGAAAGACGTTGTATTTTGAAAACATTCTTGCACCATAAACGAAATTGCGAGTAATTTTAAAATATTTTACAGTTTGGCTACGTTATTTACACTATATTTAGAAGAATATCTAGCATTTTTTTAAGTTTGCAACACTGCATAAATCATGTAATTGTGAGAACTTATTGTGATTACAGCTACTAAAAGTTATTCCTGCAATGCTGTAAAATAGAAGGAAAACAACAATCATTTTCAGCAGTGTTGCGAACTATATCAATGTTTATCATATCTCCGGAACGGTTTGAGATATGGAAGTGTTGTAAACAGCAAAGTGATACTTACCTAAGCATGTTTTCGAAATAAAACTTTACGAGATTTTTTTTTCAAGCCCACGTAACATCGCTGCTATTTATTCAAAACAAGTCATATCATGATCATAGTATGCAACGCTAAGGCATTTCTGATGTACATTGTCTTGTCCATCCGTTGTGCTATATGTGTGACGGGGGCTTCCAAGCTTTGGATGTTTGTTATACTATATCATCCTTAGTTTGCAACGCTGAATAATGAACTTGGTATTTTTAAGTTTTCGTTTGGCATGCTAATTTGAAAGATGCAATAATCTGTCGTAGTGCCATTTGAAACAATAAAACTTAATATTGGGCTGGCAACAGTGTTTGTTGTGTATTTCTGTTTAACACATGCGAAGATGCCCCACTCCTTATAGCTGCTTCGTGCAATGTTTCGCTTTTCTGCCTCTTTTGGTTCCTTCGTTATAGCGGATGATCAAGATAAATTATCCACCCCACATCTATCAATCTATATTTCTATATCTATATCTATCTATCTATCTATATATATATATATATAGTGAGAGAGAGAGAGAGAGAGAGAGGTTTATCACCAGTGGATTTTGTTTCGGGAGGGGCTTGAGACCGACACTTTCGAGACTGATCCAAGTCTCGTCTCGGTTTATAGAGGTTCGTCTCGGTCTCGGTCTCGTCTCGATATATAAAAGTCCGTCTCGGTCTCATCCCTACCTAAAATAAAGTTCATCACGGACGTAATCCCGAATGCGGCGGACTAAAAAACGCCTACTGTAACAAGGTTTCCCGTTAACAGTAACGAAAAACGTAACAGGATACATCATTTAACGTTTCATGTATATGCCTGCAGGTTAAGAATATGATGAGTACGAGTGTATAATGGTGTAAAAAATGATGAAATGTAAATCTAGGGCGAAACGATAGATTATAGAACACAATATGGTCCATCACAGCTCACGTGGCATAGTACCTTTCCTGCAAAGGCTACTGTTTCATCTCTGAGTTAGTTTGGATTCGATTTTAAGTTATAGAAATGCTAGATGTTGTGAATGTAAATCCTAATCCTAACTATATATAAAACATGAGCTAACATAAATTATTGAGCACTTCCTGTAGGGCTACAATGATTAAATTTGGCATGATTGTAGCTTTTCGGAACTAACTCACAGGAAAATTACCAAAAGTGAATATTTTTAATTTTAGGGGTCTAAAGAGGGGGTGAATAATTTCCCTATGTTATTTAAAAGGGGCTTTTCATTGACCTATAATCTCATGTTTTTGGTGTTTAGAATTGGAATAAAAACTTGAAATTCGGTATGCTTGTACGTGTTTGTTAGCACTAAGTAAATCAGTAAAATTAAAAAAAATCCAACTTTAGTGTGGTTTTATAGGGAACAGAAAGATCTTTCCCATGTTATTTATATGGAACACCTTTTACAGCCCTAAATTACTAAACACTTCCTGAAAGATTAGAATGATGAAATTTGGCATGATTTTTGCTTTTCTGGACTAACCGACAGGAAAATTGCAAAAAGTGAATATTTTTAAATTTTTAGGGGTCTAAAGGGGGGATGAAGCGATTCCCATGCTATTTAAATGGACTTTTTTTGGGGGGGATACACAATATTGTCTTTTAGATGGTTGAATAGTATTGCGGGTTTAAAAGGTGCGAGGCCGTAGGCCGAGCAAAGACAGTGAGTGGGGGTGAAGCCCCGGATAGGAAGATTCAAGAAATATGGAAAGCAAGTTCACGAAATTTACTGTTGGTGCAAAGTCCGATAGATAAGAAATGCGAGGCGTATGTCGAGCAGACTCGGGGCTCTGGGGGCGGAGCACACAGCTAGCCATACGCTAGTCTATATTATAAAATTGAAAGTGACAATGTTTGTGACATTTAATCTCTTGAACCGCCCGACCGATCTCGATCAAATTTTCAACGTAGATGTTGTTCTGACCTGGTAATGCTTTTAGCTAGTTACTTTGAAGGTACAGCTTAGGGGGGTGGGTGGAGGGGGACATAGAAAATATCAATAAAACTTAACTATTGAACCACCCGACCGATCTTGACCAAATTTTCAATGTAGATGAGATTTTGGACTGGCATGATTTTTATTATTTCAATTTGACGGAGCCACATATGCAAAGGGAAGGAGGGGGATATATACAAACATAATAAATGTAAAAATAAAAGTGACTACATTCGTGAATTAATTACTTTTGAACCATCTGATCGATCACAATCAAATTTTTAACATAGCCTATATGAAGATCAAACCTGGGAAATTTCCTATTATTTCATTTTGACAGTAGATCTTAGGGTGGGGGCGGGGAGGAGGGGAAATATATGAAAATAAATAAAACTTAATAACTCTTGAACCGCCGACTGATCTCGATCAAACTGTCAACATAGATAAGGTTCGGGTCTGGGATGTTTTCTTAAATTCACTTTTACAATGCAACGAAGGGTAGGGAGAGGAGTGAGATATGTGTAAAAAAAGTAAAAATAAAAGTGACTGTCTTTGTGACTTTATCACGCTGAAACCACAAGAAAGATCTTGAAAAAAAGAATTCAACATACGTAAGGTTCGGACCTGAGGTGGTCTATATCATATCACTTTAACGGTAGAACTTAGAGGAGGGGAAGTGGAGGGGGAAATCTATGAAACTTGGTAACCCTTGAACCACCAGACCAATCTTGATCAAACTTTCAATATAAACAAGGCTCGGGTCTGGGATGTTTTCGTTATTTCACTTTTTACGATGGAACTTAGAGGAGGGGGAAGGGAAAGATATATGTAAAAAGGATAAAAATAAAAGTGACCGGTTTTTGTGACTTGATCACGCTTTAACCGCAGGACCGACCTTAATCAAATTTTCAATATAGATGAAGTTTGGACCTGAGGTGGTTTTTGTTATATCACTTTGACCGTAGACCTTAGGGGTGGGGGAGGGGAGGAGACACATATATAATAATAAGTAAAACTTAATAACTCTTTAACCACACAACCGATCTCGATCAAATTTTCAACATAGATGGCGTTCTGGCTTGGGATAATTTTTATTATTTATTTTTTTAGGTGCAACTTAGGGGGAGGAGAGGCGTAGATAGATGTAAAAATAGAAATGAAAGTGACTGTCTATGTGACTTCACTCTTGAACCACATGACCGATCTCGATGCAATTTTCAACATAGATGAGATTCGGGGCTGGGATGGTGTTTATCTATTCACTTTGACGATAGAACTTAGGGGAGGAGGTAGGAGTTGGAGATATGTTAAAGTAAATAAAACTTAACAACTCTTGAACCACCTGACCGATCTCGATCAAAATTTTCAACCTAGAAACTAGTTCGAACATGAGATGATTTTTGTCATATCACTTTGATGATGTAACTTAAAGGAGGGAAAATATATTTACAAATAATCAAAAATTACCGATATTAGTGTCGACTCTAATTTTTGAGGTCGCTGAGATGAAGAGTGATACTGCTGATGCCATATAAACCCAAATTGAGACCCGTAAAAAATGTTGAAGGGCATATATATATATATATATATATATATATATATATATATATATATATATATATATAATTACCAATATCAGTGTTGAGTTCATACTTTTCGGGGTCGTTGTGATGAACAATGACACTTCCGATGCCGTGGCCCGCAACATGGAGAGCGCTTTATTAATAGCAAAAAGTGACTGACTAACGAAACATATTACTATTTTTTTTTCTTTTTCCTAATTTAACCTATCGAAGCGGGTAATTGATGCTATTCTGAAGTAATATGCCAAATGCGTATCAATAATTTTGGTCAAACATATTACTCATCAAATAGTTGCTGCTTGATCATAGTTAAATTTCTGTAGCTATTTTAAGGGATTATTCTGGATTCATACACACTTCTCAGAAAACGTTTAAGCTGTAAAAGTACTCAGAGTAATAAACGTAGCAGTTAGTTTGCATTTGCAATCTTACATTATATATGTGTAGTTTGTAGACATAAACGAAACAAAGGCTAAGCTGAGAAGAACGATGATCATTTTTACGATCTTTTTTAATTAAATTTTTAATTTCAGTTTTTGTTTTTTAATCAAATCTGAAAACTGCAATCCCTATACGATACATTGAAATCAATCGAAAATAGAGAGAAGTGTAGGCAACGAAGAGAGAAACGTATGTGAGAAGTTTGTCACGAGCCATTGCTTTTTTTTTTTTTTTTTTTTTTTTTTTTACTGAAATACGAAAGTTCGTTGAGCAACTCATTCATGTCTCCCAATCCAGCCGTATCTCCCGAGACAGTCCCCATCTGGTTTCTCAAAATCAGTCACATCACGCAAGACTAGTTCAACTTTGAGTGAATCTGATGCTGTTAGCTCCATTTCGTCGACACACGTAGTATTCATCTCTCACCCAACAGGTGGAAGTGAGACAGAAAATCACCTCAAAGCTACTATGGCAAATTGAGCGAAAATTACACGGTGTTAATTACAACGGAAGTTACTTTAAAAGATAATTCTCGGTGCGTGCACACACCATCTCATCTAATGAAGAATAACATATAGTAGAATTGAAGCCCCTCTGGATAAATTTACAGCAAATAACTAACATACTATATATGCTGGATATTTAATATTCATTCCATCCTTTTTGTCGCTTAATTAAAACTGAAAATAGTGTATGTAGTTAGCACATAAAGTGTATATTGTTTTTTTTTTCTGTTTATTACATTATGTCATGGAGATGTTTTAATTATTACTTTTGCAACTGGTATAAGCATCACTGTTAAGATTCTTGGGTCACTGTTAGCAGTATGTGTGCCATTTTTAGGAGCATGCATGTTACAATTAAAACAAGATAAGAAAAGTAGACACATTCTTGTATTTTACGATATATGCTATACGTATTCATGTAGCATTTAATCATATATCAACAAATAAACAGTATGTTTCAGCAGAATATCAATTACAGAGCCACACACAAAAAGTACAATTTCTGTGCCTCGGACCCCAGTATATGGGTTCAATGTAATTTGTTTGACAGAATCCAAATTTAGAAACAGAAGGACGATTGGGTGTGTCAGTTTTGTTTTATGGATGACAAGCCTGTGTTCTGCCTATTCAAAACCGCTTTTTTTAACCCATAAAAATGACACGGCCAATCGTCCTGGGATTTTGAGAGTTGGATTCTGTGTAAGAAAATACAACGAATACATACCCTGGGGTCCGCTGAACAGAACATTTTTTTTCTATAGCTGTGTTACGTGGGGCGCGGACAAAATCCAAACGGATAAAGTCCAAGAAGACAAAATCCAAGCGGACAAAATCCAAGAGGACAAAATCCAAGCGGATAAAATCCAAGGAACAGTATCATGTTCACAGCTGTGATATGTGCCTGTGAACACCCAAATTAAATTGTATGTTTGTTTATTTCTTCAGTTGTCATGCATTCTAAAGTTTTATCTGTAATTCTTCAATTCAAGTTTTATCTGTAACATTTCATTTAGTTTTAAAGAACTGAAACCCAATAAAACATGTAAGATTGTAAGTACATGTAAGACAGTAAGAGTGCAGATGATTTTAATTACTTATCACATCCATATGAAAGTATGTAAAAATATTATGTGTGTACAAATACATTATAAAAGTATGTATTCTCTTCTCAATTTTATTACATACAGCATAATACATTTAAGACACTCAGCATATCATTGTGAGACCAATCATTGGAGTATTTTAATTCCATTCTTCTGAGGTGGCATACAGAAGTTTTGATTTGTTTGTTGGTAGTGTTTTATGTATATTTTGAAACAAATAGTTATGATATACTAATCAAATTTTCGTCAGAAATGATCAAAATGTGAAATATGTAGTGTGTATTTTTAATAATGTAAGAATGTGTGTGAATTAAATAATGTAAAAGTGTTATCTAGAAAATCGAAATGTGAAAATGTGTCTAGACAAACTAAATGAAAATGTATAAATTATTGGTTATTTTGACAAGTGTAACTGAAGTAAATACTTTGAGGGTAGAGAAGTATTTTTTTTTAATCTAAATTATATCTTTTTTTTTAAATTTTATTTTCACTTTAATTCTCAATAAATATAATTGAATTAATTAAGTAGTTCACTCTTTTTAAGACTGAGTTGCTTTGTTCTTATTTGTTATCTCTGATATAGCAAGCCATTGCTTTCATTTTCTGGTTAATTTATGTGAGTATACTCTTTTTAGTCAAAATATTTCTGATCACCCTAAATTGGATTCACCTGGGCATGTCCTAGCAATGACCAGACTATTTTATGAGTAATTAAAGCTCATATGCACTCTTTCTGTGCCAATCTTACATATTTTATTGGATTTTTAGTTCTTTAAATGTAAATGAAATATTATTTCAATAAATTGAAGAATTACAAATAAAACTTTAGAATGCATGACAATTGAAGAAAGAAACAAACATACAATTTAATTAGGGTGTTCACAGGCACATACCACAGCTACGCACATGATGACTGCTCCTTGGATTTTCTCCGCTTGGATTTTGTCCGCCTTACCAGAATTTAGCTTGGATTTTGTCCTCTTGGATTTTGTTCGCTTGGATTTTGTCCTCTTGGATTTTGTCCGCTTGGATGTTGTCCTACACTCGTGTTACGTATACCCTCTATATCCAAAACCGCTCAAGTTTTTCAGCGATAACAGAAAAAAAGTATATCGTCCTGCGGTTTCGAAATTTGGAATCTGTGTAACCAAATACATCAAATTCACACCCAGGGGTCCGGTGCATGTTGTGTGTGTGTGTGTGTGTCGCTGTGTTATTATTGACAAAAGCGGTATACATTTTAGCACCACAAAAATGTTTTCTTAAAAAAAAACAAAAAAACATACGAATTTAGCATCAGATACAGGATTTTGTCTAGCTTTAAATATTTATAATTACATTACTCATCTTCATACAATAAAATAAGTTCTTTTGTGTGTGTGTGTGTGTGTGTGTGTATGGCTGTGTGTATTATTTCCTCATACTTTTTATGTTAGTTTTCATTAGCATAGTCCACTGTAAACAGACAGTCCTCGACTTATGTAAATAGATCGTTAAAGGCCACTTTCCGTAGGTCGAAATTTGCTTAAGTTGATTTTTTTACTATAACTTAAGATTCGTCATAAGCATGAATGAAAAGTACGTAAAAAAAGGGGAAAAAATAAAGAAAACGTTGTCTGCAATGCAGCAGTGCAAAACAAAATATAACAAAAACTATGTTTGAAAAAAAAACAGAATAAATAACTTTGTACTCTAGCAATGCCGAATATATATATATATATATATATATATATATATATATATTAATACTGGTGTCTAAAAAAAAACTTTAGATCCAAATTGATAGTCACTATGTTTGTGACTCTCAATCTTTTGAACCACCCAAACCATCTCGATCGAATTTTTGACATAGATGCAGTTCTAGCCTGGGAGTGTTTTCAGCTATTCACTTTGACGGTATAACTTAGGTAAGGGGTTGGAGGAGGGAGATTATTAAAAAAATAAAACTTAATAACTCTTGAACCAAACGACCAATCTCGATCAAAATTTCAACATAGATGGCATTTGTGCCTCAGATAGATTTTACCATTTCACCTAGACGGAATAACGTAGGGAATGGGGAGGAGGCGTGATACACAAAAATCAATAAATATAAGCATAAAAGTGGCCATATTCGTGAGTTAATAACTCTTGAACCACCCGATCGATCACAATCACATTTTAAACATAGATGAAGTTCGAACTTGAAAAGTTTAGATTATTATTATTATTATTATTATTATTATTATTATTATTATTATTATTATTATTATTATTATTATTATTATTATTTACATAATGATACAGGGTATATAACATGTCAACATACAAACATTCATAGACTACAACTATACGATATTTCAAAGAAACAAAAATACAAGCTTTATAAATATATATAGCTCTCACAATGAAATAAGAAATATGAAAGAAATGTTTAAAATGATTCGGTTCTATCAATAGAAATGGACATAGTAAAGTTGTTCTATGACTATTTCCAGTGATGAACGTGACAAATAGACCCTCTAGTATATAAAACAAATTCACCCCATGAATAAAAACATTTCAATTATAATAAGCATATTACCTAACTCACTTAATCACGTTCGTGATCGTAACATTTACGCTAAGTATTTTTAGTCCTCGGTGCTGATTAAGAATAAACCGTCAAATTTAATAAAAAGAAAAAAAGCCTTTCTTTCTTTCACTTTTCCTGCTTTCAGTGATTCCCTAAGACGTTCTCGACTGTTATTACCTAGGTGCATAACAATTCAACAATGACTAATTACATAATTAGTTCATGTGTCACTTAGTAAATGACTCTTGAAAAAAATAGAAATCTAATTGTACTTCTTACCTGAGATCTAAGTACCATTTGTTAATCTTAATGATCTTGGAAATTTCTTGTGAAAGTATTAAATTATGAATATTCAATAGACATAACTCAGGAATTGTATGTATTACTGTCTTGCTAATGTTATTATGAAAAAGCAAATGAAAGCATAATTCAATATTAATTGCATATTAATAAGTGGGTATATATACAGCCAGCCTCCCACCCATTTCTTTTTGGGAGGGGTCAAATTTTGGGGGATCGAATACTAAAAGACACTGCGTCTATGTAGTTTTGAACCAGTGTTGCTTTGCATCCAAAAACACGATAAATAATTTGGGCCTACGTATTAGATCTATATTCTCGGGGCTATATTTATATAAAAAAGAAGAAAAAAGAAAAAAATGTAAGACACGAAGCGTAAGACCATCATTTATGTTGTATCAATCGTATCTCTGCTAAACAAATAGGGCCTTATGCAGAGTCATTCTGACGCGTGTTTAGTATCATACTAAAGAGTTCGACTAACATATGTTTTGCAGTAGTCAGGCCTTTAGCATGACGCTAATCATTCGTCAAAACGACTCTGCATAAGGCAGATATAGTTTTATTAAGAAAGTGTACAAGTGTATGTTGAATTAAGAAGTTTTGTAGGTCTGGATTAGATGGAACCATGGGCGCCCGAAGGTGGGGGCAGGGTGAGACCCGGGCCCCCCTCTGGCTCACGAAAATGCATACGTAATATAGCAAACCATGTATATTAAATACCAGAAATACCAGATTAATATATAATAGCAATCATGGAGATGGAGCTCCCTCTAGAAAATCTTCTTCGTTCGCCCCTGGATGGAACCCTGCGTGAGTGCGCTCGTGTTATTATTGTCATTATTATTAACACATGGTTATTGTTCAACACCACTTTGTAGATTTACGGCAGTTGCTTTTGTCGATTTTCGCGAAAACTATTCGTGATGAATTAAATTACATATATCAGTTCGTTCAGCTCAATGAGATATGCATTGGCTTCAAGAACCAATGCAATTCTTCTTACGGCCGCTCTTAATCCTCATACTTTGATGAATCCCTGAGCCGAGTTGAAGCTTAACATTGTTTCCCAGAGGATCAAAGTTGACTCGTCTGGTTAGATATGCGTATTGTAAAGCGGGTATCATGCTTTACACACAAAAAAAGTAAATAAATAAAATAAAATAAAAATAAAAAAAAATAAAAAATAAAGACTCACGACTATGTTGCTAAATGTAAAAATTCACTCCACAAATATTTTTACAACACATCTTTTTACTCTATAGAGGAATACATGAATTGCTAACTGTATAACAATTCCGTATGATCTAAGTAAATCAGAGCCATTACTTGTTATTAGCTTTAGATATATGGCAAGAATTTCTACGTACACTTCAAGCAATACTCAATATAGTTCTTTAATAATAATGATAACATGCAAAATATAAGGCATGATTATTAACGTAGTGTTCGTAATTTTCATTATTGTGTTTCTTTTTAGTAGTATGTTTATATGTAAATGACGTGTCCACTTCAGATGCATTGCAATTCAGTGCTAAATGTATGAGAAAAGACGAAAATAAACACAATATACATACAATTTTATACGCTTTTCGGCAAGGCGGATTACAAATCTACTATTGGAAAATGATTCATTTAATTATTCCATTTTATTCTTACATTGAAACAGAGAAAGAAAGAAACAAAAACATTTCTAATGTTAATTTAAAGTAGGCCCTATTTCTGAACGTAGTCACAGACACTACTACCTTTATGACCTTTAGACTCACAGACACTGAAAGATTTGAATATGTAATATCCTGAGAGTTTATTTGGCATTTTAACGATGTTCTGAATGAAAAGACTTGATGACTTGCTTTGCACACTCCTTCAGTGTCGTAGTTTTCTGTTTATAAAGTTGATACCTTCATTTGCATAGCTGTCGAGACGAATACACAAAGACAAGAAATAATGAGATAAAACAAATGTGAGTGAGACACCGTCATAAGAGAAATAAGGTTTTCTGCTTGCTTAGGCCATTGTGTTTTATTTAAGTATCAGTAAAAAATGTGTAAAGCGTTAAAATGTTATAGTTCATTGGAATGCATTGTGAAATGTGGGTCACATTTACAAGAACACTTTATACAGAGTATTTCAAACCAACATCGACAACGTTTGGGACGTGATTCCTGACACCAAGATAAGACAAGAAGTATCGACCAATCTGGGTGCAGATCCGTCATTTCGGAGTTATAGGCTGCCGCAAACAAGAAAAAATGAAATTTGAAGGTCCATAGTTACAATAATATGGCACCTACTATAGTCGGATCAAGACTTCACTTAGAAACTAATATGTTCCCTATCAAAATACATATGTTTCAGAATCCTGCGGTACTTCCACAACATGTTTTTATAGAGGCAGTTACTGAATGCTTCAAACTATATGTCCGTAGCGAGCCAAACTTCCTCTATAAAAATTGTGACGTGAGTACATTCTCTTCTCTGTGACGTGAGTAGATTCTGAATCATGTATTGTTGAATAACGCGTATATTAGTTTCTAAGTGAAGTCTTGACCCGACTACGGTAGGTCCCATAGTACTGGAGCTATGGGCCATTAAAATTCATTTTCTTTTTATGTTTTCGGCAGCCTATAACTCCGAAATGACGGGTTTCTGCACCCAGGTTGGTCTATACGTTTTGTGTTATCTTGGTGTCAGGAATCATCCCCTAAACGTTGTCGGTGTCATTTTGAAACACACACACTATATATATATATATATATATATATATATATATATATATATATATATAGAGAGAGAGAGAGAGAGAGAGAGAGAGAAGATGGGCCATTTATTTTGTGACGCCTTTGTAATTTTTTAAACTAATGAACACAAAACGCTTAAATTGTGTACGGTGCAAATTTTGGCTAGTGAGCATCGTTTGGTACACTCTGTAACTCCACAATGTATTCAAATGGCATATTCAAATGTATATATAATCAAATGGCATTGAATCAGGTTATTGTTGTACATATTTCAAATTGACGAAAGCGTGCAATACAACATTTGTCATGTAGTGAAGCAAACAGGTTAAATGTATATTGGTGTAAGTCATTTTGTCTAAAATAAATGCGGTCTTGTGCGCCAACGAAGTTCAACTGTTAACGACGTTGAACGTTGCCTCGGTCAAATGGTGGTTTAACTTTAGGTGGTAGAAATACGTTTAATCTTAAATAACCTATTTAGACAAATGCGGATTTGAACATCGTTAGTGCATACAGCCCGTAGAAACAGTAGAAACGGAATTCAAATTGGGATAAATCAATATATTAACAGAAAACGTAAGTCAAATTTCATTCCACTTCCAATATTTGCACTGGAAGTTTCAGTGATTTTCCGAATCTACTGCACGACCTTTTGTGTTAATTCCTGGAAAACAAAATACGAAAACAAATCAATACACACACACGCATATATATATGCGTGTGTGTGTGTGTCTTTATTACTAGTGAACGCATGCTTTCAACCATGGGGTACTTTCGGGATTGAACAAAAAAGAATTATTTTCAGAGGCTCTACACTAAACATACATAATATCTAATGGCTTGCATGTAGCCGAATAATTTATTGACCATATTTAGTGCGCTTGGTCTACCGTTGGAAGACCAAGGGCAACCACTTTTCCCATGGTGCATAGTATGAAGAAGAACTAAGAAAAAAAAATACATTGTTGAAATACATTTACTACGTAAAATTACACTAGAAATGCATTCGACAAAAGTAATATATATATATATATATATATATATATATATATATTCGCAAATATGGGATTAATATTTCTCTTATGACGAAATGTAACTACTCAACATCCTTAGGTAGGGTCTAAAATTTATCAGGATAACGCCATTAATCGTTTGCATTTTATGGTGCAAGCTATTCGTATGCACGGCAACTGCTGCAAAACAGAATTAGAATAAGCTTTAACCTCCATATGTTTCAGTTTAGAATAATCTGTTTTCCCTTTATAACTTTAAAGCGCAATACAAATCAAGGCAACTGCGTACGCAAATGCTGGCACACTTAGGGACTAAAACGTCTGAATCGTTTAATGATTCACTAACCGAATGTAATTTCAGTCTACTGGAAATAGAGTAATCAATATTATGGGTATTACAAACATGCCCAATTGACTAGCGTCGTTTTTTTTTTTAATTTAACCTCCCACGATTATGCCCTTTATGTTAAGTGAGGCGGGTAGTTAATGAAAGTGAATGAGCGTGAGATTAATTGTTTATGCCCTCGCACTGGAAATTGAACCTGAACTACGTACACCTAAGATATACATGATAGTTACTAGATCAGCGGGGAGCGCTAACTGCCATATTACATTATGCTTGCTATACTTAGCTTATATACTGAGTTTATATATATATATATATATATATATATATATATATATATATATATATAAACTCAATGTAAACGCATTCACTTGAAATATATTCTTGCAGTGAATAAAGTAACCGTTTGCAATGTGATTTTATAGGATGTCAAGTAATTTAGCAAGTAAAATTCAACCTTGAGTTAAAAGTCGCACTCAAGATTGTAACCAAAATAAAGCAAACGTCAAGCTGTAACTTCACGTATGTCATTTATATATTTACAAATATACATTAAAGGAAGGCGAGGAAATCATTATAGATAATTGACTGGAACAATAATATCCTGAATCGTAACATATTCATTCCATCACATTGAGAGAGCATTTTGCAAATATATCTCTTACAGTTTGGAACATTACCAGGAAATCGGCTTTCATAAGAAGCTACATTAAATGTGTTGGTGAATAGGAAGTAGATTATCAGTGAAGTGGAAAGGAAATTTGATTATGTTATGGAACTAAAGTGAACTAATGAAAAGAAAAGAAGTGAAATAAATGGAAATACAAAGATGAATGATAAACGAGAACAGAAAACATAAGAACGTGTTGAAAAAAAGAGAATAAAGAATTGCAGGTATTGTATTTCAACATTTTCAGTTTATTTCTTCCTTAACTGTACACTAAGAGAGAAGTGTTCAGAAATCTTTCGTCCCTTTTTCTCTTCTGCTTCTTTGTTTTCTTTCTCCAAGTCTGAGTGTAATTATCGGTTTTCTGTGGCTGAGGACGAAGGTAGAGGCTCTTCCATTCAATCACAACCCCTTCCACATTACCTTTATTTTTTCTCCTCTATGCCTTCAATATACCCTTTCCAGCTTCCACAAGCTGGCTGTCCAAACGATTGTCGGTCCAAGATTACAAATACTTTGGAAACAATTTCGTTTTCCTTCCGTTCCCGGCTGAGTGGTCATTCTTCACGGCCCTAGGTTCAAACGCGAAAAAGGCTTCCTGATCTATGCATTCCACACAGGTTCAACTGGCTCAGGAAAAGAAGGCCACTTGATTTACGTCCTGATACATCTATTCCTCTTTTCCTCTAGCTTTACCTCTCACTCTTCCGTGCTCCTTCAGCAATATTTGGAGCTATTTGGTGCCAGGCCAGATAGCTGATCCATTCAAATCTCCCTGAAAATGCGTCGTCTTTTGTTGACGAATTTAGACGATAAACGCTATTAAAATGACGATGAAATATGAAGTAAGAAATTGTCAATATACCAACAAGAAAATTAATCTAGCAAATAAAGAGTAATGCGAAAAGTAGTTTCCTTATCATACAACACTAACAATATGTATGCAATTTTAATTAAAGCTTTCCGTATTAGACAATAACTTTAAATAATGCATAGTTTGAGTCAATTTGATAGCGTTATTCAAATCAATCACACATTAACTATTTGATTTTGGTATCATAAAAGCTTATTTTCTATGAATGTGTTATTTGATCAAGAACGAAGTTTATGCAATATCCTGTCTTGATTCCAATTTGCATGGAATTTACACAGAAAATAATGTTGTATGAACAAATCGCTGCTGAAATATACACTCTGAAACAGAAGTAATACCACATTAGAGAAAAATAAAATAAAATAGTTCAATTTTAACGCGCAGAGTTACGCTTTGTACTCTAAAAGAAAACGAGTGATTAACGACAGTGAATTACCCTAAACAATAAGGTGGAATTATAATGTGAGAACAAAACTGAATAACGTTGAGAAAATTTGCGGATCCGAAACTGTACAACGCAATGCTGCTTTGGGATCAAACCAGGACTTCTCACCCAGAGGTAAGCGCTCTTCTGATCTTTTATTTTTAATTTAGTGTCACTACTGCATTGCACTATTCACAGCAAATTGAATACGAGGTGTGATTAAAAATACTGTGATTGTTCTTTTTGTTCAGCAGCAACTGCTGACGTGCTGATGCTACAACCATTTGAAGTAATTTGTCTGATATCCTGATCCGTTGAGACAGGCAGCGGGAAGTTAGAACCATAGATGGCCATTTTCCACTGGGCTCGCTCGCGCTCGCGCTCACCTGTCTCAACTGGGCTCGCGCTTTTAGGGCAAGGCTCATCTCTTTTGACTGGGCTCGCACTCGCTCGCACTCACGCTCAACTGTCTCAACTGGGCTCGCGCTCACTAGCCCTCGCGATCACTTCTCTCAACTGAGCTCGCACTCACTCGGGCTCGCGCTCATCTCTTTTGACTGGGCTCGCACTCACTCGCGATCGCACTCAACTGTCTCAACTGGGCTCGCGCTCACTAGCAGTCGCAATCACTTCTCTCAACTCAGCTCGCACTCACTCGGGCTCGCGCTCATCTCTTTTGACTGAGCTTGTACTCACTCGCGATCGCACTCAACTGTCTCAACTGGGCTCGCGCTCACTAGCGCTCGCGATCACTTCTCTCAACTGAGCTCGCACTCACTCAGGCTTGCGCTTATCTCTCTTGACTGGGCTCGCACTTACTCGGGCTCACGTTCACCTCTCTCAACTGGGCTCGCGCTCACTAGCGCTCGCGATTACTTCTCTCAACTGAGCTCGCACTCACTCGGGCTCGCGCTCACCTGCCTCAATTGGGCTCGCGTTCAATAGCGCTCGCGATCACTTCTCTCAACTGAGCTCGAGCTCGCGATATTTTCTTTCAACTGAGCTCGCGCTCACTAGAGCTCACAATTCCTTCTCTCGAATAGGCTTGAGCTCACTCGGTCTCACGTTCCCTTCTCTCGACTGGGCTCGCGCTCTCTTGCACTCGGTCTCACTTTTCTCAGTTGGGTTCGCGCCGACTTATTTCATTGGGGCTAGGGCTCAATTATTGAGTCCAAGTCCGGTTGAGCTCGAGTTCCGAGCTCGCGAGCATCGGGTTCGGGAGTTCGGACATCTATGAAATGGGGTGTCAGACATAAGCTCACCGGACATAAGCTCAGTGGCAAAAACCTCACCGGACATAAGCTTGGGATTACTAGCCAAGGACAGTACTTTGAAGGAGATTAAATCAAATTACATGTAAGCCTATTACTTTGTTTCTAATATAATTATTCACCATATTTTTTGATCACAACTCTTATCTAGGAGTAAACAGAAGAATAAGAAAAAAAGGACCATATTAATAAATCGCTGAAAGAAAATTAGCAAAATTTGAACACTACACTTTAAAAAATCTGTGTGTTATTTCAACTGCATGCATATGTGTTAACACGATTGTGTTAAATATAACACAAAGAGGTGATTAGAACAACTCACTCTCCATTTGGAGTTGTGTGTCAAATACCGGTAGCTGAAATGACACAAACCCTGTGTGTTAAATTAACACAAGTGTAGAATCTTCGGTGTTGCTTTCTGCGTGATTGCCAAATATGTTGGCATCTAATTATAAAGTCTTATGAATTGAAGCTACAGACAAACACAGTAGAAAGAAATACTTAAACAAATCCAGGTATACGCAAAACTTCAACATGCAAACCGTGCGGTGTTTTCAATTGTTTTACATAATGTTTCTAAAGAAATATGTGAACAGCAAGAAGCAACATCGTATTACTGTGTCACTTCTACACTGCACTAGAGCTTACCAGTCAACACCGGGGAGGGACTGTGCTTCAAAAATGGCAAAAAAACAAACAAACAAAAAAAAAAAAAAAACAAGTAGACTCACAATTAAGAGGCAAACATACTATGAGGATATAGGTAAGAATTTCTTATCATTTTTGAACAAGATGTTGGTGAAGGTTGTGTTTCCCACCAAGAAATACTTCACAATAAATGGTGGCGAGGACAACACAAATTTTTATGAAGATTTTCTATATGAAGTGTTCTGTAGTTTACTATTCTTATTTTAAAATTAGAATCTTCGGTAATCGTAAGCATGGATACCACATGGTTTTCAACACAAAAAAATGATTACATCAACACCACATACGGAGTTATTTTAACACCAAAAGAGGTGTCGTAGTAACACAGAAGTGGAGTGGATCTAACACAAAAACGTTGTTAATCTGGTGGTCTGACCGTGAATTTTAACACAGAAAATGTTGAATTAACACCAAAACAGTGTTACTCACACAGATTTCACCTTGAATTATGACACATATTGTGTGTTGAAATAATAAGAAAATGATGTTCAAGTAACACAGGTAATGTGCTATATTGATACTTGACATGGTGTAACATATAACATAAAATAATTAACACACTACACACTGTGTTAATTTCTTGGTGTTGGTGCAACGCAGCCACAAGTAACACTCAACACTTTTCTTCACACTACAAACCCTGAAATGGTTTCGAATCAACACCGACAATACTAACACAGATCCGAATTTAACACCGCTCAACACCGGTTGTGTGTTAAAGACGTAACACACCCCTGTGCTAAACACCAAAACCGCGTGGTCTGTGTTGAACTAACACCGCATAGTGGTAGTCACGCTGGGATCACTGCCCTGTGTTAAAATTGAGTTGAATTAACACAACCACTTTTTTTTTTAACTATGTAAGCTACCATGCCCTCAGTACAATATTGGATATAGTAATGTGGTTATGAGAATGTTTTCCTCTGCAGGTTTTCGTTGACAAACCAATGATGACATATGCTTTAAAATGACGTGACTGACTATTAATCATCATAGGAATAAGTTGGGTATACAAACCTTTACACGTTCTTGTGTTAGAAGGCAAATGAAAATGCAATAGTTTTCTAAGTATCTTGACCTTGCACCAGGAATGATTTTAGAGGTTGGCCCGGGAAGGAAAGTTTGCCCCTGGAACTACAAAATTATTCTTCGGTATATACAATATTTGCTATCTTGCTCAATGTAGATTACCAGTGTTTTCGAAGTACTACTTTCACCCCTGTGTATTGATACTCAACCCCTGGAAAAATATGAAGCCACCACTGTCTAGCACAAACAACCCTACTTTCTTACAACTTCTTTATGAGAGGCTTCCCTAAATAATTATAGGGCTATATATACACAACAGACTGTTAATTCAAATTGGATAGTTCGAAATGTTGAATAATTCGAACGAAAGCTTATTCCTTTCAAAAACTGAATTGAATACAAAGGTAATACATCGAACGTTTGAAAATCCTGTTTGGATAATTCGAAGTAATACAGTGCAAGTATGCTTAGTGTTGGACTGATTGAAAACAGAATAATACAGTTTCAACTGTTTTTTTTAGTTATCCGGAGGCAGTTGTAAGGACGAGTGGGATTAAAGCAAATCAGTTTCATGAAGAAACTATAAAGAAGAGATTGGCGACAAAGTAAAGAAACAACGTACGCCAATCTCATCTGAAGCTTCTGAAATACTAGATAATATTTTAAGAAAACTTACTAAATGTAAGCCTAATGTAACTAATAACGTACTTCAAGCAGTGAGCGGAATTTAATATTTTGTTGTCCATGGAAAAAAAGAATCAAATCAAACCAAACGAAGATCATGAACTTGCGGAGATGAGAACAGATAAAGTTGTTACTCATGTCTATGGTTATATGTAATTCAGTATGAGTGTGATATTGCATTTAGGTAAGTTTTCCGTGGCACGTGCGATTTAGTTTGTTTGTGGGTAAATGTGGTTTGTCGCATTGTCTTGTATAGCACAAATGTATGCAATCTTAACAGTAAGATCCATTTCATGTATTTTCAGTTTTTCATTGTAGACATAGTAGTTTTCTTTGCTTGATTTTAGGTATTCTAAAATGTATATATTTAGGATAATTTGAAGTTATATCGTATCCCTTGTAGTTTGAATTAAAAAAAAATCCCTGTGTATGAAAGGGTTACCGTAAAAAAAATGGTAACTTTATTTCATTTTTTAAGCGAGAAATTCTGAAATAAGCAGATGGAAGGTTAACACATTACACATAGGGAGTTGAATGAACGTACAATCCCCTTCAAGATATAGCATGAAAAAAAAATGAGTATAATGAATTCGTTCGATTTATGTGTGTTTTACCTGGAACTATTAATTACAAACAATTGGAAGTACAATTACAATTAGCTTCGGGTACTTCCCATCTCTGAAACGAACGATCCATTACAGTCATATTTTTTTTTTTCTTGCTATATTCTAATAGGATTTGTGTGTTCACCCAACCTCCTACATGCAATATTCACACAGGTACTAATCTTCAATTTACATGCTTCGTCTCAGGAACTCTGGAATATTTCGTAACGAACATTTTCCGAACTTTAGAACGTCATTTCGGAATGTTGGAATTTCGGTACTAGGGAGTCTCGAAACTTTAACCCCATATTTGGAATCTAATAACTTAGAAAGATCGGAATTCTTGAATCTATTAATTTCAGCCAAATACTCTCGAAATTTCGGAATATCTAAATATGTGAATTTCGTTCCAGCACTTTCGAATCCTGGAATTTCGGAATGCACGATGGCGGTACGTTATTCTGGTATATCAGGTTTTTGAACGATGGTGTTTTGGAGCCATGGCCATTCGTTGCGTAACTAAGGAATTTGGGAGCTTGCAAGGTTAGAATTTCTTATTCAAATAGAAAAAAAAAAAAAACTTGAATCTTCAAGTAACATGGTTACAAGATAAGCATGAGTACTCTGAGACGAACTTCTCTGTTATGATTGATTTTTTTTTTCATTTTGCTCATTCCCAGTGCCCGAAATATACAGGGTGGCCTAAAAGTAGTTATACAGTATCATACTGATCAGCTCATTGTATTTTATACAATTTCTTATTGTTATCAATCAGGCAGACTTAGTCTCTTTATTATATGTTCTTAATGTATTTTTACTTATATCTTAAGCTCGGAAGAGCTGAAGCAAATACACCACGGATGCAAATAACCACTTGCTCACTCGCCCGGGGCGAAGGTTGATCGGTGCGAGGGAGTATTTAATATCGTACCGAAGGTAAGTAAATTCTTTCTATTGTGGGATGTGGGTAGTAGCTTTTTTTCTTGGGCTAGTAAAATTTTGTTGCGTATTTGCATTCCTGAAATAAACCCATAAACTATAATGTTATATTTCATCAATGCAGGGGTGTATACCTACTTTTGGGCTAGTCTGTATATTTTGCTCCGTCCTTCTGCAGGATCGAAAGTGATGGAACGAGTGATGGTTTTAGGGTGCGACTCAGGGAGAAATTCCTTTCGGGGTATATCTCCGATCGAGGAGTATGACCACTTTTAACTCTTGTGTACAATTCTCCCGGAGAAAAATCTCAAATCCTGCATCGTAGCTAGTTAGGCCACTAATGCAAGCCGGAAGATATACAATGGTCAGTTTATTTCCCGGCTGCGTACAAAATAATATATGAGAAACGAGAAATTGAGAGCTAACTTCAAAGAATAGAGTTAGATATATGATTGACTATACTATATACAATAATTGAACAGTTATGTTTTCATTGCTCAGATACTCCCTTCCACACTACAACTCATATTAGTTTGACATCACTCTGCACTCCTGCTTCCAATAATGTTCAGAAGCAAGATTCTGGACATAATTATTTTGGTTATAATAAAACATTAAATTATGTTCCTTCATAAATTCTTAAGCCTTAATTGCTTGTATTTTGAAAATGCGCTCCAAACTTCAGGAACACTAACAAGGGAGGATCACGAAGTGGCTCGATTGAAATCCGAATGAAACTATTGCGTTTGCATTTAATATGTTATAACTAGAAGAATACGTGCCACCGGGCGGAATATCGTGAGTTGCAACATATTATATAATGTAAAAGCTAAAAAAAAAAAAAAAAAAAAAAAAAAAAAAAAAAAAAAAAAAAAATCACCTAGTAGAATATTTTGAACCGAGTCATTTGTTCAGAAACGGTTGGGTAAATGGAAAAGTCGGCGAACACGCATCCCATCATTTTCAAGGGCACACTTTTTGGGATAAAAAGTTTGTTCTAGGGTCCCCTGAGGGGTTCCAAAAGGGGTTCAAATGAAAAGGGTGGTTAAGTAGCACATCGTTTGAAAGCTGTTGTGAAATGAAAGATAATTGAGCAAGTCTCGACTCTCTATGACAACCCCGTGCAAAATTGTGGTGGGTCAAAATGCAAAGAGAAAAGTCCATGGACACCTCTATAAATCGGAAACGGTGATGCAAATGAGAAAGCAGGAAAGGACGTGTGGCGTTATTTTTTAAGCTACAATAATTTAATTTAAAAAGTTTTGTCCCAAGGCCCCCACAGGGTCCCAGGTGGAGTCCAACTCAAAAGTTTCAAATGGTAAGGGTGGTTGAAAGCCGTTGTTAAATGAAAGAAGACGCAGCAAGTCTCCACTCTCTACGACAACCCTCTGGAAAATGGCGGCAGCCCAAAATGTAAACACAAATTTAATTGAAAAATATATGGTCACCTTGAATCCAAGAAGGCCGCTAAACCTATGTCGAAAGGATAGGCGTACCAAACTGCTGAAGCTGGGAAAGCCGAATTTGGCATGAGTGTTGAACAGTAGGTGACAGAAAGATGCTAAATGTCCAAAAATACAACATCTTGAGTTCAAAATGCTGCACTATGTATCGAATTAATGTCCAGCTCAAACCACTGGTGCTGGAGAAGCGAAATATGTCATTTGCGCTTATAGTTAATAGTAGATATCCACAAAACATCAAAGAGTATCATCTGTAATTCAATATGGCTGCCAGCGTAACAAATGAGTTTGTATATAAATATATACATATGCTATTTCTGGGAATAGTGTGATCAAGCCAACAAAGTTTGACGTAGCTCGATGTACTGAAGTGAATTACACGTGGTTTGGCATTGCTCGCCAATCTTATAAATGTATTATTATTATTATTATTATTATTATTATTATTATTATTATTATTATTATTATTATTATTATTATTATTATTATTATTATTGTTGTTTTTGTCTTGTGACATTTTATTGTACATAATTGTATATATGACAATTATGGCTTTGGCTGTGGTCTCAATCATTTATAATAAATAAATAATAATAATAATAATAATAATAATAATAATAATAATAATAATAATAATTATTATTATTATTATTATTATTATTATTATTATTATTATTATTATTATTATTATTATTATTATTATTATTATTTGGTATTGCCTGAAATATTGCGATCTAACCAACGAATGACATACAAGTGCAATCATCACGAATACGTAACAATAGAGACTCCAACCTGACTGGTGCAGCAAGACCTTTATGTATTAACTACGTATGATAAAATTAGAAAAATACCCGAAAATATTCAACTTTTGATTAGCAGTATGAGTAGGAAGTTAGAGTTGAATGTTCTTCGCGTATTCGTTATATTCACGTAAATAATATCGGAAGAACCGTGACGAAAGTGCACTAGGAACAAAACATATATGTGTTGTTACGAAATGAAATAATAGTTCAAGTTAATCAAAATTCAATTGTTCTTTAGCCTTCCTATTGTTTCTAAATATATAATGTATAAAAAAATAGAGATTTAGATTTGTAATGTTATGAATGACACAGGTTTTAAGCGGCCATCTTGATATCAAGTTAGCCATAGACTTTTCAATTAAGTTTGTGTTTACACTTTCACCCTCCGTCATTTTGCACATGATTATCGTAGAGAGTCGAGACTTGCTCCGCCTAATTTCATTTAACAACAGCTTTCAAACCATGTGCTACTTAACTCCCTTCCTATTTGAAGCTTTTTACTTCGACCCCACCTGGGACCCTGCGGGAGCCCTGGGACAAGAATTTTAAATTTAAATCGTTGTACTTTGATGCCAAACGTCCTTTCCTGTTTTCACATTTGTCTCAACGTTTCCGATTTATAGGAGTGGTCGTGGACATTTCAATTAAGTTTCTGTTTACATTTTGATTCGCCGTCATTTTGCACAATGTTGTCGTAGAGAGTCGAGGCTTGCTCTATTTTCTTTCGTTTTACAACAGCTTTCAAACGATATGCTACTTAACTCCCAGTGTCATTTGAAAATTTTGAGTTGAACCCCGTTTGAGACCATTCGGGAGACCCTGGGGCAAAATTTTTTATCCCGAAAATTGTGCCCTTCAAAATGATGATATGCGTGTTTACCAAGTTTTGCATTTACCCAATAGTTTCTGAACAAATTACTCGGATCAAACTATTTTACCAGTTTTTTTTTTTTTTTTCTAGCTTTTACATTATAAAGTGTATTGTAACTCACGATATTCCGCTCGGTGGTACGTATAACTTTGGGATTCGTCTATTTATAACATACCAAATTGAAACCCAACTGTCTCGTTAGGATCTCACTGGAGCCACTTCGTTACACTTCTTTGTAAGTAGCTCGGAGCTCATGTAAACAGTAAATCGTTTCTATAAAGACGGGGTTTTATGAAGTACTTTTCTTAGACGGGTATTGGGAGTTTGATTTTTTTTTCGATTCCCAGATATCTGAAACTAATAGGCGTAGAGTCTTAAAATTTCGTATGCATTGCCGTTTGCCAGACTTCTAAAATTATAAGGCAAATAAATAACATTAATTTTTTTTTTAAATATTCTCCTTGCTTCCTAGGTTTTGAAATAAGAAATAAGATGAATCGCTTATATGGACCACCCTTCATAGTCTCTCGTATTCGAAATAAAGCATGTTGAAACGTGTTTTTCTCACTCTATTGAATGGTTTTAGCTCTACAGCTATGCAGTTTCTCTCCGCATGTCATTATGAACATTTTTTTCTTCTTATTTTGATGTTAGAAATCACATCTTAGAAGATGAAATGAAATGAAATTTTTGAGTTTTACGTCCAACGGTCATGACGGCTAGGCTAAAGGAGACATTTATGATGAGTAATGAATGAAATGGTGGAATGAAGAAACTGGGAGGAGACGGGAGAACCCCCGAGAAAACCCACGCACACGGTGTTTTATCACCTCTTAGAGTTTGTCGGAATAATTAATTAACACTGTACATTTCATATTCTAAGAGTAAAACAATCAACGTTTTCTTACTATTTCCAATACCTTTATCTGTCGCATAATTTAACATATGTTGGCATGTAGACGTGATCTTTAAAATTCTTCACATTTCGGAACGTATCCTCCTTATAATAAGATAAACCAGTAAAAATCTCGTTGGGTGGTTAAAGTATGCATAATTTCAAACGTTGATTCTTTCATTTTTATATACGGTAAACTAGGTACCGAGAAGAGCTGCTTGAAAATCAGTTTGCGTCGTGTATTCTGTAAACAATTCTTCAAACAGTAGGAGGTTAATTTTCCTCACTGAATAAGAGATATTCGGCTGCAGTGTACCACTTTGAAGAGTGTCATAGAAGGTCATGTTCGTAAGAGTAGCCATAAAGATAATCATCTTTTCTGATCAGAAGAATGCTATTAGACTGCAAAAAATATACTTGAGTTCATTCCAAGGAAAATTATATGATTTTGACATTACTTGATGGGTGGAGTGTTGGCAAACCTTTCAAGACTCCCGTATTACAGTTCTAGTTTTCATTTCGTTTATTAAAAGAAAAAAAAAACTTTGTTTGCTTAAAGAGTAGATTAAGATGGAACTGTATCATATTTAGAAGCAGCTTTGCTATCATTCATATTGTCTGAATCTTAAAATTAATTACACTTCATACTGGGCCTAGGATTATATTTTATTTGCGTGTTCATTTTTTTTTTGTCATACTGCGGAGGAAATATATTTCAATACATATTTTGTGAACTCCCGGTAAGTTTAACTTTCTAGGAAACGTTAATTGGACCATGGACATACAAATGAAGTATGCACTAAACTGCAATATCCATTTACAAAACTATTATTATTATTATTATTATTATTATTATTATTATTATTATTATTAATAATAATAATAATAATAATAATAATAATAATAATAATAATAATAATAATAATAATAATAATAATAATAATAATAGAGCAATGATAAACGAAATAGCTTCTTGCAACTCAGAATACAATTTTACTACCGTCAAATGGGGTGAATAGAAACATGGGGGTGAATAGAAACAAAACTCCCAGATTAGTTTTGGATTTATCTGGACGATAAATTAATCAAGAAAACTGAAATTTCTTAACATAGTCTTATACGGCTAAAGTGTCCAGGGCAGAGACAAAATGTTTTACTGAGTTGGGAACACTGAGGTAGACGGCAGTAGCATTAATGTGTTACTGAAATCTTACACGGTATTTTAGCGCTCCTTAAACTTTCTTGGTAAGTATGACATTTTCATATTTGTTGCATTTGAGCATATGCCTATTTTGTAGTTTGTTGTTTCATTTACTGACGTTCATAGTAAAAGTTTTCCTTTTGTAAATTATTTTTAATCAAAATTTAACTTTACTGGGTTATTGTTATGATTTTTAATTAGTGGGGTGAATAGAAACACTTCTTGGGAAATTCTTGAAATTCCTCAAGGAGTGGAAAATTCTTGAGGAGCAGAAAAAAGGACCTGATAGGAATGTATCAACCATCTCTAAGAACAAATTTCCAAGTCTTCTAAAAAAAAAAAAAAAAAAAAAAAAAAAAAATGTGAAACTGAAGGAGGAAAATATCAGGGCTGGATTTGAAAAGTGTGGAATTTTTCCCCTTTGTCGAGACCAAAAACTGAGAATGTTGCCAAGAAAAGACAATGAACGAGAAGAAACAGAACAGCAAAAGTCATCTCAGACTGTAAACCGTTCCCTTATGGATCTTCTCAGGAGCATGAGAGAAGATGAAAAAATTAAATAAGGGAAGAAGAGAGTACGAATAGATGTTTCTGGTAAGAGTTTTGGTTTGTTTTCTGAAAATGATACATTTTCATCAAATCACAACGAAATTCAACCTACCTTTGTATTGTCGGAAGAGGAGAAAGACAACACTCCAGAAGACAACATTCCAGACGATCACGAAGTAGATGATGGTTTTCTAAAGCTGGTGATTTTGCTGTGGTAAAATGAGAAGCTAAAACTCGATGAGACTATTCACTACCCAAGTGCAAAAATGGGAACATGATGCATATGTGAGAGTGTTTTATAAGAGAGCACATAAACAATGAAATTTTCAGAACGAAACTGTTGGGTTCTATTAGGAGTTCGTCAGCACACTTTAAGTATATGATAACTTTCGGGCCCCTTCGTGGCTAAGCGGTTAGCGTACGCGCCTTTGGCGTGGGAGACCCGGGTTCGATTCCCGGCGGGAGCTCATGTAGTTCTGATTCTATGTTAATCAGTAGGTCCACGTCTCATATAGCTTCGCTGCTGAACGGGACGTAAACCTCAAAATCAACTCAACTCATGATAAGTTTCCCTGATGATTTCAGTGGTTTAAATCTTATTCAAATATTATCAAAACTATATGGTCGTTTATACCTATATTGTGCATTGTATTGTTTTATAAGTTTGTAACTTATGTAATACTGGTCTTATTGAACTAATATCTTGCAGGTATCAAATAAATCGTTCGTTTCAACAAATACGCTGTTTCTTTTTTACCTTTCCAATAGTATAAAAGAAACAACAATGAAAATAAAGTAATTGTTTCTATTCACCCCATGGGTAGGGGTGAATAGAAACATTAAGAAAAATCAAGGTGAAGAAAAGTGGAGTTGATAAATTAATATGACGTTTACTGAAATTCATTAGCATATTAAGACCTTTCTTTTGGAATAATCTGATACGCGAAATCTTTAACATTACCAGACTTATATTCTCATATAGCCAAAAATGTGTTTCTATTCACCCCATTTGACGGTACCTTTTTTTTTCGAAAGTAAAACTCGGTTTGTATTATTATTATTATTATTATTATTATTATATGTGAAAACTGCTCCTGTCACATAATTCGGTTGACTACGCTGGTACAAGGAGCATTTCATTTATTTTTCTCTGCTTAAAATACAATTACATTGTTTGTTAACTTCACGTTCCAAATGAAAGCAAAAATTACGGAAATAAAATGTGTTCCAACATATATTTTATTTATTTTTTAATGTGCGCGGCAACATTGCACTGTTTGTTAGTAATGCCTATTGGTAAATGCCTGTTCCACTTGAAGTTTATACGAAAGAGTATACAGTTCTAGAGATATCTGGAAATGTCTTATCGTGATATGTTTAGAGCTATAGCGTTGACATTCGCAAACTGCCGGTAACTACATTCAATAATTTCTTCATGCGAATGGAGTAGATCTACGGCATCCCCAAAATTTGTTTTTGTTGCATACTGAACCACCTTCTCGAAACGTCGATAGGCACTTCAGAATAGGGAACACGAGGCTCTAATTTGGAAGCTACGTGTATCAGCGTGCACTGTAAAAAATCATTGTGTTATTTCAACGACATGCCTATGTGTTAACACAATTGTGTTAAAATATAACACAAGCAGGTGGTTAGAACAACTAACTCTCCATTTGGAGTTGTGTGTCAAATGCCGGTAGTTGAAATGGCACACAGCCTGTGTGTTAAATTAACATAAGTGTAGAATCTTCGGTGTTGTTTTCTACCTGATTGCCAAATATGCTGGCCATCTAATCATAAAGGGTTGTGTACTGAAGGTACAGTCAAACACAGTAGAAACAGAGACTTAAACAAATCCAGGTATTCGCAAAATTTCAATATGCACACCGCGCGATGTGTTCTCAGTTCATTTACATAATGCTTCTGAAGAAATGTCATCAGCGAGAAGCAACACCGTCTTATTGTGTCACTTCTACACTGCACTATAGCTCACCATTCAACACTGGGGACTGTTTTCAAAATGGCGGAAAACAGTAGAAACACGATTAAGAGGCAAGCATATTATAAGGATATATGTAAGAGTTTCGTATCATTCTTGAACAAGTTGTTGGTGAAGGTTGTATTTCGAACCATCGAGAAATACTTCACAATAAGTGTTGAGGACGACGACAAAAAAAGTTTACGAAGATTTTCTAAATGAAGTGTTTTGTAGATTACTAGGTCTATTCTAATTTTAAACTAGAATCTTCGATAATCTTAAGTATGCACACAAGCTTTTCAAACACAGACAAATGGTTCGATCAACACCGCACGCGGAGTCATTTCAACATCGAAATGCGTACCGTAGTAACACAGAACTGGAGACGAACTACCATCAAAAACGGTGTTAATCTGGTGGTCTGACCTTGAATTTTTACACGGAAAGTGTTGACTTAACACCAAAACGGTATTACTTATACGACTTTGACCTTGAATTATGACACACACTGTGTGTTGAAATAACACAGGGGCTGTGCTTTATTAATACTTGACATGGCGCAATATTAACACAAAATAATTAACACACTACACACTGTGTTACTTTCTTCGTGTTGGTGCAACGCCGTCACAATTAACACTCAACACCTTTCCTCACACTACCAACCCTGACATGGTTTCGAATCAACACCGAAAATACTAACACATATCCGAATATAACAACGCTTAACACTGATTATCTGTTAAAAAGGTAACATACCACCTGTGTTAAACGCTAACACCGTGGGGTCTGTATTGAATTAGCACAGCATAGTGGTAGTCACTCTGGAACCACTGACCTGTGTTAAATTTGAGTTGAATTAACACAATAATTTTTACTGTGTGCGTCTTGAAATGTTTTGAAGTATTTCTTGATACTGCATTGCATAAGCTGAATTGGTATGTTAACTTCGTCTGAGGAGCTTTCACCGACGTCGTTTGCACCAACGGTCCCAGTCCATACCAACAGAAGCATTCCCAAACCATGCAGCTGCCTCTACCTACCTGTGTAGCACACGCCAATTACGAGGAGTCAATAGCTTCATGATGTCAGCACCACACATGCACATGCCTGTCCGAGAGGAGTAGCACAAAGCGTGATTTATCGAACCAACACACTTTTTGTTTCATTCATCTACGGTCCAATTAGTGTATTCCTGTGCCCAAGTGCGACATAGTCGGTGGTGATGAATCGTAAGGAGTGAGTGACGAGAGGGACGTCTACTGTAGAACTTCATGCATGTCAGTGTACGCTGTATAGTTTCATGGGATGCGAGTGTTGTGCATGCACGTTGTATTGGAAACGTAATTCCAGGGCGCTGGTGTTTTATTTGGCTGTCAGGAGCGTTTGACGTTACGCTCACACCACGTTTTGAACTTCCGCACACCCCTTGAATTATGTCTCTTGGAGATCGTAATCCCATTTTATTCCCACTGCTTGCACACCTTTACTACATAGAAACTGGAGCATCCGACATGTATTGCTGTATGGGTTATTGGCACACCTATTGTTCGGGTACCCACAATCATACCCTATTGGAATACGTATAAATCCTGACCACCTCATATGAAAACAGTATGTTGTCTGCCAACATTAGCCTCGAGTGTATTCTTTCTCTGCAATACTACCAGTCGGAGTGGTCATGTATTCAGCTCGGCTGCTGGTCACACTTCATCGTGTGAAGTGGTGGTAACAAGTATTCTGCCTTTTGGCAGATTCTGCGACTAATGTATATATCTCAACTTTTTCGAAAATCGGTTTCGAAGATCTGAGTTTATTTGCCAGCGAGAACTTAATTAAGTAGTTTGGATTTTACATTAAACTGTAGCTTCACGTCTCATATAGCTTTGCTACTGAACGGGACTCCAAACCTCAAACCATTCGCCTTGTTTTCATCTGTTTATATTTATTAAGTGTTTAATTACTGAAAAGTCTCGAATGGGAGTAAATGTGTAAGAAAGACAAAATATCAAACACGTAACATCTGTTAAGTTTATTGACACTTTTATAGTTTTTTTTTTTCTGTAGTCAGCTTGTGATCCCTCGCTTGTTCTTCAAGTCACCTTCAAGAGGCTGACCCTTGGGAACCACTGGTTTAAAGCTTAAATCAATGTAAAATTGACCCAGGTATATTCATTCTAAAGAAATGCAAGGTTAACTTTACATTGTCTCAACAAAAGTATGTTATGTAAGAGAGCTAAAAGATTAATTAGTGATTATAATAAATGCGACTAGTCTCACGATTAATCATTTTGTTGGTTAAAAATACGGAATCCGTTAATAAAACGGAACCGACATTATTTTCAGCCATGTAGAATACGTATGGAAAAACACAAAGTAGGCTAAGTAAAGCCGCAATTATTACATCATTCTGATCCTCTAAACAATAGAGCGATCAAAAGTCTATGCGCATATACTACGCAAATAAACGAAAGTATACGGCCATATACCGATCTTATTGATGGAACAGAAAGAAAAAAATCACGAAAACTAGATATATTTGTGTTAAAATCTCGAGAGACGTCTTTGCATTTACTATTAATATTCAATTATTATTTGGTTTCTATGTATGTGTGCATGTCTTTATTTATGATTTCTATGATTTATATGATATATGCGTTTGTGTGTGGTGAATTTCTATATTTGCCAATATGTGTATGTGTATATCTTTTATGCATAATCAAATAGTAATGCTACTCTCATTGATTTTATGTATATAATGGTGTATGCTTTTTATTTATGTCAATGTCAAATTGCATATCTAGTGTACTTATACCTTATTCTCAGTCAATAATTAAAAGTGATTAGAAGCCAGGCATAGGTTTTCTTAGTTCCTTTATATCATTCTATTTTATTTCATACTTCTCCTTAATCTCAAATCAAATCATGACTTGTTTTCGATTTATCCTCGATTTTATTTCGATTCTCTTCAACTTATTTCGACATATTTCAACTCCTTTCAACTTACTTTGGATCATTCCACTATTTAATTTTCACTCAACTAAGATGTAGGTAGTTAAATCCAAATTCCGTCAAGCAATATAATATCTTAAATTCATAATTTGTTCTGGAAAGGTCATAGTCAGAACATATCAGCTGATCAACGCAAACTAAATGTTTAGCATACGATGTCAAACGAATAAGTATTTTCAAATGCAAAATTGTACTTCAATCACTTTGGTATTGAAGATAGATAGATATAATTATGAAAGCTCAATATGAAAGATAAACAATCCTCAATTTCATCTAGCATTGATTATAATTATGAGTTCCATTTTTTGTTTATGTATGTCAGGTTAATGATAACTATTCATTCACAACATACGTCAAGAAAGAAAACCAAGATGTAATTTACTAGAATTGATTTATTGTTAAGGCTTTATGCCTTATCCTTCATATTTGTTGTCATAAAACTCCAAATTCAATCTTAATTTTCGTCATGCTCAATATATTAAAAAAAAAAAAAACATTTTTTGATGTTGTTATCGTTTACTCAGTAAAACTTTTACTACATTGTTAACCTCAAATTCGTAAGCTTTTTCTTTCATAAACAAGTGTATCCTTAGCCTCAAGCATAACATTGGTTTTGTTAGGTTAATGAAGCAGTATAAGGAAATTTTCGATTCTATTGGGGATTAGACTGATTTTCAGGACTTTCAATCAAAATCTTTAAATTCTAGACTAGCTGAACCTGCGCTCTCTACACAGCGCATCATTCGCATATGAGCATAAATCTCCTTCTCATTCCTCACAACATATGTACATGTCTCTTTACAGACACAAGTGAAAGACGTCTTGATTAAAAAAGAAAAAAAATCGGCAAGGGGTATCATGAAGGGGAGATTTTTCGATTATTTTTTCTCAATATCTCGCACCTTTGGAAGATTTGAGCCTACTACCAGTTGGAGTTTCTAATTCATGTATGACCAGTGTTTTCTTTCTTCTTGCATGCAGTATGTAATAAGCAAATACATTACATATACAATTAATTATAATGCCAGTTATATATGATGTTCATTGGGCAAAACACTCAAAAAATAAAGATTTATCTTAAGACTCGAGAAAATGTTATCTTTCCTTTTTTCACTATGATTTGACCATGGAACAAACGCCTGAGACATATACAACCCCAATATGCAACATTGTGGTGTTGGAATATATAACGGATAGGATATGGTGCTTTAGTTTTTTTTTTTTTTTTTTTTTTAATTTCAGCGCTTCCAGCGTACCCTAAAACATGTAATAAAGAAATAATGGTCATGTTCTTGGGCTTTGTAAACGGCTAGATTGTCTATTTTATATTTAAGAATTTTTTCCAGGAATTCGAGATCATTTCTTGGAGCAGATGCAGCAACTAGTGATAAGAACCACGCTTTCGCATAAACTTTAACAAGGAACGTTCACAAAGTAGTCAACTCTTTTTCTTCTTGATGAGTAAAGTTGAATTGGTCTCTAAAAACTTTGTGGTGGACAAACACCATGTGCGTAGGTTTTCTCGGGGTTCTCCTGTTTCCTCCCACTTTCTTCATTCCACCATTTCATTCATTATTCATCATCACCGTCTCCTTTAGCCTAACCGGCATAACCGTGGGACGTAAAACTCAAAGACTTCACTGGTTTCTAAAAAGCCATATTTTGAATAAATACAGTTCCTTTGCCGTTCACTTCGCATGGTGAGTAGCTCCGGGTGCAGCAAATGGCTACCAAATGTCTCACCTAGAAATTCGTCATTGCAGTGAATATTGTTTAAAATGTGTAAAGTTAACATTATTTCTAATGGCGTAATAAATACAAAATGCAATGGATGCACCAAAGGGAATGATAAGACAGAATTTGTTGATTATTGTTGGAACAATATTTCATACAGTGGCATAGTTGATTCGTAATAAATAATTACATGAACTGGATATAGGAGAATAAATGTACAGAACAAGAATGTATCCCATTGTCAATATAGCGACAATAAAGCACTAATTTTGTTAAACTTTAAGTCGATTGCGCTACCTCTAAATATTGAGCTATTGATTTGAAATTTTGTAAGTGTTATTTATGAATTTGACTGTAGCGTCCCTTTTAGCAGAAACTCCACATGAGACGCGGACCCATCTTAACGTGGGATCTGAATCATATGAGTTCCTGCCGGGAATCGAACCCGGGTGTCCCACGCCTAAGGCACACACGCTAACCGCTTAGCCACGAATATAATGCTTATTGCAATACCATATATGGGTGTAATATTTCGCGTTAACAAAACACGTTCAATCTAAAACAGAAAGTGGAATTCTGAGCGTTATAGAAAAAGAAAGAAAAAACATTAAAAAAAATGATTATATACTTTTTCTACTTCCTCCAAAGCACTACCTTCCTACATAAAATTTAGCTCTATTACATAGAAGGAAGTTCTTTTTCCTTATTTCTGTTTCTGGAAGCTGCTTGATACATGCATTTTTTCAGCATTTATCAACGCTATCTTATACTAACTAATATTGAGGTGTGAGTCAATCGTCTGCTACCTTTGATGTTGGTAAGAGAAAAATATTATCCTGTAATTTATTTTGACGCTGCCTCAACGGAAATTGTTCAGCGCTCAAAGAAGCCTCCAAGGTCGAGTGAATTCCATTATAACAGGCTAGAATTTCAAGTGAAGTCCATTATTACTTCCTGTTGACTCCCTAAGGTGAAGAAACCAAGCATTGAGACGCTGACCATGTGGGGCCAACAGAGTCAATTGAAAGCTGTGATTACAGGTTCTTCTTTTTTTCATTAATGGAAATAGGAGCTATGAAATACAATTCTAAGGTGCGTATAGGGATTGTCTGTTGAATAGATATAACTACTCCAGACCACCTCCCAAGCATGACATTAAGTCAAATAAAAATCACCAAAATAATGACATCTTCCACACATTTAATTGAGCAACTCTTAAAATTACGATATATGATGGCTGAGCTGGAGAGAATAGCATATTGTTTGTTTGAATGTGTGTGTTCTCAGAATAAGGAAATAATAGTAAAGCAAAACAAAGAATAGGGGAAGAAGAAACTTACTTTTCATTTTTAGAACTTAAGTTTCTGATAAGCAGAGTAACAAACGTATACTGATTAAAATAACATGTGTGGAGTAACTTTAAAGTAGAAATTGTGTATTTATAAATCATTATTCGATTCCCGCAGTCACTCTTTCCAACTGAAAACTTCTTGAATTGCACTAGTTGTAAATGAAATGAAATGAGATCTTTCAGTTTTACGTCCCACAATTATGCCGGCTATGCTAAAGGAGACGGTGATGATGAGAAATGAATGCAATTATGGAATAAATAAAGTAGGTGTAAACGGGAGAAAATAATGACATCTTCCATACATTTAATTGAGCAACTCTTGAAATTACGATAATGATGGCTGAGCTGGAGAGAATAGCATATTATGTCCCTACCATTAATTATATGCATAATAATGTAATAATTTTATCTTGTCAACGAGTTGAAAATAAATGAAACCGTTTGAAGATGATTTCAAAACGTTACAGGAAACAACCCACTCTACGCATAATGCAAATATACTGAAACTCACCAATTCACTCAGAACTTATACAAGAACATACAAGAGGTATGCAATTTTGCTAACTATGTTAAATTAGGATATACTTGACTAAGTGTTCTATCTAAAGAAGTGTTCTGTTTAAAGACATATTCTAGCCTATTTACCTTTATACAACAATTCCTAGATATATATTTTTTTTTTCAGAATATCAGGGACGATAGCTTATTTTTTTTATGTTCAAATTCATGTGAATGAAAATCTTACAGGAAGAAAGTACAGCAAGAGCGATAACACTATATTTCCTTTCTTGAAAATTACAGTATGTAACGTCAACAATAAATCTTAGCTTGACGAGGGGAAAAAATGATAATATAGCAACGTTAAATTTTAGTATCATTTCCCAGACCAGGTATAATCTTGACAGGCTTGATTACAAGGAAGCAGGCGAAATATAAGATCTACATCTACTACATAATTTTGTAGTTTGTGATTTATATCTACTATTTGAGATTTTTTTTTTTTTTTATTCCGGGTGTAATATTTGTTAATGTCGATGCCATGTGTTAACTATTGACAATATAGTTTCATGTTTATGTGTTTGTTTATACTGGAAATATGAGTGGACTTGAACACATACCATACCAAACATATTAAACAAAACACTAGTTGGTCTCACCGCAGTATTTTACATAATACAAGACAAGTTTTACAGACTCGCATGATTTAATTTGTAGTTCTAATCGGTTCTGCTTCTAGCAAAATAAACGCCTATCTACTAGAATCATTCGACGCACATTATGAATATTTAACGTCCTTGAAAATTTACTACTCCTCTAACGTCTTTACTACTCCGGAACATTTAACGTCCCAGACCAACTACTCCTCCCAGGGAATTTTAATTAGGTGAGTTAATTTTACACGTAATTGTTGCAAATGATCTAAAATAATAATATGCCTAATAATAGCAGTGGCGGCTGGTACTGTATGTTGCATTGTTGTGCAACAGGATATTTTTTTTAATACTAAAGATATTTTTAGGTATTAAAGTAGTGTATCAGTAAGAAATAAACCTTTGATCTTGAGCGCAAGATAATATCGATGCATTTCTAAAAAACTGAATTAAAAAAAAAAAAACTGAAAGAAAGAGAGAGATCTACATTTCCAGTTGCAGCGAGCGTTGCCACTGGAAGCAGTAACATTGAGCATATAGCGGCGAGCGCCTATCTCTTAACATGGGGTGCCTGTTTGCAGTTGCAGCTCGTTGCGCAACTGGTGTATCGTCAGCTTCTGTAATAGTTACGAATTCCTCCGCTTGGCAGCGCTTGACTCAATTGATAGGGTAACATACAAACGCTTGGAAGAAAGAAGTTATTCACAAAAGAAACTCGCAAAGAACAAATACGCGTCTGGTAGTAGTATTGTTTCTTTCTTTCTTAATGTCGGGGGAGTTTTGCCCTCCCAAAGTTGGGTGGTTGTGGTTCTAAATATTCATTATGATTAAAACAGAGTAATTATCAAGATATAAAATAATTATGTATTTTAATTGTGTGTTCGTATCGGTGCAGTTTTTAAGAATGTTTACTGCCTCAAGAACTGTCCCTATCGGTTCTCTTTCAAGCAAGATGTTTTCCTTTTTCGTGGGGGGGGGGTGGCATTGTCATATTGCCAGCCATAAAACCAAGAGATTCCAACATGGAACACATGAAGTATGTCTAATGAAAAACTGAAGTACAAATGTAGTCAACGGGACTTAATACTGTATTTATGATATTTCTTCCCACTCCACCCAGTTAAGTAATTTGTAATTAATTTCTCATCAATACTTTTTATGGCCATATGCTAAAGAAGATGATGAGCATGAATGAAATGTTGGAATGAAGAAAGTGGGAGGAAACACACGTACACGGTGTTCGTCCAACACGAAGCAAACTTGACGCGACCTGGGATCGAACCAGAGGCCGCCAGTAATTTAGAATATAAGAAATAATTTGTGACACTGAAAGAATAATAATCTTACTATGTACAGAAGTATACATATTATTTTTGTGTTTAAGAGGTTGCTTGATTTTGTTTTCACGAAATTTCTCCAATTTAAAACATCGTTACAGTTAAGAACTGAAATAAAGAAAACACAATAGTGAAACATACATGTAATATGATGTACATAATGAATAGTAAACCAAATCAAATCAAATGAACATTGATAATAGCAGAAATATCTAGTCCTTGCAATCGCAGTTAGTTCTTTTTTTTTTCTACTTTGAGATATATACCTACCATTCCCAAAAGAGAAATTCCTATATTCAAGATATTTTCAGCATCAAATTAAGTGATTTCGAATTCATGGTTAATTCCCATCGATTGAAAACTAACAAATCATTCCAAATATTAGTATTTAGTAAATCATGTCTCGAAGGAGAAAACGCCATACCATTGGTCTAATTCCTAGCTCTGTCTCTTTCATGCACATGATCCCGTGTTCGATTTCCGTCGAAAACCATAAAAAAATAATAATAATCTCAAATCATTCACTTTCAATAAGCATCTGTCTTCTTTAGCCTAATTTGTTGGAATGTTAAACTATTTTTTATTATTATTGAAGGAAAACATCTTAGATTTCATGATTCTTTATAGTAGAACAGCAGACAAAAATACGTGGTTACTGAAAATGGACTTTTTGTACCTTTATTCATACAAAGGAATGCTAACAAAATGCGTATTGTCGGGGGAGAGACGTGCTTCTGTACTTTAAAGAGAATAAAGCGGAAAATATTTACGGTAGCGATGCTTTTTATTCAGAAGAAACTTGACGAGTAGCATTTCAGATTCCAATGAAGTCATAGAAAAATTTGAAGCTCGAAAAGAACGAAGAAAGATCTTTTGTTTTAAAATAATGCATAGTTTATTTAATTAAATAATTTTTGTTTAACTGCTTGCTTGAATACATGCAATTTCCTTGCTCTTTTTTTCTTTTTCTTTTGGGATTAACGCCATCATTCTTGGCTTACAGCACATACTATAAATTCGATTTATTTCTTGTTCAATAACACGAGTATAGAAGTTTTGTACCTGGGTATATAAGTAGTTTATCAACATACATTGATAGTGGTTATTTCAAATAAAGAAAATAGCTTATATATTAAATCAATATTAGAGAATACACTTTAATCAATAAATATACAAATATAGCTTAAAAAGACTTTCCTCTTCATATTTCCTGAATATTTTTTTTTTATAAAACTCAAGAACGCTGAGGGAGGGAAACACTTACGCGTATCTACATACCTTTGATATTGCAACCGGTGCTTCTACAGACTACGAATCGCTACTGAATAATAGTATAAATATTAAAAAAGAAAAGAGACTACGATTTTTTTTTTAATAATGTAACATGGGTTTTCTAATACGCTCCTGTGTGGACACTAATAAAGATATCGTCATTTTTTCTTTGGGCCAAATATGGTTGGACAATAATTTATCTTATTAGTTTCTTTTTCTTCTGGGTGTCGAATTTATTTCTCAAATTTCAGCCCAAAACCAAAAATTCGAGAATTTTCGATTTTTTTCTCCTGTAGCTCCCTTAGTTTTAAAGGGATCTCCTTAAGATTTGCCAGGTAAATACCTCGGATATATTCCTAAATGCTGACATCAGTTGGACCGGCCACGTGCAGTGCTACCAACGAGGGAATTTAAAATTTTCCTATTTTTTTTGCAAAATATCGAAATTTTCGTTTTTTTTTTTTTTTTTTTTTGTTTATACATCCGTACCTATACGTCTCAGCACAAGTCAACTTACGCAAGTCGAACATTGATCCTTACTGAACAAAAGTGCGTACAAATCGTTACAATGGGGTAGTTAGGGGGTTCACGAAAAATTCGTATTTAGGTTCCAGCCAGTCTTGGGAAGTAACGTAACGCAAGTAACGCGTTACTTTTTAAGTAACGTTTTCTAGTAACGTGTTACATTTTTTCCAAAATAACTGTAACGGTAACGCGTTACAAATTTTTAAGTAACGTACCTAGTTTGCGTTACTTTTTTGCGTTACATTTCGGATGAGTAACTACAATATATGTATATATTTTTCGGAAACAAATGTTTCTTTCCTGTAAGTGAATTTCTCAGAATGGAACAATGGAGCATGAACAATGTCAGTGATAGATAACTCCTGCACGTTCGCCTTTTCCCGTTTCGCCTTATGACCTCTAGCAATGAAATTAGCATGTAAAACCTGTTATCACTTTTCATCTTAATGCAAGGTGGAACGGGAAATCTCGATGTGCATTTTCCCGTTTCGCCTTACGAACTTTACGTTGGTAGGCTTGCAAATACATTCATAGATACAATTTGATTTGTTTATTTACATAACAAAATATAATGCCACTTTCTGCTTTTGGAAGACGAGGACAGCCTCAGGGAAATCACGTGTACTGATTGCAAGCACCTCGAAGATTTTGTCTTAGATTTTGACAGCTTCAAATCAATACATTCAGTGAGTGAACTACGAGTGCAATGGTACTGGTAGTCTATTTTACTTTGAATGGTGTTGTTTCTATAAATATGGAGAACGAAAATATTTTATCGTTCGAACATATGAAATAATACTTTTCTTAAAAGGTGAAGATGATGGCGTATTTAGGGGTGGGACTTCCGGGCTTAAGCCCCCCCGAAAACTTACTTACTATAGTAAAGTATATAAAATATCTTGCAGAATTTTCACATTTTCAGGCAAAACCCCACCGAAACAAAATCGTAAGTACGCCACTGCTGAACAGAATTTAAAAGTAAAGTGGTGCCCCGGCGGGAAATATTTATCAACAATTAGGGTGCCATAATGAACGACATTCAGTAAGGGTTTAATATGAATAAACTGTGTTCTGATGAGCAGGCCTACTTATTGATGTAATGTTGATGGTATGTAATATGGTATGTTCTTTTAGATCAGTTTGCATATCTTAAAGTCCCGTTGATTATAGAGTTTGGAACAACTAGCTTTAAAAAGCATGTATCGATTTTAGAGTTATAGGCAATTTTGATTCACCTCCAGTTCATGTGTTCTCATTTCGTCAGTTGTAGTGTAATGTTTCTCTATATTCTGTATTTTTTTAATTTTACATAGTAACATTGTTATTATTATATCATTAGTTTATAAGAATAATAATAAGGAACCTTTTTTTTTCTAACGCATAGGGATGGGCACGAGTCAAGCTTAAAGTCGACTCGAATCCAAGTCGAGTCAAAAGTAATATTCTCGAATCGAGTTCCGAACCGATTCACTGTTTTTGGCGTCGAGTTTCGAGTCGAGTCGAGTTTGATAAGTGGCTCGCTCGTTTTAACTCGTTTTGAAATCATGAGCTGATTACACTGGAAAGCGAAAGCCACGAGAAATGTAAGCTAAGCAGTAATATGGAATACTTTTAGTCTTGCTCACGAGAAGGGACACTGCTCGCATCTCGTCTCGTCCCGATAGCGAGATTACAAGATATTTTTATAACAAGCTTAGCTTGGCTCGGCTTAACTAAGCCGATGGCTCGAGCCGGCTCGCTTGGGGTGAACCATCGACTCGAGCTTGCTTGGTTGGGATAAACCATCTGCTCGGTTCGACTCAACTGAGCGAAGAGCTCTAGCCGACTCGGTTCGGTGAGTTGTTGGTTCAGCTCACTTCTCGGTTTGAGTCGATAGTGAATGAGCTGTGAGCCGATCTGCTCGAGTCGTTGACAATTCTAAACCCGGGCCGAGCAGTTTTGAAGATATTTGGCCAGTGCCCTATACCCTTTAACAACGTTTGGCTCGAGCCCGAATACTCAACCTAGACCATCAACGCCAATTCAGAAGCTTGTAAACAATGTCCTTTACTCCTAGACTTCACGACTACCGAGGTTGGCAATCAGCTACTTTTTTCGTATTCATATATAAACTGCGTATCTTTCATATTAATACACAGTGTTGTTATAATAATAATAATAATAATAATAATAATAATAATAATAATAATAATAATAATAATAATAATAATAATAATAATAATAATAATAATAATAATAGAAGAAGAAGAAGAAGAAAAAGAAAAAGAAGTTGTAGTAGTAGTAGTACCATTGATAATAATTATATTGTCTATGAAGATACTTGAAGAGACTACTCGAAACTATACACCAGATTTGAGTCGACTAGACTCGAAACTCGACCCGGGTTGGAGGAAATTTTTCAAGCCGAGTTCTCGGGTCGAGCTCAAAGATGTCTGTTTCTAGTCGAATCGAGTTTCAAAGAAAACTTGTTCGAATTCACTCGTGCCCATCCCTACGACTAACGCAGTAAGCCATTTTTGTCAATGTTACATTACATTAAAATGTTTATATAAATGTCAAATAAAAATGTGTCCTTGCATTTACATAAATCGATTCAGAATGTGCAATAATAATAATAATAATAATAATAATAATAATAATAATAATAATAATAATAATAATAATAATAATAATAATAATAATAATAATAATAATAATATTAATAGCGGTAGTAATAGCAGTACGGAAAACAAGTAATAATATTTTTTCCACATATTCAAAATTTCGGACCTAAAAGTAACGTGTTACTTTCGAAGTAAAGTAACAGTTATTTTTTGAGGCAAGTAACGCGTTACTAACGCGTTACATTTTAAGAGAAAGTAAAGCAACTTGTAACGCGTTACATTTTTATAAGTAACTTACCCAACACTGGTTCCAGCCCTTTATTTTTCTAGTTTTTCTCTACTTGTTTGCTTACCGCAATTTATTTTTCGTAATTAGAAACTTTATTTCTTAAATATCGCCATGATACTTGTAGATTATAGCAGTGGCGTACCAGTGTTTAATTTAAGATAGTTTGCGTCTTTCTGGTAGCAGCGTTGCCAACTACATAAATTTTTAATTCCCGATTTTAGGGAAAAATTTTGGGGGAAAATCTTTGTTCTGACTCTAAAAAAGTCATCAGTGTCTGAAAGCCTTCTGCCTTTCCTACACAACGCACTATAAAAAGTTTCACTTGGATAATTAGGAGAAGTACAGTTGAGGTTTACAGTAGACCTTGTCCTGTAAGTGGTAAGAAAATGGTACTTTTTTAGGAAAATTATTTTTTTCTTTAAATTTCAAACTTTGTTTGATATTGCCATTATACTTGTAAAATATATTAGAGAGTTCGAAAGTATATTGTTAGGTAGTTTGCGTGTGTCTGGTAGCAATGTTGCCAGTATTTCCCTTTTTTAGGGGAAAATTTTGGAAAAATCAATTTTTATCTCTATTATTTCCCTGTTCTTGGCTGCATTCAAACAAACGTTTCATTGCATGAAAGCCTCGTCCCTAGTCTACACAACGCACCATAATAAAGTTTCACTAGGATAATTAAGGGAAATATAATTGAGGTTTATAATAAACAATGTTCTGTAAATGGTAAGAAAATGGTGAATTTCTGAGGTAGAATGATATTTTATTTATTTATTTATTTATTTTTAAATTTCATGCTTGCGTTATCAGATATTGCCATGATACTTGTACGATATATTAGAGATGTACCAAGGCTTATTTTAAGATAGCTCACACCTCTTTGGTGGCAATATTTCTAGCAAAAATAATAATAATTTCCGGTTTTAGGTTAAAATTTCTGAACTTTTCCTTTTTTTTCCTGTATTATTTCCTTCTTTCTGATTACATTGGAACAAACGTACCACTATCTGTAATGCTCCTCTTTGGCCTACAGAACACGATATAAATTGTTTCAATAGAATAATTAGGAACGCTGTAGCCTCGGCATAGCTGTTAATTTTTGCTTCTGAGGAGGAAAAGGAGTCAAAATTTCATGTGTATGATGACAGAGATTTTTTTTTCTATCTTTATATGGCAGCCAGCAACTTAAAATTTTCACTGTTCCTTGTCGACATAAATATAAATAATATACAACTTAAATAGCATATATAATATTTATATAATATATCAACATAAATAATATTTATTTATTTAAGTGAATGGATCCTTGTGACAACAGGGTACCAACTACAAAAAATCTTGATTTTCGATTAGGGATTTTTTTTTTTTTTTTGTTTTTGCAAATTTTCACCCCTACATGTCCCTTTAAAAAATCTCTCCCGTCGAAAACACTGCAATGTAACTTACACCTAAAATAGCCACGCCCGTCTTCTAAAGAACAAAGCCTTAGCCATATAAATCGAGTAAATAGTTTTTTGAACAATGTCACTAACTGAAAATGTAGGAAAACACCAAAAATGTGACCTGGGTGAGAAAGGGTTAAAAACAAGGAAATACTTGTTTTAGCGTTTCCGGAGAGGAGTATCGTTTCTCTAACATTCAAAGTCATATTTCTTTATTCACAAAATGTTGAATTAAATATGAATGTAAATATTCGCTCAAGTTGGAAGTGTAGAATTTTGTGCAAAGTCTTTTAATTAAAATAAATTAAACATGTGTCCATGTTTAAAAAAAAAAAATCCATTCCTAATGGGGTTATTTACATTCAAATATACTTTATTTTATTTATTTTGAAAGTGATGAATGGAGAGAATCGTTAGCATGAAAGTATGGAATTTGGTAAACAAATGTTTAATGAAAAATAAGGAAATATGCGTTTCACAAATTCTACATATTCCACTTTAAAGGATGGAAAGTAACTCATTACTATAATAATATAATTTCATTTCTTTCTTATTCAGAAAATGACCAATTTGAGCATGCTCAAGTTTGAGGTATAAAATTCGATGTATAAACTCTAAGTTAAAAGTAAGGATGTGCTTTTTTTTCGGAAACTCCTTTATAAAGAGGAAACATGATGTATTTTTTTTTTTTTGAAAATTTTCATATTTCTAGCTCTTTATTCCAAAAGTGTTAAATATTGGGATTTGCTTAAGTCTGAGGTGTGTCCCTCGGTACACAATCCTTTCAGTAAAAGTACTTGATTCAGCATTAAAAAAAAATCCATTTAGAAGAGGAACACGAGGACAATTTCTACGGTATTGAAATTTCCGGTTTTGTATTTATTATATTTTCCTGTACGGAAAAGGACATTTTTATTACTATTGATAAAATTTAGCTACCATTTATTTTCTTACACTGTGATTTCTCTTGCACGCAGTAGTCATTTGAGGTTCCATTTTAGGGCGTGGGAAGACTCTCCAATATGCATATGTTCAAGTTTGTCATTAGTATATTACCATATTATTGATATAAATGCACCCTTTGTCCAAACTAGCGATCGCTGCGCCTCGGATCGGCTATTGGAGAAACGAATACATAGTCTAGTTTATATTCATAGCCGCTAGATGTCAGTTGTCGTTTGTTTTGTTGGTAACCGTCATGTGTTTAAAATGGCTACTCCGCAGCAGAAATCATTTTGTGTCCTCGAGTTTGCGAAGTGCAATTCCGTGATTACAGTGCAAAGACGTTTCAGAATGAAGTACCAAATTGATCTTCCGAAGGGTGGAATATTCGCAGATGGTATCGACAGTTTGTAAATACAGGATGTGTACGTAAAGGAAAGAGTTCTGGCCGCCCTCGTGTTCCTGAAGAAAATGTGGCACGAATTCAAACTGCTTTCCAACGTAGTTCTTCAAAATTAACTCTTCATGCCAGTCAGGAGTTACAAGTGCCGACAACAACAATTTGACGTGTTTTGAGACGTCGGTTGGTTATGAATCCGTACAAGTTACAGCTGTTACAACCTCTGCGTCCTGTTGACAAACGCAAACATGTGGCATTTTGTAACGAAATTCTGGATGTTATTGACAATGATAACACTTTAGCACAACGCATCGTGTTCAGTGATGAAATGACTTTCCGTGTTAGTGGTCAGGTAAACAAACAAAATGTTCGAATTTGGGGCCTACAGAATCTACATACAGTCATTGAACATATACGAGATTCGCCAAAAGTCAGTGTTATTTTATTATTATTATTATTATTATTATTATTATTATTATTATTATTATTATTATTATTATTATTATTATTTGTTGTTGTTGTTACGATATCCTGATCATCTGTTTACGGACCATTCTTCTTTAATTGAAACACAGTTAACATTCAGCAGTATCTCGCTATGTTACAAAACCGGTTGTTTCCGAGGCTGCACGAAGACAACTTCATTTTTCAACAATACTGGGTACCCTCTCACTGGAGTCACCAAGTGCGTGAATATCTGAATGAAACTCTACCGAACCGTTTTATTGGTCATCAAGGAGCTGGCGACTTAGCATATCTCAGCTGGACTCCATGGTCACCGGATTTGCCACCCTGTGACCTCATCTTGTGGGGCTTCGTTAAAGAGAACGTTTATGTACCACCACTCCCACAGAACCTGGAAGAGTTGAAGAATCGGATCCGTACTGCCATAACATCCGTGACGCAGGACATGCTTGCCCGGTATGGGAGGAATATGAGTATCGACGTGATATTGTTCGTGTCGCTGATGGAGGACATATTGAACATCTGTAATTTGAATCTCAGAGGTTCGTAAATATATGTGTAAAATTTCATATTTGTATGTCTTAAAGTTTAATAAATATATGCATTCGAAATACGTATATATTTTTTGAAACATGACATATATATATATATATATATATATATATATATATATATATATATATATATATTAGGGTGAGTCGAATTTCAACTTTTTTTCGAAAATCGGTTCGGCGAAGCGGTTAATGGCTGTATTTCAGTGTTCAGAGTGTGTCAGATTTTTTAGTCAACGCCTTGATGTGACGCATCGAGGTTTTATGAAAAAAGGTATGCAACCCGAAGTACCCGATACAATAATTCACGTTTTTGGCTATGTAGAACGCATAGTTTTTATTTTTGTTTTTTTTTTATTTTTTTATTTTTAGATTCAGCCTTAGTAGCAGCTTGAGCTATACCTAATTCACCTTCCCAAAGCTCACTTAGTTTTTCGCAGTACAGTTCTTCGCTTAAATTGGCTAAATTTCAATGCTTAAGGCAAGAAGGTTACGTTTTTTTTTTATGTGTATGTACAAAGAAATGATTTATTTTTGTTCAGACTAAGAGTAGAGTTTTTTTACGTATGTATTTCTGTAGGTATTTATCTCTTCCTGTAATGCGGTTCATTATCAACATTCAAGATCATTTATTCTTTGTCCAAAATAACCCAGAACTCACCACGAGGAGGTGACTTCACTTCGAATTCCACCCACTTTTAGTTACGCCCTCCCGCCTTCTCTAATTTTCTGCCATGGCCTTACTTGTTTGCGTCCTCACTTAGTTGCTTTACTTTTCTAGATGGCATAGTCTTTTTTCTTGATCCGGGTGTTGATATCCACTTGCTAGAACAGCGCATGAATCCGTTGCGACTTGCCGGCCACACAGATTGAGAAGCTTGCGTCACCAAACGTGCCATTCGCTTTACTGCTTGGGTATGGCATGGAAACGCAGTTGTTTCATCTCCGGGCAGTTTTACTAATCGCTACTGCAGCAATTCAAGTTGCAGGAGACATTTAAACGGAGCGAACAATCCCTGTTATTGATAAAAATAAGATTAGGAGGAAAAAGAGTAAATTCAGCGCAGCTGTTCAAGAAAGTAACAACATAGCCGGAAAATCTGTTAGAAGAGTCTTCTTCGATGCAAGAAAAGACCAGACCCTAACGCAAGCGAATAAAGGAAAACATTGGTATCGACGACAGGTCGAGGAAGAACACTTAACAATAATGGAAGAACCAGGTTCAATATATATGGGCAACGTCATGCCGAAGTCTGGTAGTGAAGAGGATATCTCCGCGTCTGTGTACCAATTTCTGGGTGAAAACGGAACTGACGTGTCAACGGTGGTAGCAGCTAGCTATGACGGTACACCAATCAACACGGGAAGATTTATAGCGGCTCTGCATTGTTTGAAGAAAAAAAAATAAATCGAGAACTTCAATTTACCGTTTGCCTTCTTGACGGGGATGAACTACCGCTTCGTTAGTTATTGAGACATGTCGACGGGGGAGCGTCGGGTCCAAAGACACTTTCGGTATCCATCCAAAGAAAGCTCGACAAGTGCGAGGAAGCGCCCTTGGTAAAATACCAAGCAATAAATCTTGACTTATTGGATGAATTCGCAAAAATTGAAGACCTGAGTGAGGACCAACAATATTTACTAGCAATCTGCAGAGCAATTCACTCAGGATACTGTTCTTCAAACTTGGCGAACAAGATACTCAGTCCAGTGGTCCAGTCACGTTGGCTCAGCCACTCGTGTCGCATTCTTCGTTTGTACATTAGCACAGCGAGACCTTGCGAAGCATTCATGTGTTTTGTATCCTCGTCGCCATAAGTGCCTTTACATCGCAGTGACGGGTATGTGACCGCGCAGTACTCCAAGGAAGGGATGGTTGTATAAGAATTTGTGATTAATTTTGAAGAGTTTTTATTTTGACTAGGGAATTAACATAGGTGAAGGGAGTAAAGACACAGATTTGAAGCATCAGTTCACTGCTATTGAAGCATCAGTGCACGATAGATTCGTATTCTCAGTTTTTCTATTTATTGTTTTATATGTTAAGTTAAACACCACAATATGTATCACTGATATCGCAGATCGCATTATTTTTTAAAATCGTGTTTGTAACCTATTGTCAAAACATTCACCTCCAGACATGATGTAGAGAGAAGAGAAAGAGATACGACATCTGTAATATATGTATATGTGATTCACTAAGTAACTGTAGAAATTAGTTAAAGGACAGATAAGAGAGCGAAAAGGAGCTCTAGAAGTCTGAGCTTTTTAGAAACGTCCTAGATAGGTGAAAATATAGTTAAAAATTGCCAAAGGTATCATGTAAATTACCTCTCTTTTCTTATATTCTAGTATACTTTTCCTTTCACATCCAAACATCTCTATTCAGAATTACGAGATAAAGGTGGAGAGAGAAACATTCCCATTTCAAGAATTATATCAGGAAAAAAATCTTTTGACTTAGACTAGATTCGAACTCGCAACCCTTGCATCCATGGCTCAGCGCTCTACCGATTGAGCTAACAACTACTGTTGGAAAAGCCAGATTTCTACAACTACCGGTTGCTGAATGGTGTGTATTAACCAAGTTTGCCGAGATAATTGCTTCATATAGCTACAATAATAATAATAATAATAATAATAATAATAATAATAATAATAATAATAATAATAATAATAATAAAGCAGAAGAAGAACAGAATCTAAAAAGTCACATATGTTAAAAGTTTGACGTGCAGAGTAAGTCCTAATATGAGATTTTATTAATTATATATAATAAATGTAAGCGTGGTTTATTCGTGTGTGCTACTCAAACTGCGCAACTCACTACCTAGTCCCATAAGGGTTGTACGCTTATGGTACAGTAGCCTTGCGTCCTCCAACCGTGAAGAATGTTTCTGTTTGAACCTATGCGTGCCCAAAGAGGAAGGAGATTGAAAGAAAGAAAACTGGTTTAGAAGCGTGTCTTTCAGCTACTACTCTATACAAGACGTGCATCTACGACTTAACGTGGAACCCGAACCACACGACTCCTGACGGGAATCGAAAGCCATATCACCTCTAGTTCTATCATGGGAGACACAGGAACATGTAAAAATAATCGAAAATTTCTTCTATCTTTCTGATAAAGAAAACAAAGTTGATACCAGATATAAATAACGAAAAAAACATATGAATTTAAATGTAAAATTTGAGTCCAAAATACCCACTTATAAACAACTGCTAAATTTTAGAAAATAAAGACATGTAAATTGAAGTTATGTGATTAACTTGGAGCTTCAAAAACCAACACCCAGAAACCGCCGTGTAAAGTCTAACTGATGCAATTTTTTTTATTGCATAACTTGCTTTCGTCTAGGCGGGAGTCCGCCCCCAGACGCTTGCATTTGCTCTTTCTCCGACCTCTCACTTCTCATATCCCTAAGACCTCTGATCTTAAGTGGTTTCGAGATATGGCTATCTTATTGTAACAATTTCAACTCCCAACTTTGACTTCCTGCTGTTTTTCTTCTAACCGTAATATATATACTCTTAAGGGATTTTGGAATATGGCCAATCTATTTTACCAATTACAATTTAAACCTTTTTTTTCTAAGGAAAAATGAAAAAAACGCAGAAACATGTCTTTAATTGTTTTACTTGCAAAACCTAAACACCAATTTTAATTCCCGGCGGGAGCTCATGTATTTCGAATTCCACGTTAATCAGTAGGTTAACGTTTCATATAGCTTCGCTACTGAATGGGACGTTAAACTCAAAATCAACTCAACCAATTTTCATGTCAATAACCTTAACGATTTTCGAGTTATGACCATCCAATTATAACAATTGTAACTTTACCCTATTTTCTTCCTTTCTAGGGCAAATATCATAAAAACGCTTACATACATATCTAATTATTTTAAATGAGAAGTCCATATACCAAATTTCATGTCGTTAACACTCAAAGATTCCAAGGTATGGGCATTTTAAGATAATTGCCACTCCTCTTTCTCCCCTTTCCCTTCAAATTTCCAAATATTCTTCTTTTAGTGGAACCTTACATTACAAATCATATGCCCTTTCTAAACTTCAAGTTTCTAGCTTAAGCGGTTTGGCCTAGCGTTGATCAATCAGCCAGCCAGAACTTGTTATTTTATATAGAAAGATACATAATAAAGCAAATTAATGACAAAAATATTACTACAAAAGCAATATAGCAAAGAACTCATATACTGTGTTAAAATATGTAGATATTCATTCATTTGGTAAATTTCATAAAACTAAGGGCACAAGCTTAGCGTACGTGCGTTTGGCGTGGGAGACCCAGGTTCGATTCCCGGTGGGAGCTCATGTGATTCGGATTCCACGTTAACCAGTAGGTCTACATATCATATAGCCTCGGTGCTGAACGGGATGTTAAACTCAAAATCAGCTCAGCTCTGCTAAGGGCATAAGCAGCGTGGACCTACGGCCTTTTGGGTCCAACCACAGATGACAAAATTACACTCCTATTGCTTTACAATTGCTGTAAATCTCCCTGCTTTGGAAATGAACGGAACTTGACATTCGCTTCACCAACTTTTCTATTTCGTGTGTTCATTTTAAAGCCGTACACAGCGCATGAGGGCATTGCTAAAGTTTTCAAAGTCAATGTAAGAAATACAGATGAGTTCTAATTACACAATGTGTACAGTAGAAAATATTCAATAATATTCCACATAGAAAATATCATACACAACAGTGTGTAAGAAATTCATCAAATGTTTAAAAATCAAAGAAAACGTACTTCAACACAAATGCAATTAAAACCTGACTCTGAGAGCGCAATAATGTTATCTTGTTCGAAGGGTCAGTGATTTTGTGCCGAACAGGCTGAGCGTGGGCTTACCCTGCCTTATGTTTCGCAACATTGCTCTTGGTCAGGTGGTTTATTGCTTGTGCCTTTAGGTATTTGCACTAAAGCTATACAGCGAGTTGTGTGCGTTCTTCCTTCCCTGCCCCTCGCTGGCGAAAATATTATTTGCTTTTCATGCATTAGGATAAGGGGCAAGACAGCTTGCGACCTTGGAAGGGAGCTTCAAGCAACCTTGGGAAGGGAGTAACATATAAAATGATCGAAAATGACAACCGGTGTTCATGTAGAGTTCATAGTTTCGAGGTCGCTGAGATGGTTAGGCGTAAAGCTATCAGCTATTTTCTGTTAGTGATTTCTTCATATAACCAAGTTAACGAATCAGTGATAGAACGTTCACCTCTGGTGCTTGGGGTCACGGGTTCGATCCCAGTCCCCGCCAAGTGAACTTTGTGGTGGATAAACACAGTGTGCATGGTTTTTCTCGGAGTTCTCCCGTTTCCTCCCACTTTCTTCATTCCACCATTTCATTCATTATTCATCATCACCGTCTCCTTTAGCCTAACCGGCATAACCGCGGGACGTAAAACTCAAAGATTTCATTTCATTTCATTTTCAAGTTAACGAACCTTGACTTACCTGCGTACAGTGATTGGTTAGTGTGTCCTCGATGGCTATTTTTACTTTTTCCATGATCATCCCATACCATACAGTATTTTTTTATGTTTTGAAAAAGCTTGATTCTATCAATTCGTTAAACAACAATGTTTCTTTTTTTTTCTAATCATGTTTCTTAGTATTATCCTCTTCATTCTAACTAATTTAAATATTTTCAATAATTCAGAATTTAGACTAAAAAATGTTACAATGATCAAGAATTGTATAAGAAGAGGACTCTTCATTTCTAATCATTGTCATAACCGGAAGGGAAAGCTTTAAAAAAAATTGAAATATCTTAGCAGACGTAGAAAATCGACGGAAATAATAAACATCAACTATTAGTTGACTCTTAGAAGTATAGTATATAGTTCTCAACCCAAGTAGAAGATGCACTCTTTGCTTCATGAAAATAATAAACATTTTCCAAAAATAATTACAGAAAAGTAATTTCATGACATTTACTGAGCGAACGTAGGTTACTGGTTAGCGTTGACCTTTGTAATTGGGAGTCTCCAGGTTCAAATTTCGATACGAGGCATCCTGACTAGTGATTTTGCAGTACCACTGGGCGAATACCGGGATACTTTTAATACATAAGCTTTGGGAAATTTTCTTGAAAACTTTGTTCTTATGTTGTTAATGTTTCAGTGTGAAATGGCATTTTGCTGCATGGAAAATATTTTTAGTAAACAAAATATAGTAGATGAATGGTTAGTATAAGGGACTCCTACTTGTTTTCTTTAGGTTCAAATCCCGACTGTTCTTATTGATTTTTTCTTTTAGTTACGCTCATATGTTGCGCTCCAGAAGTTCAATTTTGAATTAAATGTAGTCGCAGCTAGTTTAAACTGAAATTATTTTCAAAACTTTTTGCTATTATATGTTTTTGTTTTACTTGCGATGTTTCAACTTTGATATTAGATCTTAGACCTTAATGTAACTCATTTTCCTACGTCATATTATGATGAATGTTTTCACAACAACGATAGTCGGGCGGTAATACAGAATTCCATTGTTACTGCAGGGCCGGATCTTGAATCCTGCGAACTACGCGTTCGCAGGAGGCGCCAGGTGAACAGGGCACCAAATTAGAAAAATGAATTTTGTTTTAAATGTAAATATTCATTTTAAAAATGTTATGATGAAAAATTTTCCTCATATAGCTTCGAATAAATATTGTACAGACTGAGATACAGATAAAATACATCAAAAGGACAATAAAGTCGAATCTTCGCTTGGTTGGCTGTAAAACACACCTTTACAAATGAAATGGACTCGCACATCAATTTCTTGCTGTATTGTACTGTGGAGTTACAACCACAGTTATTTGCTCAATTATCAGTTCTTTACTGAAAGAATGTGGGGATAGCACTTTGCATGGCAAGAGAGAAAGTACGTGGGGATCTGAGCAGTACAGCGCTGAAGTAATTAATTGGGGATGAATGAAATGAAATGCATGTTTTCTAATAGAAGAAATCACAGAGACACAAAGGTTAGGAAAGGAAAGGGTTTTACTGTACCTCAGCCATTTCGATATGATGAGCCTCTTCAAATATCGGGTGAAGCCTTATCCTCCAATTCGTTGAGTGTTTCCGTCTGGTATCGATCCCGGACCTCACGTTCGAGAGTGAAGAACCTCTCGACCTCAGGGCAACAGCTCCCAGATGTCCTGGCCTCTTCAGAATGACACCTCTGTCATGCAATGGTTGGTGAGGGCCCAGGCGTGCCGACCGTCTTTCAATTGCTGCTACGACGACTCTTCTGAATAGGGGTCCAAAGTGTGTTTCTGGCGGCTTCTGTCACACTTCTCACCTCGAGGGTCCCGTGTCCCCTGGTTTTGTTCTACTTCTTTGCTTTCGCTTCTTCCTGGTGCTCCGCACGTGGGTGACCAGCTCATCACAATTATCTTGGTCAATAGGGAAGTTTGTTAATTGCTGAAACGGCGTGGCTGAGCTTGTTTTGATGAAGTTACGGAAACTAGGAAGAGAATGGTAAGCATGAATTTGTATTGGGATGAGGTGACAACATAGGGAAGTCTCTTCTTTATTATTTAATAATTACAATTTCTTGTTTGAAGAACAATAACAACATACAGGGAGAATTCAAAATAGGCGCTAAGCCTGATATCCTCTAGAAATTGATGCCAATGCCACACTCACAAGAGATGCTAGTTTGAGGAAAATTTCCATGGCACAGGATAGATCTTTTAAAGAGGGAAAAGGGATATTTTACGAATATGAGATAAAATCAATGTAAATTTAGCTTTCCAATAGATGTTGTATTAAGCACTATGACCGTAGAGCTAAAGACTGGTATTCTTTCCCCAATCCCACCATATGCACAAAATACAAATATAACAGTCTCTTCATTCCTTTCTCAACAGTTAAGGGTTGAGAAAGATCACCGTAAATGAAATGCACATTATCAAAGTTGAAGCAAGCATGGGCACCCAAAAGGGGACGAAAGGGCCGGGCCCCACCTGGCTTACGATAAGTATAATGTATATGTATAATTTCTTAAGATTTTCTTAATACAAATAAAAATACCAAACGTAATATAGTAACGAGGGAGATGACCCCCCTAAAAACATTCTTCGGGCCCCCATGCAAGCAAGTAGGCTTTCTTGTCCATTCGTCCAGGGAGTGGAGCGAATACTAAGAAAAGACGGGCGGTACAAATGGGTTCTTTAAAAATCATTTCTGAGGGAAATTTTAACTTAAGTTCCTAATGACTCACAATCGCTGTCCAGTGCTTAATGCTCACTTTGTTAATATCTATTAGTCATTTGTCATTCGTCAACATTTTCATTTCTATCCTAAGTCATTTTGTTTTTGTTTATATTTTTAATTTATAATGATGTGTGCTTTCACTTTTTAATAGTACTTTGTTTTTCATGTAATAATAATGACCAACAATATAAAACCAAGTGAGCATTTTATCGGAAAAGAAAGCTACAAAACGTGAAAGAAGATAAGAGGCAACCGAAGGCTCTAAAAAAGTTTCTTTCGAGTGCTGGACAAAATTAGACAAATATTGAGGTGGGGAGTTGTCAATATCAGTCACTGTTAACGAAGCATTTGCAGGTCGACATTCTTTTGAAGCTGACAAATTTATTTTAACCTGATTGCAGTAATTTAATTGTTGAATTAAAATGGAACGATACGGTCATTTCGGTTACGGATCTGAATTAAATTTCATGTATTTCAAAATTTGTTTGAATACAATTAGTTTTCACGTGGCATATAAGTATATAACTTGAAAGGATATAATCGAAAGCGACGAAAGGTCATTTGGATGACAAGTATTTTTTTTTTCAGTACTCTCACTTTCAATCACAGCAGCGTATACAGATGCTCGTTTTATTATGACAGATAACAATAATTATTAATCCATTCTCTGCTAATAAATTTAGATGGAGCGATATTTTAAATTAGTAATAATTCTAATGCAAAGTAGAGTTTTGATTATTACTTACTTGTGTTCAGGGATGTAACGACATAGGTGCTACGGAGGCGCAAGGGGCCAGGTCGAGACAGAAATTTCCAGACAAAATTCGAGTCGAGACACGGCTCTTCCAATAGAGAAATATACATTTTTCGAGTCGAGCCATCACTTTTACAGCACATTTTCAGACGAGACAGCCACAAATCTTGTATCGTGCGCATCCCTAATAGGTGCAGTTTTCTATTCACAAAACATCTTCCGGGGGGCACACTTAGTAGGGCCACTGCTGGTACTCTTTTATTTATTATTATATTATAGACGTATTATTTTGATCTCCTCCCGGGGGGAGTGGCCCCCTAAAATATGTGTGGACGAAACACTGAACAGGCAGTCTGAGAGTCTGGATCCCCCAATTAGCATAATTTCAGGGGGCAAATACACAAAATTATTTGCATTTTGTAGGCTATTCCGAAAAAATCTTCGGACCTCAATGGGTGCATCATTACTTGTGTTTACATTGTGTTACTGCCTGATTTCGAACGTCTATGTTGGAAAGAAACATGAAAGAATTGAATTGTTCTATAGGCATAAGGGGTCCTGAAAAGAATTTTTGCGGAGAAACATGATTTTAAAGTTCTGCCACTGATCGGGGACAAATTACATATAAATTAAGACACACTTTTGTCATTTGTTGTGTATTGAACTAGTTTAACTAAAATTAATAAAGAATTATTTGAAATCAAGTATATCTCAAGAACGATTAAATGGACTAGCTTTGATGGCCATTGAAGATGACATTCTGAATGAAATTGATATGGATGCAATAATAAGAGATTTTGCCAAATTGAAAGCCAGAAAAGTGTCTTTATAACATGAACTTTACAGTAACAAAGAAAACGAGAAATTAAGCTAATTACCATATTTGTATCACCAGAAAACACTATTTAAATATGCTTTTAATGAAGTGTAAGAGCATATCTCTTTGTCAAAATCAAACCTGTGATAATGGTAGACTTGAAGCTCATTAGTTTTATTCTATTTCGACTTTTATGTTTCAACTGTATTTGTCAAAATACATCTTAGGTATACATTTTAGTTGTTTCCTGTGCTTATTTAATAATAATAATAATAATAAAAAGATATAAATTATTAAAACTGGAACTTTGGTCATGATTCATCCACAGTTAATTAGGTTTAATTTTGCCATCTTCCTCTAATACTCACTGGAAGACTGAATTATTATATATTGAAGAAATTTGTAATTGTAACAATTATCTGATGAATTTTTGTCCATTACAGCATTCAATTCTTTTATTATCATATAGGCGGGGCGCCTAAATATTATTTGCTCACAGTTACGAAATGTCTACAACCGCCCCTGTTACTGTTATATATATATATATATATATATATATATATATATATATATATATATATATATATATATATATAGAGAGAGAGAGAGAGAGAGAGAGAGAGAGAGAGAGAGAGAGACAAAGTTTTGACTCAGAAAAAGTACTGTTGAACGTACGATGCTACATGGGCTCCTGGAGGGTGCACAATTTACCCCTAAAAATGCTTTCGATCACTGAAATAAATTCCTGCCTACGCCCCTGTAAAGCAGTAACTTTGAGTAGCACGCACGAATAAACCACGCTTACATTTATTATATATAATTAATAAAATCTCATATTAGGACTTACTCTGCACGTCAAACTTTTAACATATGTGACTTTTTAGATTCTGTTCTTCTTCTACTTTATTATTATTATTATTATTATTATTATTATTATTATTATTATTATTATTATAGCTATATGAAGCAATTATCTCGGCAAACTTGGTTAATACACACCATTCAGCAACCGGTAGTTGTAGAAATCTAGCTTTTCCAACAGTAGTTGTTAGCTCAATCGGTAGAGCGCTGAGCCATGGATGCAAGGGTTGCGAGTTCGAATTTAGTCTAAGTCAAAAGATTTTTTTCCTGATATAATTCTTGAAATGGGAATGTTTCTCTCTCCACCTTTATCTCGTAATTCTGAATAGAGATGTTTGGATGTGAAAGAAAAAGTATACTAGAATATAAGAAAAGAGAGGTAATTTACATGATACCTTTGGCAATTTTTAACTATATTTTCACCTATCTAGGACGTTTCTAAAAAGTTCAGACTTCTAGAGCTTCTTTTCGCTCTCTTATCTGTCCTTTAACTAATTTCTACAGTTACTTAGTGAATCACATATACATATATTACATATGTCGTATCTCTTTCTCTTCTCTCTACATCATGTCTGGAGGTGAATGTTTTGACAATAGGTTACAAACACGATTTTAAAAAATAATACGATCTGCGATATCAGTGATACATATTGTGGTGTTTAACTTAACATATAAAACAATAAATAGAAAAACTGAGAATACGAATCTTTTCGTGCACTGATGCTTCAATAGCAGTGAACTGATGCTTCAAATCTGTGTCTTTACTCCCTTCACCTATGTTAATTCCCTAGTCAAAATAAAAACTCTTCAAAATTAATCACAAATTCTTATACAACCATCCCTTCCTTGGAGTACTGCGCGGTCACATACCCGTCACTGCGATGTAAAGGCACTTATGGCGACGAGGATACAATGCATTGTCATGATGCATCCCCGGGTCTGGTTTGCCATCCAGCAAACGCCATCATGCTGTGAAGGACTAGGCATTTATGGAATTTGGGACAGCTAGCCCAATTTCTTCCCACTGAACCTAAGCAGATATTCCCTTTGTATTTCCCAATAAATTTTGATGTGGACAATTACTACGACATGGTGAAGTGGATGACCTTTTTCCCAGCCGAACCTCCGCTCACCGACATGCTGTCCGACGACGAGATTGAAGAAAATATTTAGTCAGCTGCAATGCTCGGAGAAGAAATTACTACGTTACCGTGCCATACCCAAGCACTAGAACGAGTGGTGGGTTTAGTGACGCAAGCTTTTCAATCCGTGTGTGGGCCGGCATGCTGTTGTGGATTCATACGCTGTGCCTTAGTTTATATTAGGGGAATGTCAACATTCGGATGGAAATAATACTATGCCATCTAGAAAAGTAAAGCAAGTAAGTGAGGACGCAAGCCAATGAGGCCATGGCAGAAAATTAGACTAGGCGGGAGGGCGGAACTAAAAGTGGGTAGAACTCGAAGTCCAATCATTTCCTTCTGATGAGTTCTGGATTATTTTGGACAAAGAATAAATTATCTTGAATATTGATAATGAACCGCATTAGAGGAAAAGGTAAATAAATACATAAATAAATAAGTAAATAAACTCTACTCTTCGCCTAAACAAATATAAATCAATTTTTTGTACATACAAATAAAAAAAAACAACCTTCTTGCCTTAAGCGTTGAAATTTGGCTATTTTAAGCGAAGAACGGTACTGCGAAAAACTAAGTGAGCTTTGGGAAGGTGAATTAGGTATAGTTCAAGCTGTCCCTAAGGTTTAATCTTAAAAAAGCGAGAATATATGCGTTTTACACAGCCAAAAACGTGACATATTGTACCATGTACTGCAGGTTGCATACATTTTCCAAACCTCAATGCGGCACAGGAAGGCGTTGACTAAACATTCTGAAAAATTCTGGCACACTTTGCTCACTAAAATACACACTTTAACCGTTTCGCAGAGCCGATTTTCGAAAAAGTTGAAATTCGGCCCACCCTATATATATGTCAAACTCAGAGGGGGAATTTTGCCTGCTCTCCAGAAATGACGCCTCTCCTTGCGCGATTTACTAAAGAATTAGTTTCTAGTGAAAATTTTTTCATAATGCTCTCTGTTCAAAAGTAAACAATAGATAACGTAGTATTGTGATTTAGCGTACCTTTCAGCACCGAGGTTATATAAGACTTCGACATATTGTTGAATGTGGAAAAAATATTAAAAACAAGGTGAGAAGTTGTAATTTTGTTTAATATAAACTATATATTCTACAGATGTTCTAACATACTATATTATATATACACCCTTATATGTGTGATATATTCATAATTTTATTGCAATCAAACATGAATACTCTTTGTCACTAGAATATAGATTCTTTATTTACAAAGACATATTACCTAGCAAAGATACAAACCGATGCCACATATAATTTGATGGGAGAAATCAACATTTAGTGAAGAATAGTAAATTAGAGGTTGATGAACTTGGAGAATGGTAAATTTCGAAGCACCTCTTCAATCTCTTGGTGAGATGAGCACTCCTGTAAGAATATGACCCCCAGTGAGAATTGATAACAATTGTCGTCAGAAATTGCAGGCTACGACGAACTAGAGACGGACTTCTTGTTTCACAAATATTTCTTCACCAAAGTGATGAGTATATAAAATAGCATAGTGATCATTTTTCTTTTCCTTGATAATTGAGCAAGTTATTATTTTTTATTATTGTTATTATTATTATTATTATTATTATTATTATTATTATTATTATTATTATTATTATTATTATTATTATTATTATTATTATTATAAGTAGTAGTGGTAGTATTTACTATTCTTCAATTAGGGACACGAGCCTCTTCCCCAAGTGTCCACGTAAGTTTATGGTGGGTATAAATCGTGTCAATGAATTGTCTCGTGCTTCTCCTGTTGTCTCCGCGTTCTCATCTCGGTAATTATTTCATGATCATTCATTGCCGCTAACTATGCAATTTCTTCTAGCATAAAATACATAAACGTTAGAAGTAACACTACAAATGTAATATTAAGTAGAATTATTATTATTTCTAGTATAATAGTTATTTAACATTTTTAATTTAATATTTATTTATTTATTTTTGCACTTCGGGTAACAATTATGTTGCACCAATACATATAATCCTAAGCATATAACGAGTAAAACTTCACTCATGCCTAATCGTGTGTCCGTAGAAGATATATCGTTTTAAAAGTTAAGGCTGAATTCAAACAACCACATTGGGTTGAATTTCTCTTATTGGGAATTAAATCCGGGACCACGTACACCAAAATTGCACAACCTAGCTACTAGATCAATATAAAATATTTTTTACTAGAAAAGAATAGTACTAAGTTGACACACATTTTTCACATAAACGATAAATCAATGTTTAGAAAAATAACCGTTTTGATGTCGTAGGTTTCTGATATCGATAAATGTTCTTCAGAAAGGTCGCGAGGTATCTCCCCACATGACTAAGGGCTATCTGGTTCAGAAATTGCTCTCTTCCCATTACTTTTTTTAAGGCGGCGAAGCGTAATCTTTCTGGCTCATTAGGTTAATTTCTTAGTTATCCTCCCTGCGTCTCTGATGCCCACTTTTTTTCTCTACTTTCTAAGACAACTGGCCTCTGACCAACTACCACTTAACAAATCTTACTTTCCTCCCCTTTACTTGGCCTTCAGAAGCAAACATCAAATTATGCTGCTTTATTTTCTTTATTCACCATGGATTCTATCCTTTGACCCTCTGTTTCAACCCACCCGCATCATCTCATTTTGACGTTCATGTCTTTATTTTCTCATGGCCTCACCGTTCCCTTTTTCTTCTTTATTGAGTCAAGTAGTCATCTGGAAATGATGAACACGACGACTCCCTCTGTGACGTCAATTCGAGAAAACAACAACCCATTTTGTTTTACCGCATGATCAGTTGGGAAAGAAGGGAGTCATTTTCCACGTATAACAAGCAACCACTTCTTCGTACAGCATCCCAGCTACAATCATTAAATAGGGTCAGCACGAGTACTTCAGACATTTTGATCCAAAGATAAAGTACACGAAACCTAATATTGCTTACGATCGCACACAATACGCACTGGCTCTGATTTATATAAGGCTGAAAGTGACAGCAAACTTTTCTTCACAGGCATATACAGAGTAGATAGATTACCAACCTATAGGTTATGTCTTCTCTCAGCAACAGCAAGAAAATAAAAGTATCAACGGAATTTCATTGAATTGAATTAGTAGGACTTTCAATCGCCCACCAGAAACAAGCTCATATAGAAAATTGCTTATATATATATATATATATATATATATATATATATATATATATATATATATATATATATATATATATATATATATATATATAACTTTAAGTATAATGGCATGTATGCAGTTTGTTAATCTGTCCTCCTATGGAGTAATGAAGAATAGGGATGGGCACAAGTCGAGCTAAAACTCGACTCGACATGAAACTCGAAGCGAAGTCGAGTTGAATTTCGAGTCGAGTCATAGGTCGTTTACTTGAGTCAAGTTGAGTTTGATAAATGGCTTACTCCTTCACCTTGTTTTAACTCGTTTTGTTATCATTGCCTAATTAGATTGGAAAGCGAAAACCATGAGAAATATGAGCAGTAATGTGGAAGATTTTTAGTGTTGCTCACAAGATGGGGAATTGCTCGCATGTTGTCTCATCTCGATTAGCGAGATGACAATTAATTTGTATAACTAGACAGCCTCAAATGTGAGCACCAAAATAAGTATATACTGTAGTTCTTACCATCAATACTGAAACCTGCATGGTTGAAGTTTTGTGCCCAAGCAGAATCCCAACATGGGTAATGATGTCAACCAGCTCAGCTCGAGCCGGCGCGGTTGGAATGACCGGCGACTCGGTTCAAGTGAGCCATTGGCTCCAGTCAGCTCGGTTGGGTTAGCTATTGGCTCGGCTCGATAGTGAATGAGACGTAAAAGGAGCCACTCGAGCCGTTGAAAGCCCTAAACCCGGGCCGAGCAGTTTTGAACATATTTGGGGGCGCCCTATAATTTTTAACAGTTTTTTTTGGCTAGAGCCCGAATACTTGCTCCTCCGGAACTCAAACCCAGAACCTCGTGAATGATGTCCTTGCCTTCCTACACTTCACAACTACGGTGGTGAGCAGTTAACCGCCTATCTTTCATGTTCATACACTGTGATAATAATAATAATAATAATAATAATAATAATAATAATAATAATAATAATAATAATAATAATAATAATAATATTATTATTATTATTATTATTATTATTATTATTATTATTATTATTATTATTATTATTATTATTATTATTATTATTATTATTATTATTATTATTATTATTGGAATCTGAAATCGAGTGCGTTTGGATTGAGATTGATACATTCAATGGGAAAAATATTAGTTGCATGTTGTTATTGTCACCCAACTATCTTAATTATATTGTCTCGAAAGTGAACTTTTTGAACTATGAAGTAGTGATTCTTGCTGATTTTAATATATCTAAAGTTAATTGGACGAATATATTTTTTTTCAAATAATATAAATTATTATTACAGAATCAAGGCTAAAATGTTATTTAATTTCTTAGATGATATGAATTTGAACGTTGATTCTGTGACGTCTGGTCTCGATTTAATTTTGTACAATACTTATGTTCAATCTAGTAATTCTGTAGCATGTCTGGTTCTGCCTGATCACTATCACGATCCTTTTGAAATTATTGTTAAATTACCATCTCTAATGCAGGAGATATCAAGTGATATTTTTTTGTTATATCAAAAAGGGTGATTATCTTTCTTTATATAAAAGAAGTCCAAGGGTTTTCCTGGGTTAATATTTTGCTGCATCAAGATATTGATATTGTTGCTCAAAATATTAGTGATGTTATATTGAATGCAATTAGGAATAATGTTTCTTTAGTAACCAAATCAATTTCCAAATATCCGAGACGGTATTCTCGTAATTTAATTTATTTGCTCAATAAAAAAAAATAATGTTCATAAGAAGTATAAAAGACATCGATCTCTTCAAGATTATAATGTATTTTCTAAATATTGTTATGATTTTAAGAAGCAACTTGCTATTGATAAAACTAAGTATTATAGTAAAATTGAGAATAGTTTAAAAATAATCCTAAAATATTTTGGAAGTATACGAATAATAAAATAAATGCTAAAGATGGACATAAGGCAACATTAGTTGACGACGATTTTCTCTCTGATCCTCGATTGTTATCTGAAGCTATGGCCAAGCAATTTGTAGCTGTTTATCATAAAGATGAAATTAATGTGAATGACGATAATGATACTTTTATGTTCAGTCAATTTTGTAATGACCAAATATCTCTTTCTGCTAAACAGGTACTTGATGCTATTAAAACTTTAAATGTTAAAGCTTATGTAGGTTTTGATCAAATTCCCATTTTTATAATTAAAGGTATATCTGAAATAATTGCACCAATTTTGACATCATTGTTTAGTTGGAGTTTAGCATCTCATTTTTATCCAAATGTATGGAAAACTGTTGTTGTAACCCCAATTCCAAAAACTGATGGAAGGTCTGTAACTGATTATAGACCTATATCTATTCTTGACGTAATACCTAAAATGTTTGATCAACTTATTTGGAATTATCTTTATAGTTCCGTCGAACATTGTATTATTTCTGAACAGTGTGGTTTTATGAAGGGTAAATCAACTGAACTAAATTTGAATAAATTTTTGACATTGGTTTCTCTTGTTGTTCATAATCGTGGTCAAGTCGATACAATCTATTTTGACTTTGCCAAAGCTTTTGACAAAATGTCTTATTATATTCTTCTTAAGAAACTTGATTCTTTTGAAATTCCTAAATCTTTGATACTTTGGTTCGCTTCCTACTTGCTTGATTGTAAATTTGTAGTTAGATATATGGGTTGCAAGTCATCTGTGTACAAGATTTATTCGGGTGTTCCTCAAGGATGCAATTTGGGTCCACTATTGTTTATATGTCAATGACATTAGTAAATATTTGAAGTGTGTCCCTTTTTACTCTACGCGGATAATTTGAAGATATTTTCCGAAATAGAAAGTAATCAGGATAATCTTAAATTACAAGCAGACGTTAATTCAGTTTATCAATGGTCCATACAAAATCTACTTCCCTTGAATATGAACAAAATAAAAATTATATCGTTCTCTAGGAAAACGAATATATCCTATTATTCATACTCAATAAAACAGCATACAATTCAAGCTGTTTCAATCAACAAAGACTTAGGTTTTATGACGAATTACAAGTTATTATTTGATCATCATGCTTCTACCATCGTATCTAAAGCTAGAAGGAATCAGGGACTCATCAAATGGGTTGCCAAAGATTGTAAAGACATTGCAACATGTAAGATCTTATATTGCGCTTATGTTCGATCCCATTTGGAATTTGCTAGTTTAATTTGGAATCGTAATCTTACTAGTATCACTCAAGTTCTTGAGTCAGTCCAGATTTCTTTCCTGGCTTGGCTAAAATATAAATTCAAATTACATGAGATGGCTAATAGGGAGATTCTTGCTTAGCTTGATTTATTAGTTCTTGAAGTTAGGAGAAATCTAAGACAAGTAAAATTTCTTCATGATACAGTACATGCTAGTGTGAATTTAATTGAATATCTATATATTAAAATTCCTCCGTATAATTCTAGGGTTTACCGATCTATATTATGTAACAATAAATTGGTTGATTCTCCCTTATTTATTAGTGTTGATAATATAAATAAAAAAATCTCTCACAATTGATCTATTTGATTCTAATTTTTGTTTACTTAAAAAATATTTGGAATTTTTTACTTAGTAAATATATAAAAATCATTATGGTTTGGTATATTGTCTATTGAATTCTTATTGTCTTTATTTAATGTACCTTGTTATATCTATTTATGTGTATTTTTATATATTTTCTTTGCAATTTATTCATTTTTATTATTTTCATTATATGCTACTTCTTAATAATACATCATGGTTTATTCAACAGCTATTTAATTGAGGTTATGTTGTAACTTTACTTTACAATTTAGCGTATATCAAGCTCATGTGCTAATCTTTTATTTTGTATTTGGTCGAGATGATTTGATGTATTTTTAATTTACTTATTTTGTTTTATTTGTATTTCCTTTGCAATCTTTCGTTGTATATTATTGTACATTATGACTATTTTGGCTTCAGCTGTGGTCTTTATTATCAATAAATTCAAATTCAAATTCAAAATTATTATTATTATTATTATTATTATTATTATTATTATTATTATTATTATTATTATTATTATTATTATTATTATTATAAGTAGTAGTAGCAGTAAGCATCATTTATAATAATTTTATTGTCTATGTAGGATCCTTGAAAAAATGTACTTGAAACTACACACAGCATTTGGTTGGATATGACTCGTTTTGGCTCGACTCAACTCGAAACTCGAGTCAAATTCCAGTTGAGTTTCGAGTCGAGTTGGAGGTAGCTATTTGAGCCGAGTTCTGGAGTTACTCGAGAAACAAAAGCGCCAGTGTGAAATGACTAAGTTGACGCTAAACAACATCAATTAGATTTGCATTTTGTTTCATTTTTAATAAGTAAAACAGATATCATTAGCTAAATGATTAATAGACAAACCTATTGCAAATAAAATCAAACTGTGAAACGAGTGAATATGTTTGAAATAGTAATATTTTCAAAGCATAACTGTATCAACAGAACTGAATACAGGGAACAAAATGGAGGTTAAGTTGACGATAGTTGAAGATACTAATCTTCTATAATATATATTTATCTTTGTATTGGAATGTTTTGATTTTGTGTTCAGGACAATTGTTGGAATTTATTTCACCCTGCTAATTCAGAAGTTACGATGATACAGTATTTTACTTTTATTGACCTCACATAACTTTCGCCATCTTACCCCCCATGCGGATGGGATGGCTTTCGTAGGTGAGTAAGATTACGGGACATAATAATAATAATAATAATAATAACATTATTATTATTATTATTATTATTATTATTATTATTATTATTATTATTATTATTATTATTATTATTATTATTATTATTATTATTATTAAATGAACTGGTTATTTTATTTCATACAAAGTATTTTGCAGAATACTCAAATAATTATATGATTTCAATATTATTCCAAGCTCAATATGATTTCAAGCACAAAAGTCACAATTGTATGCTTTGATTTTTGACTACGTTATAGACAATCAATCCAGAACAAGCAGCATGGACTCAATTCTGACACACATTACAGGCGTACCACTTTTCACATTTATCATATTCATTATACACCATACAAGCCTCTTTCCCAATAACATCATTATCGTCATCTTCGTCCATGTAAATCACTGACATTGAAGAGTCAGAATAGTCAACAGTAAATAAATATTTAAACATTTCCTCTTGTTATTCTGAGGAGTTATTTTTTTCGTTTCTTTGTTCCTTTTCTTCTGGGTAGGAATTTCTTATTCCTTTTGTTTGCTTCTTGCTCGGCTTTCTTTCTTCTAGAGTTTTATTTCTTTCTCTCTTTCTATTTTCCCTCTCTTAATGGAGTACTGGTGATAAGCAACGAAGGTATCTACTTCTTTACTGCTCTAGGAAGAAGATATAGATCAATACATTTGATTTATTATTTTGCTTTTGAGGGTCCAGGATCTACATAAGATGGTCAGGGTTCAAAACTAGGAGAATCAGTTTCTGCAAGAGTTTATACAGATTTGAAGTTGTTTGTTTAGGTTTAGACAGAAGAAGCAAGGTTTAGAATGTAAGATTTAGATTCAACAATACTCGGTTCAGGTCCAACAGTACTAAGACACGTGCCAGCCCACCAGCCCGCGAGCCGGTGCGCCCTCCTCAATGGATGATTTACGCCCCCTACCAGCAATGGCTTTTGGGTCGAAGATAGTGAAGTAACATTTGATAGGTGTTCAAATGTGATTAAATTAATAGGAAAACAAGGCCTTGCTTCCCGAGGGAAAGAAGAGGTTGCATGCACCTTAGATGATCCAGATGTCAACCATAGGACCTTTTCAGAAATCATTGACTACGATCATACTTTGAGCAATCATATGAAAAAAAAGTTATTGAGGAAAGTAAATATTTTCATGAATCTATAATAAAAAAAGATGGAAAGGAAGTGTGCAAGAGGAAAATAAATATTTTTTTAAAGCAAGAGTGCAATAAAAATATCCGTATTATTAAGAAAGAGATGCAGCACATTGTTTGCAACCAAATTAGAAACCTAACCAATTTCTCATACTAATGGATATGACAATAGATGTGTCTAGTTTTGATGAGTGTGTAATAGTAATTCGATATATTTTGGAAGCTGAAGTGAAGGATATTATATATTAAATTATATATGAATATCTCATGTATTCCTTATGTTACACAGAGCTCTTTAAAGTGTACAAATTCATCCTTACAACCCCTCTTACACAAGTAGTTTGTGAACGAGCGATTTACAAACCCAAGATTATTAAATCTGGACTGAGGGCGAATCTCGATCAAGACAACCTTGAATTGTTTCTGTTAATGCAATGTGAAAGGGATATACTAACTTAAGTGGATAATGATGCCATAATTAGCAAACTCTGTCATGATAATGCAGAATTGGAAAGCCGAAAGACTCCTGATGTAAAGTAAGAATGTCGTTGTTTCTTATTACGTAAACAATTCAAGGCAATAAAAGTTGAATTATATGTATATGTATAATATGGCATTGCACTAATAGTAATTAAGCTGTCTGAAACCAAAGTGAACTGCATTTTCGATCTGTCAACAAATATGTGTAAAACTTACCAAAAAAAAAAAAAAAAAAGAAAAAAAACATGTCAGATGTCAGAAAAAATAGATTACTACATTTTTAAATAACCTTTTCATGTGATTTTATCTAGCACTGTTTCCATTTTTCTTCACAAATCATGAAAAACTACATAGTTCAGTCGTTCCTGATGGCTTCGAAATGTATTTACTTCACTGATTTCAGAAAGCTCAATTGAGGGCCCCAGAATTCAAGGAATAAGTTGTACATGACTTTTCCAGTAAGGTTTGTTTATATTCAGAAATAGACTCTCCGCAGCACATATGCAAACTAGAAGGTGAACTGCATCGCAGTCCACTTGACGGTCTACCGATTAGTGAATTGTGTCGTGGTTCAATTCCCTGTTTATGTATTTCACTGTGGAGAGTCCATTTCCTGGTCATAAATAAACTTCATTTCAGAAGTTAGACCTCTTGACCTCCAAAGTCCTCAATTTACGCTTCCTGTAGATGTTTTATTGAGTGCAACGGAATAAATCTGTGTGGTTTTGAAAGCTACATTTTTAGCATTTAAAATGTCTTGCGAGGATATGTTTGTATTAGAAAGATCAGAAAGTTAATATACATTGAATACGCATATGTAAATAAATTCCTCTTTGTTAGAAGCAGTGTGCTCTCCTAATAACTTAAAGTCTGCGCCCCCACCAGCTTCTCAATCCGGTCCTGATACGCAGCATGGACAAATAAAAATAGTGGGACGAAGTTGCCAGCATCACTAAAAGAACATTGACACCTCTTTCAGCGGAAGACACATTAATTACTCCTCGGCATCCTTTTAGACTTAAATGTTTGGACTTTTCGTTAGTGCAGTTGAGCAGCCAGTTTCATCAGTATTAAAATGCTGATGAAGTTCATTTTTTAAAATCATTTAAAACATATTTGTAGATATTAAAGAATATTCAACGTTTGTTTTGCTGAAAGCATGCTAGCCTCCCTGCAGATGGAGGTTTTGCTTTTCTCAGAGGGAAATTACATCTATCCATAAAACTATTGATGAAGTCCTCGCTAGCCCTATTTTCCTGGTTGAATCGGTGAGGAATATTCATAGTCTCAACATAGTCATAGGCTAATCTTTCAAATTTTTACCTTGTTAGGCCACAAGCTCTCTTATCTAAATCTTGAATATCATCTTTCAAATTTGAACCCTCCTCCTCTGTGAACGTATTTATGTACCTACAAGCACTCGCTGGTACAGTATGAAATAAAGAAAATCAAGTTATGTATTTTGCATCAAAATTTTATAGTGAAAGCCTAAAATTAACCAACAAAGTTAAGTCTTTGTGTTTAAATTAAGCAATTCTTTTAATTTAAATTTAAAATAGGGATCGAACACACCCGTTATGTCTAATTATTCATATAATAATAATAATAATAATAATAATAATACCACTTGGACCATCATTTAGTACACCATCATCATAATCTTATGGAAACTCCTTGGAATCAGCGAAAGTATAGACTTCCATAAATAAAGAAGTAATGCTACAGACTCAAACTAAAAATTGTAAGCCCACCCGTTCTTTCAAACGTTGTCACCACTGAAATTATTTAAATTATATCCGAATAGGAATACATTTTGTGAAGTAGAACATCGTTTAGCCTTCTCCATTTACACTTTTCTTCATCTCGATTAGCTCAAAAGATTATCCCTAATTTATTTTCACGAAACACGAAATCTCTTCTCCTCCCTAAATTTAAAGTTTCACGTTTAGCTTATTCCGCAGCGTAGTCTAATACAATGGTAACGTCTTTGTGTATTTTAAATTTAAATCCTTTATTAAATGATAAGATTGTAGTCATTTATTTCTTTGAATGGGCAGTGCCTACCATAATTTATTGAAAGACTAAAGGTTTCTAAAATGTTATTATCAACTATAGAAAACTATCATTCAATTTAAAAGGTCAGCAGATAGTTTCCTCTTTCTTTCTTTTTTGTGTAGCTTGTGGAAGGCTACTTTTTCGCAGTAGCATATACATCAGCAGAATGTATTAACTTCCTTCTTACCTTCACTCATCGACTCTCGACACCTACTCTAACACTGTTTTTCTTTCTTACTTTTTACGCACATCCGTCACTGGAAATAAAAAAAAAACAATATTAATGTTTACTACTTGCATTGAGTAAATAATGTTTATCTTAAAGAAGCCACTAATTTATTAATAAATATTAAATTATTGATTAATAATTCAATTCATATTAAATTCGTAACTATAAAGAAAAGATATTTGAATCCCGAAGTTAGGACAAGATGACGAACTCGCCATTTTGTCCGCCTAGTTGATTCGCCATCTTAGGCGAAACAGCCACTTTTTAAAGTTCGAAACGAGAAAAAATATGTTATCAAGTTATTTCTAAATTACATTGAACCATTGAAATAATTTGCAATGTAGTTTAGTAAAAAAATACAATTGTTGTCGTAGGAACTTGTGAAGAGGTTGGTAGGCTTCTTAGTAGCGGAAAGTGGCCTGCCAACAATGAGAGAATACCTATGATGAAGACCATATCGTCAGATTCATTAGAAAGGGATAATTACTGGTTGAATTTTGAATATTAACTAGAACAACCATTTGCAGTTCTAAGCTCTGTGAAGTCATAGTGTTATTTTCTCACTCTCAATAAAACATATGGAGAGAACAAGGAGTCAAACGAACCTGCCTTTGAGAAATAACAGAGACGATATACAAATAATAACATCGATGGAGAAGTCGATTCTTCGCAAGAACAGGATACGCCACTGGATTTTGGACAGCCTGTATATTTTGTGAATGGTGTGAGTGAAGAATGAATAAAAATGGAAAATAAACTAAATAGAAATAACTGTTTTGAAGTATTAATAAAAGTAAATATTAATAAGACAAAAAAGAAAAAAAGAAAAGAAATATAAAAATAATAAGAAAGCACTGTTTGTATTGTGATTAGTACTCGAATGCATAAATTTTGCTTTTTTTTCTTACTTCAAGTAGCTATTGTAAGAACGAAGAGCTATAAATTCAAGGTCTTCTCCTGCTTCAAGAACGCAGCCGCGTGACGTGATACTGCCGTGTCTTGTGTTTTCATTACGGGCAGCTTGCTGTTGCGAACTTGAGTTGAAGTCCAGGATCTTCGGTACTATTAACAAACTCCGATTCGATCTTTCCGGTAGCAATCCTAGACTTCATCTCAAGTTTGCAACAGCAAGATGCCCGTAACGAAAAGACGAGACGCAGCAGTATGACGTCAAGAGGCTGCATTCTTGAAGCATTAGAAGACCTTGAATTTATAGCTCTAAGTTCTTACAATAGCTACTTGAGGAAAGGAAAAAAAACAAAATTTATACATTCGAATACTAATCACAATAAAAACAGTGTTTTTATCCTTTTTTGCACTTTTTCTTGTTTGTCCTAATCATATTTACTTTTATTAATACTTCAAAATAGGTATTTTTATTTAGTTTCTTTTCCATTTTTTATTCATTCTTCGGCGACACTATTGACAAAATATACAGGCTGTCCAAAATCCAGTGGCGTATCTTGTTCTTGCGACACCATTGCCACAGATCTCCTACCCTCGAGAGAATTTTTCCACTCCAATCCAGCTCAGGACTCATTAACGTGTCTGAAAAACTCATACAAAAAGGATAATAATAAGACGCATTAGTTACGTTTATGACATTTTTTCATAAATATAAATACCAATTCAATTCCATGCTAAAATTCTCCACTTTTTCAAATTTCTAATTAATCCTTCATAAGGTATTTAATTTACACAAAACTAATATTCACATTTTTTTAAATATTTAAAAATTATTTTGTTTCATTTTTCTTAATTTTGTACTTTGTTTTATTTATTGTCTTGCGCAAAACAAATTAAAATTTAATTTCAAAACATTACTTCCAAATTTGACCTTTTCAACAAATTTACAGATAAAACATTTTATCACTTTAAAATATTATAAATAATATCCTTATAACAATAGACATATACATTTTAAAATCGTTATATTTCAAGTACATTTACTGATTAATTTGCCTTATACAGTTTTATAATACCAACCAAGAATTTTCGGAAGTCAATTGCTACCATCGTTTCCATTTCTTCCAGGGAAATATTTCTTTATCTCGCAAACATGAAGTTGTCTGAAGGAATTTCTCGAATTTTCCAAATCAGAGACCAACACTGTGCTCGGAGTCAAAAATTTCCAAATAATATATGGACCTTCCCACTTCACAACCAATGACTTTGATACGTTTTCAGACAAGGAAGATTTAACATGAGATTTAATCAAAAGCTGATCATCAGCATTTACTGCTACTGGATCTCTCCTTTTAGCAAATAATTTCCTTCTATTGATCCGCGACTTCTCCATATTGACAAGAGCTCGAGTCCAGATATCAGAATTATTAAAGTTGATAATTTCTGATTTATTAATCTTCCATCGAGCTTCTAGTGGGGTGTTAATCGGATGTCCATAAAATAACTCATATGGCATAGACTTTAACCCAAAAGATTAAGAGCGAACTGTAACTCAGGAATAAACCGCGACCAGCTGGATTGCTTATCTGAACAATAAGCACGAAGCGAATATTTCAAGGTTTTCACGAATCTGTCTGAGATATTTGCCTCAGCGTAGTACGGGCTTATTCTTATTTGCGCAATACCCAAGTCAAAGAGAAATGTCTTAAAATGATTTGATATAAATGTAGATGCATTGTCAGTAGAAATTGACTCTGGTAAACTGAGTCAACTAAACACTTCAAGAAGGTGATTAGAAATTGATTGTGAATTTAAATGCCTTAATTTTTTTCAAGGAAGACAAAACTTGAAACATTATCTACTCCATTCAGGATAAATTTGTATCCATTGAGAGTAAGGAGAGGACCAATTATATCGATCATTATATTTTCAAAATCTCTAATAAGAAATTTTGAAATCAAATGTCCCATTTTCTTTTGATTATTATCTTTCACAACCTTACATTTAGGACAAGTTTTAACATATTCCTTCACATCTTCGACTATCGTATACCACGTATAGCGTCGCATTACCTTTTTTAGTGTACGAAAAATTCCTGAATGTCCCCCGGTCAAATGTTGATCATGGAATAATTCAATGATAAATCGCTGCAAATTTCTAGGAATCACAATTTTATACGGGGAAGTTAATGTTCTACTTTTTCTCATTAAAATTCAATTACTCATAATATAATTTCTAACATTTTCACCGTATTCAATTCTTTCCATGATGTTTCTCAATTCTTCATCTCTTCTCTGCAAAACCTATTGGTTCTTTTACGAGAGGAAGATTCCAGCTATTAGCTATTATTACATTTTCCTCATAATAGCAAGGCCAACTGGACCGTCCACTTGCATAAACTCAAACGGATGATAAACACGTTTAAACAGTCTGCAACTACATTCTCTTAGGATCTAGTATATTTAACAATGAAATTAAATTGACAAAGAGTTTCTACTAATTGGCCATATTTTAAGAAGTCGCTTGGAATTCCCAAGTATCCAAGAAAGGGCTTTATTATCAGTGAAGACAACGAAGTACTGACGAAATCTATAAATAGTTTTTACGAAACTAGTAAACTCTATTTCGTATATACTTCTATGTCGGTCAGCTTCAGTTATTTTTTTTAGTAAAGAAAGCTATGGGAACTAAGTTATTATGCTGATCTAATTGTAACACTAGTCCTCCAATAGTTTTCCCTGACCCATTAAAATGGACAAAAAACTGCTTAGAAAGATCAGGCGTCTTCAAAACAACATTTTCAATCAATAATTCCTTCAATTTGTTTAAAGTTTTCTGGTGTTCATGCGTCCAAACAAAAGTTTTTTTTTTGGCGATTTCAGTTCATTAAACGGGTGCCATTACCTCTTGCAACCCACTAGCAAACCTCGCATAATAAGAAGAAAAGACCGCATTTTTTAAATACCACGTCTGTTACGAGGGAGAGGGATATTCTTAATTCCTGCAATTCTCGATGGATCAAGCTCAATTGTTTCCCCATCTGCTATAATTCCTAGATACTTAAATCTTTTTTCTAAAGAAGAAACTTTTTTCTGGGGAAATAGTAACACCATGTTTTCTTGATCTTTCTATAACTAATTTAAGAATCCTTTTATGCTCTTCCACCGTATCTGTAGTTACTAAAATATCATAGAAGTAAATCCTTATGCCTTGGTCTTTCATATCACCCAATATTTTGCTTCATTGCTCGAGCTAAAATACAACTACCAGTCTTTATACCGACTGACACTCGAGCATATTGATAACTTCCACGAAGAGTTACAATCGTAGTGATCTCTCTTGTGCTGTTATGAAGGGGATTTTGAAAATATGGTTTGGTCAAATCTAACGAAGAAAACCAACGCTTCCCCGCTAAACTAGACAAGCATTCCTCCAGATTAGGCGAAGGATAAATATCGCCACATACCAGCTTATTAGCATTACAAAAAAAATTCCCACGATACGATGGGTCCCATTTTTATTTCTAACTAAAAACTTCTATAATTGGAGTGATCCACTTCCACTAATATACCCTGTGACACATGATCTTCTATGCAATTATAAAAAAAAACATCTTTACATTTAGCAACCGGAAAGGGAGATTCTTTAAATGGCTTTTGTTTTTTAAGATATAATTTCGCTTCAGAGTTCTTAATACAACCCACTGTATCATTGATAACATCCGAAAAATCGGAACTTATTTCACTGATAAACTCCGAAACTTCTGGATCATTACAACGATCTAAATCCTCGGAATTCCCTAAATTACTTTTATTTGTATTCTGTGTATTGACGTTCGAAATCACATTATTATCAGTAACCGAAAACTCTTTATCATTTTTCTTGATTAAATCCTGAATGTTCTTTGCTTGTTCTAAGTCAACATCAGAAGTGGTAGAGTCATTATCAATTATGTCCTTTTGCACTACTGCAATACATTCCCTCATTTTTGTACCATCTTCATTTATTTATTTTTTGAAGTTTTCCTTTCTTTTTGTCTCTTCTTTTTCTTATCCGATGTTTTCGAAGAAGTACCATAATTTGAACGATATTCAGGAAAGCTGACAAGTCCTTGTTCAGTATCCCACGCATTCGGTCTATCTTCCATCACATATCCCACATCCACCATTGGATTAACAACTGGTCGACCGTCCTCATTTATGTCAGATGTCATTGCAATCGCACCAACTTGACCCGAAGAATAACTTGTAATAGCTGGAGAATAACTCGGATTAAGTAAAGTATGCAGTTCTTCAGTACCCTCAGAAATATCTGGTACTCGTGAAGAATCCTTCTTTTCAAAAAGCTGTCTAAGTCATCTTAATTGTTCTCGAGATGACACGGTGATTTCCAAAAGTTGTCTTTCAATTTCTGCTAATTCAATCTCACACTGAACACCAATCTTTTTTTTCGCCTTTACTGATCTTAATTTTCGACGAAATTGTTCAGACATTTAATCTAATTCATCGAAATGGGCTCCATCATCTCCTGATGTAATCCCTTTCACAGCAGAAATATCTCGAAAAAATAATAAAGTATTTTTCCGACATCCATCTGCACCATTTCATTCAATCTCATTTCGATGGCCGGCACCATATCCAGATTTAAATCCCAAAGTGGTTGACGAAGATATTTCATTTCGTTTCAAACCAAAATCCCCAAATTTTAAAAGAACTGATTTCCTGTTGTTACGTAGCAACAACCTCTGCTGAGCGAAGTCCACTAAAGATGAAGTATTTTTCAAAAATGGTGTCCCCATAAACATTCGCATTGTAAATCCAAAACCACTAAAAACCTTACATGCTCAAACCATCCCGATATATTTATAGTAACAGTTATTTCACTCTCACTTTCATAGGTTAACCCAAGAGGTGCACGGATATTTAATGTCTTGGTCTCTACACGATTGTGCGCCACCCCACAGCGTTCAACTAATTCTTTGGTAATGAGGTTCTATGAAGATCCGCTATCAATACAAATATTTACGCGGTTATTATTAATAATCGCACTCACAAAGGTTGCGACGACGTTATCAAGCTGAGCAGGAACGACACCAGACGTTTAAAATATCTTTACGAGCATTGGACTTCATCAGTGAACCTCGCTCCTTCCTTTCAAATTTTAATTTAACTTTCATATTATTTTCAAATTTCCTACTCTGAAAATTTCCAGTCGAGATTTTCAATCGAACCGCTGAAGCAACACTAGCATTAAATGAATTAGTTTTTATTCCTAATTTCCTATTATATTCAAGTTGATTCCTAAAAGTATTCGCATATTCTTCAGCTCTTTCTCTGAGTTCCAAAATATTTTCAGGAATGTAAGTATTTAACATTTTAAATCTGACTGCCGGATTCATACCATCGAGTATAATATTAGCAAGTTGAAATTCCTCTCTATTCCCATCTACAACTAATGAGGTGAAGTAATAATCATTAACAAAATGATCAACCGCCTCATTTATTCTCTGTTTTCTAAATAACCTATCCGCAATCAAAGTATGTTTAACAGTTTTTTGAAATAAATTTATCAAAATCCTGGCTCTAAATAACTCCCACGGAGCATTTACTTGAATAGCTCGCTGAACTTCAATTAAAAGTCTCCCTCGCATTTACTTAATAGCGAACAATACACTAAACTCATGGAATAATTGTAATTTTTATTAACCCTTATCCGGGCAACCGGGGCCTCCCAGGCCCAGTAGCTTCATATTTTTCTTCGAATTTCTTAATAACCATAAATATTTCGATGCCATAAAATTCTGAATTCTTATATCTTTAGTCGAAGTTAAAGTTATGAACATATCGAGTTGATAAGGCTAATAGAGTTGGTCAGGCCCCAGTTGCAGTCTACGTTGCAAAAATAGCTTGCCCGGATAAGGGTTAATTTCTTCAAGTGCCAACAAAATAAAAAAAAACTAACATACTGTTCTTACCATCAATATTCTTAACATTATTCAGTTTAGAATCTATCAGCTCAGTTGTTTTCATAAAAAGATTTTGATCGCACATTTTTTTTTGGAAAAACTCCAGGAAAACCTTTATTTAAGGTCGGTTGCTCTTTCCTCGTAAGACTACCTTGACATCTAGACCTTTCATCTACACGCCCCATTAATTCTAATCGACAATTTCCTACTGGAGTAGAATTCCTAATTACAGCCACTCCTTTATAATAATTTCCTATCCTTTGATAATTTGTAAATTTAGATTGGCTCGAACTTTGAGTACTGCTAACATTTGGCAAGTCAAAACAAACTTGTCTAGTCGGCACGGCATTTTCCAAACAATCATTTCCTGTAGGGTGTCTTATAGCATGAGTGTTTATTTGTTCGATTCCCACCTGAGGATTCAATCCTACAGATTCACGTGTCTCAAGTATATTTGCCCCTGACACCCCTCTCATTGTGGCATCCCGGGTTCGAACCTAATTCCATTAAACAAACTATTAGTCAGGGTAGGAGACTGAATCAAGCTACTAATATCACTAACTTGTGGTTCCTCCAAACTTGAACCGTTATTATTAGAGAATTGATTATTTCCTATTCCAAACTCATTCATGGAATTCCTATTACTTTCCGAGCTAAAGCAACTTATGTTTACAAATAATAATGAGTCTCGATTAGGAGTTAAACTCATATTCATTACACCGCAATTACTATAAACAAATCCTGTTTGGTCTAATGTTACTAAATTTTCACTCAATTCTTCTTCTGGTATATTAATGCATACATCATTATCAACAGACATGATTTTTTTTTACAATTACAAAAATACACAAGAAAATAAATAATCAAGAATTTCTAACTACACTAACTACATGAAAATTAAGCCAGAACCATCAACAACATAACGAGTCTCGTGGACAACACCACAGCTTAAAAAATAATTATAGTGGGCAACCCTACAGCGATCAAGAACTCCTCTCGTCTCGTGAGCAACACAACAACAAGTGACCACCGAAAATCTAATTTAGCTCCAAATGTATCAAGATTGAATTTACAAAAATAATCAAAAACCTCCACTAGCATCCAATACTAATACAATCCTACTAATCAATTACATTGTACTTGAATACAACGGAAAAGTAGGTGGAGTTGGAGTCTAGGATCTTGTAGCTCTCCTTGGAGCCGTTAGTCAAAACAGTCGGTACTATTAACGAACTCCAATTCGATCTTTCCTGTAGCAATCCTAGACTTCAACTCAAGATAGCAACAGCGAGCTGCCCGTAACGAAAACACGAGACACGGTAGTATGACAACAGGAGGCTGCGTTCTTGAAGCAGGAGAAGACCTTGAATTTATAGCTCTTCGTTCTTACAATAACTACTTGAGTAAATAATAACAAAATATACATTCGAGTACTAATCATAATACAAACAGTGCTCTTTTTATTCTTTTTACATTCTTTCTTTTTTCTTTTTTGTCCTATTCATATTTACATTAATTAATACTTCAAAACAGTTATTTTTACTTAGTTTCTTTTCCATTTTTATTCATTCTTCAGCGACACCATTGACAAAATATACAGGCTGTCCAAAATCCAGTGGAATATCCTTTTGTTGCGATATCATCACCACAATGCACACCACTCGTAAGTCAATATCAGATCGCACTCCACCAGACATTCTCTATTCCCTCCTCCTCCCGCCTTTTCTCTACCTGTTTCTTTGTCGCTGCTTATGTTAAAAGTGTGTTCTGGCCTCATACAAGGGCTATCTCCTTGTCATTATTTGTAAAAAAAATATATGACGGTGAATCAGAAAATAATGCTTCCAAGCCCACTACTTGGCCAATATTGCTGCAGACATTCTGAGTTATTTATCGTTAATGCACTGATGTTTAGACTTTAGAATGACACTTATCTCTTCTAGTTTCAGAGTAATGGAGCAATTCATGGCATCCAGTGGTGACGTCCGGTTGAAACAGCGGGCAGTCATTGAATTTATGACTGCAGAAGGTTGTGCGCCCAGGGACATTCATCACCAGCGACGAGTCGTGGATATACAATTATTATCTGGAAACGGAGATTCAGTTGATGGAGTACCGCTATATGTTCTCTCCTACGGCAAAAAAATCAAAGTGTCCCATCTGCTGGCAGAGTGTTGTTGACGTTCTGCTTCATCCTGCCTATACTTCGGATCTTGCCCCCCGTGATTTTTGGCTCTCTCCGTATTTAAGGATAGCAGATGTCAACACCTCCAGGATGTTGTCCCTTAACAGCAGTTCGGCAAATGTGTCGCTAGTAGCCATCACAATTTTTCGCCAATGACATGAATAACCTTGTTTTGCGTAGGCGCAAGTGTGTTGCCATAATGGAGACTATGTTGAGAAATGATACCAGAATTTGTAGCTGACATTGTAAAATTTCCACTGATACCTGTATCGGTGATATCTTTTAAACACAAATAAATACTATAACCTTAGAAGCATTATTTCCTGAATCATCCTCGTATTTTCTTAAATCAAAAAGAAGAAAAAAAAACAACAACATTAAATTCGAAATATGTTACAATCGCAAATTACAAAGCCTAAGCAACAATATGACGTTTTGGAAGATATGTAGCATAATATGCTAAAATAATAATAATAACACAAATAAAATTATAATAATAGCAAACTAATAAGGTTCCAACTGGCCAATATTTCACCGGCCTGGCCACAAATATTGCTGTTCTTTTGATTAAAACTGGTGACTGGTACAAACTTCTTACTAGTCCATTTATGACCAGTATTTCCAATTTTTTTCCCCAGAATAAAAAAAAAAATCGAACATAGAAATCCTTCAATGATGAAGTATACGTTTGCATTCGAAGTATAAGAGTAAATTTAATTTTGTAAATCCAAAATTGTCACATAAGGACTAATATACTTTTGTTCATCTGTTTCAATAATTTTAAATACGTAGCAGTTACTGGTAAATACAATGAAATGATCAATACCGACTTCAGTTTCTCATTTAAGAACAATGTATATTATAAGCTTATTAGTGAATGCACTAACAAGGGACGTATGCGAATCGTGACAGCTAGATATTTATGAAAATTGGTACCCTGACTAATTGTGGATCGTTAATAATCGTGGTGATAGTCACTCAGTGCGGAAATGCCTTGTTTACGCGCTACGTATAATACATATACCACACAGTGACCGGGTGAGGCTGTGCCGAGTTATACCCTAGAAACGCCGGAAAAAGGTAGAAAATGAAAAAAAAATGTTTGCGGATAACCTGATACCTATGGTAGGGGGACACATGGCCAAGAACAATGTAGTAGTGTCACAGTAGCATTCTTGCTGCCCGGACACGAAGTTACACTTTTTTCAAATAGAACGTATATCCTTCATGGCGTTAAAATAATTTACATAAAACATGAAAGGAAATAGGCAAAGGGTTGGTTATTGGTGTTGTCAAATAAGGGAGACACGAGGCTCTAAAACTGAGAAATTATGGGGCCTGTACAAACAAAGGAACAAAAATATACGGAAGGAACAAATGAATAGTAGGGAGTAAACCATAGCATGCACAGCATCCAGTTTCTAACGGACTTGATGCCTCATATTGAGTGTGCAGCTAGGACGTGAAATGTACATATTTTGCCATACTATCTATTGTTTTCTGTTGTGTATGATTATGTATTATGTTAAAATATTTTGTGCTTATATATTAGAGTAAAGGCACCGAATATGGAATACTTTTTGTTTCTTCTTCATTTATCAGAAATGCATGTTCCAGAATAAAAATATTATACATCATAATACTTGTGGTACTTTTGCAAAACAAAATACAAGTATGAAAGTGTGTTCCACATTATTGATTTTTTTTACAATATAACAAAATTGAAAGAAACTCAATTTCCCATATTAGACACTCCCCGCTCCTAATATGAAACACTACCTGTTCTTAAAATGGAATACTAGAACAAATGTATGTATCTACCTACAATACGACATTTAGACAACTCGAGCATGGGCGATGCATTCCAACAATTTATTTGTTTATTTATGGAATAAATTTACTTAGATATTAGATCAAGGAAAGAAGCATATGAAGTATCCAAGCCTCGAACTTCAAAATCACATAGGCCCTTAATATAAGTCTACGAATTGAAAAGGACTCGGTCCGGCCTCCAGAAAAGTACCATCTCTTCATACGCCTGATGGGATTGAGGAAAATAAGGGAAAACCTCACTCAGAATGGGCGGTCTGAGCAGTGATCATACCCATGCTCGAATTATCCAAATGTCGCGTTGTAGGCATTGCGGCCTATAGGTCTATAAAACAAGCAAACACAAATTACATAACATTCTTAAGATAATTAAAACATAAAATAGCAGAAATACCAGAATTGCACGTAGTACAAAGATAATTATCGAACTTGACTGGACTTATTCATTATTAGGCCTATGTTTGTAAAATGCTTGTAAAACTAAATATTCGGAGAAGCAATCTACGTGCGACAAATAAAGTATACAAAAATGCCCTATATAAAGAAAAAGTTCAAACATACTGGATTAGTGTATTTCAATGCGTCCAAATTAATAATTCCAGTTTTGCTTTGCAAAACACTGGCCACAAACATATTTTTCTCCCTCTTTCATGGGACCATCTTTTACAAAGTGTCCACTTTAACCAGTCTCCCTATCCTGCACTAAGCGACCATAATTTACCACAATGTCCGCATTCCTCATCATCGTCATCATCAGTAGGATCACTTAAACTATCTCAATCTTCGTTCAAATCACTCACTGATTCTTCAGATTAACTCTGTAACTTGTAGCCACTTGTTGTGCTTATCTTTGGCTGTTTCGATTGGAATTTTTGGAAAGTGGGGCTTGGAAAGTTAAACATTTTTTTTAACTACTTGCAGAGATGATGTAAAGACCCATTGTGATGAGGTAGAGGCAGCTTCTAAATCATTTTTGTGTAGAGTGCTTGCAACTACTTTAGCCTCACCTGGGTTTCGATCAAATGTGTTGCAATGCTGTGACTGTAGTTGTGGACTCACAATGCTGCAATGCTGTGGTAGCAGACTCACTATTTCAATCGGTACTGTCGTACTGTTCTCTTCACTTTGCACTGTAGACGACACGGTATTTGGGACATTTGAACTAATAAATAATATATGAAAATTTCATTCAAATAGGTTCACGCGTTCAGGAGTTATCGCGAGACACACAAACAGACAACACAAATGCCAACCGTCTCGACTAGGAGACGTTCGCTGACGCTCGGTCTAAAATAATATTTCAGGCCTGTCAGACCGCGTCACTCGATTTGGCGTATGGAGTTAACCAATAAGCTCGCAGTGCGCTGATTCCAAACCTTCAGTAAGAAATTTAATATTTCGTAGTTTATTTTGTTCATATTTATGGTCATTTTCGAATGATAAGAAACCTCACTGAAGGTTTGCCAACAGCTCAATGCAAGTTTATTGGTTGACGCCATACGCCAATTCGAATGACGCGGACTATAATATAACTTACAATTCAGTTATTCTTCTTCACTTCTAGTTCACATACGTATGAACATATTTAGGAATCTTCCATATTAGGATCCTTGTAGTATTCCATATTAGGGAAATTGCTATTTTGGATAGTTCTCTTCCTACACGTGTTTACGTGATTCTCAGTGTGCTGAATCTTTATGCCCTTATGGTACACTATATATGTAATCTAAACATCACAAAATCAAAGATAATACATGCCTTTTTGCGTACATTCGGCAGCTTGGAAGTATACGTCCGAAAAACTCAAGTTCTACAGAAAAATATTCTGCAACAAAAGAAAATATTTTGTTATCCTTCGGCAGCAAATCACTCATGCGCAGACTGAGGGTGTCACTGTGTACAAGTTTACGTAAAGTCTTCTCGGCGACAGCACATAGCAGACGAAATAGTATGGTATTTCATATTAAGAACGTATTCCATATAAAGCGCACCCACCCTACTATTAACCTGAATGCAGTGTGTTTTGGATTCGTTGTTGTCTCACATGTTAACGTTTGCTATACTCTTGACTGACACCAATCATAGGTCATTAATCTTTGTGAATCGATTCGGACGTATTTTTATCGGGCGTCTGTTATTTTTCGTGCCACAGATTTTCTGTAATATTTTCAGGCCCTGCACCGTCGTTTCTGTGGTTTGGAAGGGATTCTGGATTTTATGCAATGTTTCAATCTCAAGACAGTTCGTTTTGTAGCTTTAGGGAACGGCTCGAGGTATCGATTCCTCTCACACACTATTGAAATTGCTGGGCTATAGGAAGGTTTCCTCTTCATATTTCCGTATTATGCCACATGGGACTTCTTCTTTCTACGGCTACACTTAACATCTGCTCTTTTTTGGTAGAGTCCTGTATCAAGCCTGTTAGTCACTGGATGCTGTTCATGCTGTTGTTTACTCCTCACTGTAGATAGTCTTCTTGTGGTTCTACATTTGTTCGTTTCTCTGTACGGGCCCATAATTTCTCAGCTTTAGAGCCTCGTATATCCCTTATTTCACAACACTGATAACTCACCCTGTGCCAATGTTTTATGCCAATCATTTTAATGACATAAAATGATATACATTCTAGTTGAAAAATTATAAGTTTGTGTTGGGGTGGCAACACTGCTTATGTGACACTACTGCCTTGTTCTTGGTCATGTGTTCCCCTACAATAGGTTTCAGGTTACCCGCACACATTTTTCATTTTCTGCATTTTTCTGGCGTGTTTAGGGTATAACTCGACACAGCGTCACCCAGTCATTGCGTGGCATATGTATTAAACGTAGCAGGTAAACAAAGCATTTCCGCACTGAGTTACTATCACCACGATGATTAGCGATGATTAGTGAGGGTACAAATTTTCATAAATATCTAGTGGTCACGATTCGCATACGTCCCTTGAAAGGATATGTAGAATGCAGATGTTGAGGCACTTTTGTCCACGATAGTACATTTCGTTTTTCATAGATGGGTCCGAACAGAGATACTTCACACCTATACCTATATCATATAGAATTTTGAGAGGGTGAGGGTAATTTTATTTTCCAGTGTTGTCAACGCTAAACACGAACGTTGGAAATCATTGCAAACAAACAATGCGAATTGGAAACTGAATTGTTTACATCCGCTATGTAGTATCCTGGAACTAAGAGAAACAAAGTATGGATAAAATCATTATTCTATCGACTTTGTTTCGTTTGTCAACAGACAAATCAAATAATTTCACTCTTTCATTTTAAAGAACTTGAGAGCTCAGCTATGGAAACGTAGAACTTCAAATCTATGGAAGCACTATCGTATGGAAGGCCGGAGTAGATAAAGTGTCTGCGCGACATGAATAGAAAAAGTTCTCTTTTCCGTAAAGTAAACGTCCACTTCTCAACTCATTTCTTATAATGCTTTCCTTTTTTCCGTGCTATTTCCCTCCACGTGTCACCGCTATTGGTTTTCATTTCTCTAGCATATAGTCAGTCCGTCCTCTTCATTCTTTTTACGTTTCCTACATCCTTTTCTCTTTTCTACTCGTTATGTAGCAGCTTTCCTGAAATTCCTACTTTTTTTGAACAAACATTTCCTGGGTACTGGTTCGAAACGACACAGCCATTTGTCACGTCGACTCTACCCATTGATGACTTTTCCAATCCTTAGGAAATTACGTGGAAAAGTTGATATTAGAAATATTTTCAGAAAGAGAGAGATGATTTACGCACGACTGACGTGAAGAGGGAAACTCAGCTATAAACACACTAAGAGAAGACTAAATTGGAAAACTAAGAAACAGGGGGTGGTCAAATAAGTATATTAATTTAAGAGATTTTGCTCGGATGGATACAGGATTACACAGTCTTCGTTATTTAGTTGAAATGAAGAAAGGAAGACTCTCTGATACTAATTTCAGGTGAAATATTGTTATTTAGGAAGAAATAAAAAAAAGAGTGGTTTGTATCGAACTTACTTCACTCCCTCAGCATTTACTTTCATTCTTTTTTCTCTTTAGAAAAGATTAATACGATGGAGAAGCAACGTGTCGAGTTGGGGATCGATTGGTTTCTTGAACAGGAAGTTCCTAGTTGACACCTGAAGACATTAATCTCTTCCCTTGAATTGCAAGTGACAGTTCTTTGAAACCTTAAAGCTTCCAATGGTAGAATCAGGAAATAACATAATATATTATCTTTTGTAAAATAATTCTGATGGTGCAATGTGGCGAACAAGAAATAAGTTGGACTAGTCTACCATTTTTAAAAGGTTTATATCGTCATTAAAAAACTAATAATATTAAAAAAAAAACTTTAAAAATGAAGAATTGCTACTATCTTCATGATGTACTTCACCAGAAAGTTCCACAAGCAAAATTTCGTAGAAGTTTTGTTATAATTGTTGTGCATATCTCTTTTATATGAAGTTTCTATACAATTCAAGTAGTGTGTTAATGATCTAATTATCGACTTCCCTCTCCCGTCTTGCAATAAATGCCGTATAATGTAACAATTAAAAATCGCACTGTGAAAACGTAAACAAATATTTAATACGTTACGATTAAAAAAAAAATTCAAGGTCTAACCAAGTTTTTGAAATCACTGCTATTACCTTTCAGACACTCTCGTTATTTAGTGTTGGTAAATAAAACACAAACATATAATGTGTCTGATGAAGTAAATTATACCTTGCCGAAACTATAACATTATTGTTTACTAAAAGTGATCTCATTTTGGTCTGAATTTACTTTCATTAAGAGAACGGAACTATAAACAAAATATTTCACTCATGTACATGACATGTGTAAAATTATTTCTTAAATCGCATTATTCAATAATTACTAATGGACAAACCTCATTATGAATTCAAGAACCCCCACATTCTCCAGAAACTTCAAATTGCTATCCCTGATTTTACCAGGGACATTCGACATGAACAACATGTGAACCTTTGAAAACAAGAAGAAAAGGTGCAGACATATATGGATGCAGGGCTGGCTCCACCGTTTGTGCAGCATGTGTCTTTGCACGGGGCTTCAAGTTGAGGCGGTCAACAAAAATGATTAACGAATAGCATTTAAATATATGGAAAAAGTAAAACAAACTATAGTATTACTCTTTTTATTGACGAAAACTTCTCAGTTTCACCATTCTATATAATTTATTCTAGCCCATCTTTTAACTCTATCCATCATGACTAGAGCTTATTACACAAATAATTAATACTTTCCGACAAGAGCATAATATTAACTGAACTGCGTTTCGATAACTTATCCTTGTCTTCATCAGACACTTACATACATTCCTTTCTGTTCTTATGTGTTATTTCGTCGTGGGATCAAGTTTTTTGAATGAGTCATAAAGAAGTATGTGACTACATCGGACACGTCAATTGGAGGTTTCAATCACACGAACTTCATATTTAACAACATATCACAATATTTATTTCTGCATATTCCTTTACTTGAACTATATATAATACTATATAAATCTAAATATCTTTTGGATTGACCCATTTCATCTCCTACACAATATATTAGGGATGCATACTTCCTGTGCCCCACCAGAGACGCCCGTTGTAGCATTAGTTTATGGTCACGTGCACAGTGTTAATATTACACAACACAGCGTAACAAAGCAGGTCATTTGTAGAGTTGAGTAAATGTATGTATTTCTATTGTTGACGTTAACTTTACTAAAGCATTAAACATATGTACATTATTAGCGATTTTTATTAAATTTGTGTATAACAGTGATATACACTCTTAATTCTTGTAAGATTATAATGTTATATGTTCTATTACCAAATAATTTAATTAATTTTAATTTTCATATGATATTATATTGATTAATCTTTAACAACTGGCGTTTGCTCAGACTCATACAGATTATAGTTATTTGCTGAAAATGATCTGATAAACTAGATTTCGCTGCAGACTACAGTGTGTGGCGAAATGTTTTAATATTCTAATGTTATCTCTTTCCACGTTATATGAATTATTATGTGCAATTCTTTCTAGTTAATAGACTATTTTGTGGGAAACTAACAAGCACGAATTATTTTAACCTCGTAATAAATGAAAGAAAAATAAAAATATTGGGTGTCAAACATTGGGTAAGGAAGTCCGAAGATAAATAGAAAACATGCAGGAACAAAGTGAATCTCCTCTAAAATATACAGCGGAACGTTTAATTATAAGAGAACACGAAATAGGTTCCAATCATCCAAAATCTGATTTGACACACAGACATACACACAAACACACACACACACACACACACACACACACATATATATATATATATATATATATATATATATATATATATATATATATATAGTATGGCGCTAAATTCATTGTACAAAAGCAGAGGAGCGATTCCTGATTGTAAAACAAACAATAAATTTCAAATAAACATAGGGCGAACACCCCCTCGTTTACGTGTTATATAGGTTGCCGAATACATGGAAAAATGAATTATTTCTATAAAGGCCCATAGCTCCAAAACTATGGGACTTACTGTAGTCGGGTCAATACTTCACTTAGGAACAAGTATGTGCTTTATACAAAAATACATGTTTTAGAATCCTAAGTTACTCACGCAACAATTTTTATGTAGGTAGTTGGGGAGTACTTTATATCATATGTCCGTAGTCAAACTCCCTCTATAAAATTGTTGTGGAAGCACCTCAGGATTCTGAAATACACATTTTTGAATAGGGTTCATACTAGTTCCTAAGTGAAGTCTTAACCCGACTACGGTAGGCCCCATAGTTTTGGAGCTATGAGCCTTTAAAATTATTTTTTTCATGTTTTCGGCAGCCTATAACATGGAAACAATGCGGTTTTCGCCCTATGTTTATTGGATTTTTTTTTCCTCCCAGGAATCACTCCTATGCTTTTGTACAACGAATTTAGCGCCATACTGTATATATATATATATATATATATATATATATATATATATATATATATAGTGGCAGATCCAAGGGGGGGGTATAGCCCCCCTTGACGCTCAAGTATACACTGGATAAAATGGACTTCAATCCTGCTTTACACTATGGTTTAACCCCTCCGCAAACTATGGCAAACTATGGTTTAACCCCTCCCTTGATCATATCCTGGATCCGCCACTGCATATATATATATATATATATATATATATATATATATATATATATATATATATATATATATATATATGAACTTGTGGCAAATAACTCCCAGCTAAGAAAAAAATGTTTGATTACGTAAATACTTATAATGTAATATACATAAATTGATATGCATTTTATTTGTCAGTTTTATCTATATTATGGTATATGTACTTGAACATTGAGCTAACTGTATGTAAAACGTATTGAAAAATAAACATACCAAATGGCCTTATTACCCGCACGGTAGGTAAATAAAGCCCACTACTTGAAAAGTAAAATTTTAGGACCTAAGAGAACACTGGAAATCAATAAACACCTAATATTTTTGCAGCACTTCAAATACTAATAGTAAAAGGACATTTTGAAAGAATAAGCTTGGACATATAATAAACAAGTCACCATTGAAAACAGATTTCACACTAACTTTCAACTTTTACACTTGGTAACACTTGTAGCAAATGAATTATTTATCATTGGCGTCGACCAAAACAATGCTTTCGTCATATACCCATACACTACACCGTTTACAGCTCCGCATATCACCGGTCCATTCTCTGGCGCATAATGAACGATATCATGATATCTCGAACGCTTAGAACCGCACGAAAATGTGCTTAGAATATACCTAAAAACAGTGGTATGAGCCATTCGCATGCATTATAATCAGATTTACATTATGAAAGATACCAATGCAGAACTCCAATCTGCGAACCCCCATAGGCAAGAACTAGGCCCGAACATGATAGACCGCTCTATTATAGAGGCTGGCATTGACCAAGAAAGAATAACAAACTAACTTACATTCAAGTTGCCAGTTTCTAAGTATTTAACAGCGTATACATGTTTTGTAGGGTAATGAGGACCAGTAGATTTTTGGTGAGCCTTATTTATCGACTATGTACTCGTCATTTTATAAATCATTATTAGCAAACATGTTTCGGACTAAAACGAAGTAACTACTATCCCAAGTACTAAACACTATGATCATCACAAATGTACAAGACATTTCGCGTTAGCGTTACCATTATTCCGTGTAATTTTCACCAAATAATGACCAAATAAGTATGATTTGGTTAGAAATACCAAACATTTGGTTAATTTTATCCATGTTTGGTTCTTGGCACGAAATAATTTGGTTGTAAATACTAAACCTGCATTTAGTGAATTTGACCAAAACATTTGGTAGCAACTACCAAATACTGTTGGTATGGTACTAAACTGAAAACAAAGATAGAAATTGCACATTAGTAATTCTATGAACATAGGTCAAAACTTCCCTAATCTTAAGCAACCCTTACCCTATTTATCCCTATCTTACCCTATTGCACCCTGACCTACTCTACTACACGTTTTTAAAGTGGTCCTACATATCGATGCGCAGCTGGAGCTTATATATTGTAAAGTTTAAACAAGATGAATTTGTTATGCCAAATTTACAGCCAATACACATTAACTAAGAGTAAAGTAGTATATACGAAATGTAAGGTTACCTCGAAACACGTCGACTAGCCACGGTAAGTTCCAACTTCTTAATGTGTTGCTCACGTAGAGATCCATTGTGTTCTGGCCAAGTGACAATTACTTGTCACTTCACATCACTGGAAATTTGGTGTTGAAAATTTGATAAATCACAATATACTCCAATAATAAATATGGTTTAAATGTTGTTAGATTACACCCTTTCTTAGACCTCTAGTGACGGAGAAGGATTCTGAGAACTTCTAGATAAGGGAATACATTTTGTACGTAAAGTTACAGAACAAGACGAAAAGAGAGTCGTCGAGAATCGAGACAATAAAAAAGTTGAAGAGAATTGAGACGAGACGAGACTTCTATAAAATTTACGAGACGAGATGATAAACCTTATTTCTTGTCTAGTCTCGTCTCATGGTCAACACTAGTTTGCACCGAAAGATGTAAAAGAAATTACATTCAAATTTTATCTGAACATATTCATGGTAATATTAAGCGTGGAGTAGTCAATGATTTTTCCATTTTAGGTTATCCGGAGTAAGTTATACGACTGAATGTTTAGTTTTCTTTGTTTAGGACGTATACTAAGGAAATAATTCAGGAAATAGGCTGGAAAATTGAGAATCTGATCATCGCGAGGGCTTCCTCAGCTTCAAACTAACCTCGCTCTCAATGATATGAGGGCAAGGGCGAGCGAGGGTGATGGGCAATTCCATTCGCGAGGGCGAGGATGAACGAGGGCGAGGGTCAATTGCCACTGGCAGGGTGAGGGTGCGCGAGGATGAAGAGAAGTTTCCAGTACAAGAGCGAGGGAGAGTGAGGGCGATGGTCAACCATCCTCGCGAGACGAAGGTGAATGAAGGAGAGGGCCAATTTTCACTGTGAGGGCGAGTGTGCGCGAGTGCGAGAACAAGTTTCCAGCACGATGACGAGGGTGCGCGAGGGCGATGGACAACTCCTATCGCGAGGGCGAGGGACAACTTTCACTGCGAGGGCGAGGGTGCACGAGGGTGATGAACTACTCCCTTCGCGAGGGCGAGGGTGCGAGAGGGCAAGGACAAGTTGCCAGCTCGAAGTCGAGGGTGCGCGAGGGTGATAGACAATTTCCTTCGCGAGGGCTCGGGTGAACGAAGGCGAGGACCAACTGCCACTACGTGGGCGAGGATGAGTGAGGTCGGAGTAAAATGAACATCTATGGTTGACACAAGACAAAAAGAATAGACCAACCTGGGTGCAGAAATCCTTCATTTCAGAGTTATAAACTGTCGAAAACATGAAGAAAAATGAACTTTAAAGGTTAATAGCTTCAATAATATAGGACCTACCGTAGTCAGGTCAAGACTTCATTTAGGGACTAGTATGCGCCTTTTACAAATATCAATGTTTCGGAATCTTGTGGTGCTTCTGCAACAATTTTTATAGAGGAGGTTAATGAGTACTTCATATTATATGCACGTAGCCAAACTACCTCTATAAAAATATTGTATGAGTAGCGAAGGATTCTGAAAGGGCATTTTGTATAGCCCAGGTATTAGTTTTTAAGTGAAGTCTTGATTCGACTACTGCAGATCCCACAGCGTTGGAGCTATAGACATTTAAAGTTCATGTTTTCATGTTTTCGACAGCCTATAATTCCGAAATGACGGATTTCTGCACCCGGTTGGTCTATACTATTTGCCTTATCTTTGTGTCAGGAATAACCTCCCAAACGTTGTCGATTTTGTTTTGAAACACCTTGTATATATCGTCGTCAAATTTTGCACACCAGTATACACATTACAAGTTGTTCATTCTACCAGAACTTTCCAGTCATAATTCCATGTCTATTGTTCAGTTTGGAATTTGTGTTTCACTGAACTGTAAACGATATTAAAGAAGTTGCATTTTAAAGGATCAGAGAAATTACAAAAATGTGCTACACGAAGATATATGCTATGCCTATCGCTGTGTTTTCATTGAGACGATTACGGAAAATGGTCTTTGTTACGTTGTAGAATGTAATTCTAGAATTAAACGAAATTCTAGAAACAATATACATCATTGCCATTCCTATTTGCAACACCAAACTCGTATGATTTTATTTGGGTGTGTGGGAGTAGGTACATGTTTAGAAAACGGTCCAGCTATAAAAAAAAGAAGAAAAACTAGAACAAAAACAATTGATATTGTTTGCAATTGTACAGAAAAAGAAAGTTCACAAAAGCTTACTTCCACGTTCTCGGCCTCTTTTCTCTCCTTCCTCTCTCCATTTTTTTTATTTTTTATGTTGAAAACAAATTCAACTTCGTCCACATTCCCGTTCAAAAGGCGGGTCACGGTCCAAAATTACGGTTCAGATTGTATGCATTGTCCAAACAAAACATTATCCCGACCAACTGTAGGAACTACGTTTTCAGTTTTCGTACAGAGAGTAATACTTTCACTCACTTTCTGAATAATTACTTTTTTTGCTTTCTTTTTTTTTTTGGCAAACACTTATAATTTTCATCAACTTTTATTCTGATAAATAAAGCTTATATACATAAATTTGTTTTTACTGTATATTGCCAGTAATTCCATCGTGAAATCAATTTGATTGACTTCTTGTCTAACTCATCAGTTATTGACTTTACTAATGCCGCATTTACAAGTACCATACAAGTAGTTATATAATATATATAATATGTTATATATATATATATATATATATATATATATATATATATATATATATATATATATATATATATATATATATATATATATGGGGTGGAGTATATTGAACACATTTATACCAACTACGTGAAACACGTTGCTAAAGGACAGAAGTTTCGCGCTGTACTCACTGTCAGTATTTGAAGATTACTTCCCTTAGATGAGCACCATTTTGACGAGAAATTATTTGGTCCTAACAACCATGTTCAGCATAGTTTGGAGCTGAGTTTCGGCAGGGATAGTTTATATATTTTTTCATTGTTGTCCTTCAGTTCATTGATGGTAATAGGAATTGTGGTGTACACTTTCTCACCTGGTATACACTTTCTCACCTTCTCCTTTAGATAACCCCATACATACAGCCAGGACTCAATGCACACCGTGCCAATGTGCGATGGCGTTTCATTCAATAGTTGAGGATTTTGTCTAGAACAAAACTGACAGTTTCGTTTATTGGCATAACCACTAAGGAGGAAATTATCTTTGTCGGACGTGACGAGGTGATGTACACAACATCATTTTTGATGATTAGCTAATCACAGAATGTGATCCGTTGCCCCTTATCGTGGTTGAACAACTTATACACCACCTGTAGTTTGTATGGACGGATATAGCTGTAAGTTCTTTTTAAGACTTCGCGACTTACTGGTGTCTGGAAAATTCACTTGACCATATAATTACCGATCTGATTTCTTTGGACTTTGGTTCATAGCATTGGGCACTCGTTCAATGTTTATTGGACTATGCGATGCTCGAGGTCTCCCAGGGAACCAGTTTTTGTTCATATTTGCGGTCCCGGGGATGTTGTGAACAACACATAGGATGGTGCTACACGTTTCCTAAAACGCCGTTGTGCTGTAATAATGGAGCTTTATCAGCGGGCCGCATTATGATCATTCCCTGCAATAAGGAGAGAAACATGTATCAGTAACTCTCATCAATATATTTCCTGTTAAACCCCCTCTCTCTCTCTCTCTCTCTGTATATATATATGCATTACTGTTAATCCTAACGGTATTCAAAACATAAATGTGTCCCATTAATATGACCCACCCTATATATACGAGGAGATGTCAAAAAGTAAAGGGACAATTCTCGCACTAAAGTTTGGTAACACTTCTAATATCCAGCGCTGAATTAGTGTCGCCTGCAACACTTCTATGCAACGTGTCGCTCTTATTCCAGCGTTAGTCGCTGGAGTGTAGCAGACCGTTAAACATGACAGATCCATTGTCGATCTGCAACAAGGAGGAAATGAGGGCAGTAATTCGGTTTCTGTTTGAGGAAGGTGTTAAATCTTCGGAAACTATTCGTCGAATGGAAGTGCAGTACCGTAACAGCTATTTATCGCAAAGCAAGATCTACAAATGGATAGAGCGTTTCAAGAAGGGAAGAACTTCTTTACGTGATGAGGAAAGATCGGGCAGACCATCGATGTCAACGACTGAGATCAATTTGAAAGTCGTTGATGGTATGGCGATGGAGAAGAGACGAATCGCAGTAGACGAAATCGACAATACTTTACATACAAGCCATGGTTCAGCTTACGGATTGAGGGTAAGAAAATTTGCAACCGATGCAGAAGTCATTGATGTGACGAAAAATAGGTTACAGGAGCAACCAAAATCCTCCTTTTCCGACGGAATAATAATAATAATAATAATAATAAAACTTATGAAACGTTGAGAAAAGTGCGTTTAAGTTCAGGGAGATTATGTAGAAAAAATAATAGGGCCTACATGCTTCAGTTTTCTATCATTGGAATAAATGTACCTTTTCTCAAATGTACCTTTACTTTTGGCTTCTCATACACACACGCACACACACACACACACACACACACACACACCCACATCTATCTATCTATCTATATCTATATCTATATCTATATCTATATCTATATCTATATATATATATATATATATATATATATATATATATATATATATATATATATATCAGGGGCGACAGCCATTATGTGTTGCAAAAAAAAAAAAAAAACTAGCATTTGCTCTTGAGCACAACACTGTTAATGTATCTCTGAAGAGACATTTAAAAATCAAACAATTTATCGGTTTACATTTACGGTTGCAATAAGCGTTCCGAATAGATTCAATAACATTGAGCATTGAGCAAATAGCTCCTATTCCATTTTCATTGAACATTGAGCAAATAGCTCCTATTCCATTTGCACATACCAGCATCGCAGCTATCTTCCTGTAATATTCGCTAACAATTGCAGCTACTTCGGCAACCGGTAAATAGTTAACTTCTGTAGTAGTTACGAATTCCTTCACTTGGCAGCACTTGACTCAAAAGAAGACGGATTTACAAAACATAAACTTGCGAAGAACAAGCACATGTCTGGTCGTAGAAGTGTTTCTTTCAGGGAAAGATTGGGTGGTGTTGACTTTCCGTAGTTGGTCAATTAGCCCCTTCCCTCAGAACTAATAAAAAAATAAATTGCTACAGAATGAGTTTCTTCACATTTGGCAAAAAAAAAAAAAAAAAAATCTGGAAGGAAGATTAAGTGGTAGTGCAAATTATCATTATTATTATTATTATTATTATTATTATTTTATTATTATTATTATTATTATTATTATTATTATTATTATTATTATTATTATTATTATTATTATTATTATTATTATTATTATTATTATTATTATTATAACAACGTCGTAACGTTAGGGCCATCAATGCAGGGGCTCTCGTCGTACTTTAGTGATCCGCAAACCCCGTGCTTTTTTAATTGAGAAACACCAGATTATGTATCACGGTAGTTTTATAGTACAGTCCTAAACTAGACGCTCGCCGAGGAGAATGAAAGAGGCAATTTCCTCCCCTGAATTTCCGAAAGGGGTCCAATTCTTCGAAATACACGCCCAAGCATTTTTGATTTGCTTACTCATTCACTACAGGATCTAATGTAACTAAGAAAATAAGTGTAGTTAGGGCCTAATAAAATATTTAATGTGATTAAGATAATTATGCAATATACGTGAATACAAATAGTCTTACATGAAGGATATTGTTTGCTTGATGGTGTGTATATCCGCAACTTCGTTCGCGTATCGGTTTTTACCCCAAACGCCTTGCAGGTGGGAAAATCCTGAGTGCGTTTCTGGTTCTTAATATTTATTATGGGTAAAACACTGAAATCATCAAAATAGAAAATTATTCCGTGTTTTAATTTTGTGCCCATATAGGTGCAGTTTTTAAGATTGCCCACTACCTCAAAAACTTCTCACTTTCGGCTCTTTCTCAAACAAGATATTTTCCTTTCTTTCGGTATTTTCAGATGGTGATAAAGAATAAAATGGTAGGACGAAGAAAGTAAAATGAAACATAGGAATCCCGAACAACCAACGTACGAAGTGTTTGTCTACCGCAAGACCCAATTGATACGAGCTGGATCAAACCAGGAACACAAAGTAACTTATAATCTAGGAAATAATTTGTGACAGTGAAGTGATAATAACCATAATATTCGCAAGAGTCTTCAATTTTGTTTTCACCAAATTCTATTATTTAAAACTTCGTTGCAGTTAAAAACTGAAATAAATAAGACGTTCTCTTGATATACGTCGCAAAATAATACTACCAATTGCATAAAAAAAAATATTTTCTTATATTCCGAGTACTTTCAGCATCAATTTCAACAGTTTTCCAATTCACAACAATTCTCATTGATTGAAAACTGACAAATCATTCCAAATATTAATATTTATCAAACTGATGTGGATGTTTCCAGAAATAAAAGAACATCCCTACCATTGGCTAGCACACGTGCCATTGGTGCACATGCTCCCGTGTTTGATTTCCATTTGGACAGCACAAAAAGGTTAACAAAATGCCGATTGTCGGAGCAAAGGTATGTTTTTCTACCCTGAATAAAACTTCGCGGCAGCAATGCTTCCATTCATAGAGACGTGGTGAACAGCATTCCAGATTTCAAAATTCCAGACTCCAGCTTTCCAGATCAGAAGATAATACAATAATTTGCAACTCGAAAAGAACGAAAAATGAGTTTCCATTTAAATAATGCATGGATTATTTAATTGAATAAGTTCATTTAACTGCGTGCATAAGTATACGTAATTTTATTTTTTCTTTCTTTTTTCCCGTTAAGCCATCATTCATACCCTACAGCACATGCTACTGTATTTCTTTTTTTTAATTTCAATAGCATCAGTATAAACGATTTTGCATATAAACAAGATATAATCGTACATTAACAATTATTTTCTTTGAAAAAAAAAAATAATGAAATAGCCTATATATTAAGTCAATATTATGTATTATCCTTAAATCAATAAATATACAAACGAAGCTTCAATAAACTTTCATCATCATATTTTCTGATTATTATTTTAATAAAACCCCAGCACGGCGTAGAAGGGGAACACTCGCGCGTACGCACGTATCTTTGATATTGTCACCGCTGCTTGTGCATACTACGAACCGCTACTGTTATATACAGAGAATAGACAAAAATGTGGGGAAATCTAAAAAAAAAAAAAAAAACGCATATTAGTTTTATTAATAGCGAGTAGGACCAAATTTGGCAGGGAAAACTGTCTACAGTCGAGAAATGAAGAAATACATTTCGCGTATTGCAGTCAAAGTGATTATGTACATTTTTTTTTTCGTCAAAACAGGTGCAAGTTGTTGCAGATACAACGATGGTGGGTAGCGGGCTCGCAACTTGGTCTCCAAAATTGAACACAAGTGTTGAATGACATTGAGGTTCGACGATTGTGGAGGCCATGGCAGATGTGACACTTCAGCTTTGAGCTCACCAAAAGAGTCATGGGCGATATGAGCTGTATCAACAGGGGCTCTGTCTTCTTGAAACATGGTATTACCATCTGGGAACAAATTTTGCATTATTTGATGCAGCTGGTCACTCAAAATGCTTACGTAGCAATTGGCAATTACATGCCCATGCAGAGTGATGATGGTTCCGGCAGAATACCAGGATATGATCGCCCAAATCATCACTGAACTACCGCCATGCTTCACTCTTGGTAGTATACCGTCTGCATCGTACGCTTGTGCTGGCGTTATTTCACGCAAACTCGGCCAGCAATTGAAAACAATGTAAAGAAAGACTCATCCGATCAGATGGCAGTATTCCACTGCTCCATTGTCCAGTTTTTTTTTTTTCTTTCTTTTTTAATGGGCGTTACACTACTGTCTCCATATAGCAGCATGATCAACAGTCACGATTGGTTTGGGAATTGCAGATCTGTCATAAATATTCTGCTTGTGGAGTTTCTTCTGACTGTTTTGACGCTAACATGATTTATAAGCATTGTATTCAACTCAACTGTGACTTTGGGTGCCATTGTGATCTTACCCAATGTGCGCTTGTCTCTCTCACGCAATACACACTAGCGCCCACGCTGGTACTTTACTGATGCGTTTTATTCCGGTAAGCAGTCATGATCTTCGAGACTATGTCTCTTGATACACCACATGTTTCCGCTACTTTCGTTACAGAAGCTCACGCCCTACGCCCAAACACAATTTGCCCTCTCTCAAACTCTGTCAGCTCAGCCATGATTCACGATAACCTGCAAGGACCATTTGCTAAACTGTAACTGGCCTATCCGTTCGATCGGTAAGGTTGTGTACTACACAGGCTGTGCCGGTGACCACAGTGACACCTACCATTCAGACGTAAATCGTGTTTGAAATGGTTAGCTCGTTTATACCATTTTTTTTTCTATATGTTTGTTCATCCCCTGTATATGCATTCAATAGAGTAAATCCACTAACTGACCCACTGATTCACTCATCAGCACAGCTCAGGAACAACTAGGACTAGAATATTCATTGTTTTGTGTGTGTGTGTGTGTGTGTGCGTGCAGATATTCCACTTGCATCCTATGGTGCGAATAAGACGATAATTTGCAAAATTTACATTCTAAGTGGGGATCTAAGGGATATTTTATTTTGGCGTTTGCTGGATCTCCGAAACAGACGTAGAACGTTGAAAGTTCATATAAATTATGTATTTGCAGCATAAGCATGTAAGGCGATGTTTTGAGAAATGCATGTCTTAGCGGGATGAGAGCTGAAATAGTTTATTATTATTATTATTGTTATTATTATTATTATTATTATTATTATTATTATTATTATTATTATTATTATTATTATTATTATTATTATTATTATTATTATTATTATTATTATTAAGGTAAACGCACTGGATTTCGACAGGTTAAGGACCTTTTTCAAAATCTATTGCCTATTGTGGCAATAAAATTGGTCGGTGTTGGCCCATTTTTTCCCTTGAAATGTACCGTCTCTACTAATACTAAAAGTCACTTCAAGGCTCAAATGCTAATGTTATTTTTTTTATGAAACTGGAACTCGCCAATGGAACCCGAATTCGACACACTTTACCTGGTTTCGACAGTTGCGGTATCTGAATTCTACACCTTCAATTATATCCATGTAAAACATTAATTCGGCATTATTAGTAGTACTAATCTTTTCTCAGCTTCAAATATTGTTTTATTATTATGCAGAAATTATCAGACGGGCAAAAGAACACAACTTAAATTTTCTGAACTGAGTAGTTTCTTCGATCATCCTCAATTCGACATGCAGGAACCTGATTTCGACATTCCATATCGAACTGAGGTTACAACTATCGGAGAATTATGCAACAAATAGCTTTATGAAAGACTTTGAACATACTTGTACATTTAGATATTCAGTTAAAATTATATTTGCACTACTGAGTATGAATTCGACAACCTTGTCGAAATCCGGTTCACGTTACAAATAAAGGTTCGTGTTTTCGACAACCCCCCGTTCATGTTACATCACAACATTTGTCCTCACAGAACAAAACAAAACGCACTGATTGAAACTCCTTTACAACATTAAAGTACCACTATTTGCTTGAAGCAAACCTAACTTTAATAAAAGTCTTACGAAAATAACCTGCCGTCTTATGATTTTCTTAACCCTTATCCGGGCAACCGGGGCCTCCCAGGCCCAGTAGCTTCATTTTTCTAAAATTTCTCAATAACCATACATATTTCGAAGACATAAAATACTGAATTATTCTATCTTTCGTCGAAGTTAAAATCATTAACATATCGAGTTGGTAAAGCTATTTTTTTTAATTTGAAAATATTTTCCTGATGTAACCGGGCAACCGGGGCCTACGAGGCCCCGTATAACTTTAGTGAAATCCTGTCAAATATTAGATCAAATTGTCACATAATTATATATTGAACACGTGACTATTGTAACTTTTAGTCGGAACAGTATGCGGCAACAGACATTGAATTTTGAGTGTTCTGCACTTAAAATATATACTGGGCTTAACAGGCCCCGGTTGCCCGTTTACGTTACAAAAATGTCTGGACCGGATTTGCTATTCTGCTTCGTCGGCTTACAAAAGCGTGACACGAAGTTTCGCTACTTGACAAAAATATATGCCGGTACATTCTAGACTAGTCTAAACTGTAAGTGACAATAGGCATTGATTTTGTGTATTCTGCACTTAAAATATATGCTGGGCCTCACAGGTCCCGGTTGCCCGTTTACGTTACAAAAATGTCTTGCCCGGATAAGGGTTAAGATTATTTTTTTATTATTTTTTTTCTCGAAGAGTGTATCACACACACAGCCGTGTATATACATTCTCGAAACAACATCATTTATACATATGAATAAAAGAAACTTTCAACTCAATTCGGACCTACACCAATACAACACAAGAACAACGAATCATATTCATATACAAAATTTCCGTCTAACAAGAACTCAAAATTCGTTACACCATATAGGAATAAAACTTTATAATAAATTAACAGATCGTGTGAAACGAATGCCAGGCTTGCAGTTTAAAAGACACCTCAAGTTACTGTTACTTAAACATATTTTCTATGGTTTAGATGAATATCTTCAGTGTGATTTTTCTTTGTAATGTAAATATTACGATTTATTTGAATTTTGAAATATATAAAATATGGTACAATTTATATTTTCTCTAAAAATACACTTTTAGTTTTATTGTTACGTATATATTTTGTATTATATATATATAATTGCACTATTAATTATAGCGTTTATCTTGTAATTATTATTATTATTATTAATTGTAATAGTAACTGTATTTCTTGACGAAGCCATGAACGCTAAGTTCTTACGGCGGAAAATTAAATAAATAAATAAATAAATACTTCTTTTCTCTATGCGTACGACTCATCTACTGTAACCGCACTTTTGACACGAGAAAATACACTCCCATAATGTTGCCACTTCTATTCACGATCGCAGGGATGACATCTTACGCTTATTTCACAACATTTAAGCACAGATATATATCGAATTCGGGTGCCTGTCGAATTCAGGCGCTTTTACCTTATTATTATTATTATTTCAAGTTTGCCAAATCTCCAAAATATTAGACATAAGTGCATTGAACTTTATGTAAATAGTATTCTTGCACTCTAGGCTGCAAACAAAGCAAGGTTTTAATAATTGTGTACCTTAAGGGAGTATAGGGGCTTATGTATATATCCGTTCGTGGAACCTTGCAATTTTGATAAATGTTCTCCTAGGACACTAGTCTGCAATTAAGACACAGTTTCGGAAATTGCAAATCGTCAGGCAGAATGGGGAGTTGCATTTAATATTAAAGACGAAGATGAGTGGAGAGCAAAGAGAGGAGGAGATGAAACATATCCGCGATAGCACACAAGAATAGACACTAATATTATCATAAGCACCTTAATTACCAGCAGAGTACTTCCCGCAAATTGAAAAGTTGGCATGTACTATTTTTTTTTTGTGTGTGTGTGACAACTGGATTATATGTTTTAATACTGTTTATCAATCGTATTTTTTTATCCTTTCCATATTTTACCGCTCACTATAGAGATCCATGCGAGAGAGTACATGCAACAAATCTCGCCTCAATGACGTGACGAAAACTTATTATCCACCCTCCTGTAACTTGGAAGAACTTTGTGATATAACATTTTTTTACTGTCGATACGTATTCACACTAACGACTATTTAGGAAGAGAAAAAAGTGCGTAATCGTTTTCTCTATAGTACATTTATTACTATATACCGTACGTCTTTTAGTGCTTTTTTATATTAATCCAGAACAATGTTGTGATCAAATTTTACGTCTTGACTCCATCCATTCCAGCATTTTTTTGTTTTCGATAGCCTGTTCTGTCTTCAATACATTGGCTCGGAAGGGCTTCGATTTCCAATTAGTAGACGCAGGCGTCTTATCGATAATCGATGAAACGGATATATTTGTGGCAGTATGGGTATTCGGGAAAGCTTCTACTTTTCTTTATGTCAGTGGAGCCATAGAGCAAGTATGATGCAGAGAGAAATTGAATCGACCTAAAAGTCAATAACGGGCTGAATCTAGAATACCACTGATCTGTTAGTGGACTAGCAAAAGAATTTTTATATTAAATTAAATTCAAATGCTGCTACAAGTATTAGTTAAAATGATAGGGAGAAAGACGTGTAAAACTGAAAAGTCTTAGTTGAATGATTGTCGCTTATATGTTATAGGCTAAATAAGCTAAGGGGGAATGTAACTCTACGTGAATAATGATCAAAGCTGAACACAATGAAGTGTGCAGCAGAAACAAAAGCAGCGAGAGGAACAATTGAGTTCTTGTTCACCACAAACTCAAACTAGCTAATATCGCGCTACAGGTAAGCTATTTTGATTCTGAGTTACTTTGCTGAAAAACAGCAATGAAGCAAAACAGTTAATTGAAATAACAATAACAATAATAATAATAATAATAATAATAATAATAAATTATTTTATTAGAATCAATAAATAGCACGATATGTCAAATTACAATTTCCACTGCCAAAAGTGCATCCAACTATAAACAAACATATTGCAATGATATAAAAATGGCAATGCAAAGAATATTAAAAAAAATTGCAGACAAATAATATAACATATAGAAAAAGGAACAAACTCAAATTGTCATAACATACACACAGATTTGCTTTTGAACTAAGTCAAAGTTCTCAAGAAATGGATCAACAGCATTAGCCTAATCATGCCACTGATAAGCATATATATAAGAACATTATTTATGCAGGTGAAAGTTAGAAATTTCCTCAAATTCCTTGTATATAATGCCTCGAAACATATAAGGTTAAAACAGGTAACAAATTCAGTTTGTCATATAAGATAGAATGCAATAGTTTATGATCCATAATGGTTATTATTTCACTTCAGAATACCCAATTACAGTTTTTCATGTTAAACTTTTATTTCAAGAAAACGCTTAAGTCTCCAACACAGACATAAAAAAATAGTTTTGAATCATTTATAAACTATTTAGCACATAATTACTATTTCCACTTCAGATATTAGAGAGATATTCTAAGTGGTTTCTTGTGTTGGCATAATATATAATTAGACAGTTTTCCTTACATTTAGACTATTGATATTAATTTCAAATTATTAAGATTTCTAAGAGGTTTTGAGACAATATTATCTATATCCTTATTAAAGAAAAGTTTGTCAAATACAGCACCCAATCTTTAATGAAATTTACAAATATACAATGATTTTTCAATACCGTAAGAAATTAAACTGGATTAATATTGTTCGGAAAAAAAATCAATGTTGTATTACAATTTAACGGTAATGCAATAATTTCGAACCAAAACGGAACGTTGTTAATATTAGTTTGAATTACAAACTATTCATCAAAATCCTTAACAGATTTACATATTTTTTAAATAATCATCATATATTAGAAATTTGCAATTCAAGTTATCGCTAACATCATTAATAAATATAAGAATAAAAGTGAACTCAAATTGCAGCCCAGAAATACGGAATAAGTATTGCAGATATCAGAAACTCAACTCTTGTATCTAACAACAAATTTTCTGCACGACAAATTATATCAACCACATAATAATTAAAATGGAAAGAACATACAATTATATTTACTTCATCAAAATACAATGAGCTAATTTGTCAAAAGTCTTAGAGAAATCGAGACATACTGCATCAACTTGTCTATCAACATGCACGGCAGTGCATGGGAGCCAAGTTAAAAAAAAAAAAAAAAAAAAAAAAAAAAAAAAAAAACTGGTCTGTTACACACATACAAGAGTTTTGGGTAAAATAGCCGATTTCGAGGCTCTGAGAAAACGATTCTAATAAGGGTAGAAACATGAGATTTAGAATTTAAGGATATATCCTGCTCATATTCCAAATCTCATATTCATACCTTGAACCATATTTGAGTACTTTACCCCTAAAATATGCAGTTTTCAGGCTCACTGACTCACTGACTCACTCATCAAATTGATTTGGTACTTCCCAATGAGATAGAGGCGTGAAACTTTGCTTAAAAGTACCCTATATCAACTTGAGTACGGAAAAAGTTCGAAGTGTCAGGAATGTGCAATGAGAAATTTTTAATGGACAAAACCTGCCCTTAGCCAAGCAAGAAATCGTTTCAGTCACTCACTCATCAAATTGATCAGGTACTTACTTCCCAATGAGATAGATACGTCAAACTCTGCATAAAAGTACCCTACAATGACTTGAGTATAGAAAACGTCCCAAATGTCAGGAATGTACTACGGAAAAAAATGTATAGGCGAAAAATTGTCCTTAGCCAAGCAGAAATCGGTTCATTCTCTCACTCATCAAATTCATTAAGTTCTTTACAATGAGATAGAGACGTGAAACTGTGCACAAAGGTATCTTAGAATGACTTGAGTGTGAAAAAAGTCCGAAATGTCAGGAATGCGCTATGGAAAAAATATAGGCGAAAAACTGTCCTTAGCCAAGCAGAAATAGGTTCACTCAGTCACTCATCACTTTGATTTGGTACTTCCTAATGAGATAAAGATGTGAATGTCTACACGAAGGTACCTTATAATGGCTTGAATATGAAACATTTAAGGAATGTTCTATGGAATATTTTATGGGAGAAAAACTGTTCTTATCCAAGCAGAGATCGGTTCATTCATTTATTCATCATTGAATAGGTGCTTCCAAATGAGATAGAGACTTGAAATTCCGCATAATGTACCTATCTTACGTTCAGTAAGTAACAGGTTACAAATTTAAGGAATGTACTATGGGAATATTTACGGGTGAAAAACTGCCCATAGCCATTAGGTACTTCTTAATGAGATAAATATATGAAACTCTCAATAAAGCTACCTTACAACAGCTTAAGTACGAAATTTGAGAAATTTGCTATGGAAAATTTTAATTGGACAAAACTGTCCTTACAATCAGAAATCGGGGACGGTTATGTTGTTCAACACTTCATGTGGATAATGATAATGTTGTCAATCCTCCGAGTGATCGAGTGGGTGCCCTCCTCGCTAGTCTATTGGCTATTACGTGCGCCATTGGTGTATGGCGTCCCGGGTGCGATTCCCGGTGGAAGAACCTTTGGAATCTTAACTCTCCTCGATGTTTCTGTATTCGTGTCCCTGTCGTTCGAGGGTAATAGAAAAACGAGCTAAGCTCACTGAGAAAAATCCGTTATCCGGACATCGGTATATTGCAGAAATATACGGGATCCTTATGTTTACTACATAAATCAACACTTAGCATAAATTATCCATATGCTAAATACGTACTGCCGTTTTTCCTGCTTAGATGTTACACCATGTCTTTGAAGGATGTCTGACATCTAACAGTCTTCCGTACATTACGTACGTATACGTATGTTTCGTACGTCAGCTATAAGTTGCATAAGTGCATCTGTATGTAAGATCCTTACCGCCAACATACAGTTATTTCGTTTGTGCGGAAAGTACGTTTATTCGAGACACTTATACCGAAAGTATGTATCTGAACAAAAACACCAGAGGTGCAAACAGTGCATCCAAGTTCGCCAGCCTTAAAAAGTGTTGAGATGAGGATGGATGAGCCAAGTTTCGAACACTGGAACTTGGCGCGAGGTGCCAAGAAAAATGATGTTAAGGAGCCTTATGGATAGTGGTGGTGGTGGTGGACGTGTGGGTTTGAGGCCACCAACAACCTTAGGAATATCAACTTCGCTAAGGCGCTAAGACACATATACAGTATACTACAGTAAGATTGGTGGTTCGAAAGCCAGACAAGGAAAACTTATATTCCTTCACGAAGTGTCAAGGAAAATGATGTTGGCGAACCTTAGGGATGGTGCTTGTGAGCGTGTTGGATTTGGGGGCCACCACTAGCCTTAGGGCTGAAATGTCTCGGCCCTGAAACTAGGAACAGCCATCTTGGTGTATTCGAATATGTCCATCCTCATCTCATCCATCCTCATCTCATCACTTTTTTGAGGCTGACGAACTTCGCTGCACTTTTTGCACCTCTGGTGTTTTTGTTCAGGTCATTCTTAACGAATGGAGAAAACATCGGCCACAATACAGACCAGATTAATCGTAGTTGATCTATTCTTCTTAACCTCTTCGGTCCTGAGCATATTCTAAGTGAGAATTTCATGCATTTCTGTAATTGTTTCCTTCTATAGCCACGGCACGCTTGCTTGTAATTACAGTGTTTGCGTTGCGTTCAGTAGTTTTGTAATTCTTACAGTGTTACCACTGTCGGGGTCTATGTCTCCTGTAGGCGACATTGGGACTCATTGAGTCAAAAATGTCTCCTACAGGAGTCGCGGGGACCAAAGAGGATAAAACCATATTGATGTATAGATGTACTAGAATGAAGGTGATTGCATAAAATCTGTAATCCAATTTGTCGTCGCATTAGGAATAATATAAAAATATTCAAAATATATATTGATCTGCATTCAGGGAGATTCTTACAATCTGCTTTAGTAACTGATACAACAGCAACTGTCTTCTAACTGGATAAACAGAGGCAACAAAATTCTAATTAAACAGAGATGCGAGTACTGGAGCCATTATATAATTAGATAAGTCATTTCAATATAAATACACACATATTATCAGGACAACAAGAATGCAATATATTAAGACATTTTACCTCTATTACTAATTGACAGTGATAACTGGGTAGGAACATGTATTGACAGTCACTATCTGTGAGCAGATTTTGGGTAAAGGACGACGCTTTTAATAAATAAACTTAAATAGTTCAGATCACGAGTAAGCTGACATTTTAAAATCGGGTACATAACCTTTAACCTTTAACCTTTGGACCTTTAATCTTAAGTCCAGAGGTTTGACTCGAATAGCATTTATTCATATTAACGAATTTATATATTTTTTAAAGTACTTCTTAAGTTATTATTCGTTTCATAGATATAGACAAGCCACCAGATAGTAATTTATATTTAAATTGCTTACGAAGATCAGGAAATACACAATGATTTTCACTTAAGTCAGAAATTTTAAATCTCTTATAAACTTTCTATTTTGCACAAACCAAGTTCATGGAATATTAAAATCAATATTTCCTGGATCTAGGCTTATTTAAAAAAGTATATTATATATTTTAAAATCAAAGATAAAACCTGTTCTTCGAACGCTGAATCCATATTTAAAAAGTCATTAATCGCTACCCCCTTACCATATCGGCTCTATGGAACTCAACATTGAAGCTGGAAGCAGTGGCGTCGGAAGTATTTTTCAGCTGGCAGGACAAACTGCTGTCTTGAAAATAGACACGAGAATGTAACATAGATAATACGAATATATGTTCGTCATGTAGCAATAATTTGATTTAATTGGATAATAATAATAATAATAATAATAATAATAATAATAATAATAATAATAATAATAATAATAATAATAATAATAATAATAATAATAATAATGCAGCTGTAAACAGTTTCGTGGGAGTGAAATTTCAATTTATGAGAAGCGTCTTGGTTTAGAAAATGCATCTTTAGAGTAATTCATCTAGAGTCAGTTTTGTGCAGGATTTGGTCTGATGCAGAAATTTTCAAGCACTAAAATCACAATTAAAAACATTTAAGATTGTAAAAATTGTACTGCTTACAATGCTTGTAAGTACAATTTTTACTTTTTTTATGTACCGGTACATATTTTTAACTGTATTGGAAATGACCGCGCGGCCACTATTAAATAATCTTAAAGCTAGGCCCTACTTAAATCACTTGGAAACGAGAAAATTAAAATTGTGTTTTTAAAAATCCAGTTCTGTTGTTGCAGTTAGAAATTCCTATTTAGAACTACAAACTTTTTAGTACTTTGTAGTAGAAAGTAACTTGAACATTATAAAACAGGCTACATAAGTAAGTAATAAAATAAGAAAATATATATTTTTTTTTCTACTTACGTGCCAGAAATGAAAAATGGAATTTTTACTAAAGACTTCATGAAATTTATATAGAAAATTCAATTACACTAATTATCCAGAGTTACCTGTATTTCTTTACTACACTTACTTCAGTATATCCAGTTTGTTATTACATTCCCCTCTCCTCCTAATGTCAGTGTATCCACTCCACTTCACACTAATAAAGTACTACACAATTAATAAGGAATAATTCAAATTTATATTGAAGTTTAGGTGCTATTTTGTAATATAAAGAATTGGTTATATAACGCTTAACATTTTCACTTACTTGATTCTAAATTTATTTCTATTCAAAATTAACCAAAAGTGGCTTTCCTTTCGCTTGTCTTTGATATGAATTTTTTTGCAATGGTTTTAATTCTCACACTGGAATCTGCTCGTTATGCACATACAACAGCAGATGAGACAATCTTCTCTACGTCATGGAAGTCCTCAAATATATCTTTAGACAACGCAAAGAGCTGAATGATCTTTTGCAAGATGCCGAAGAACCTGGCAAAGCGAGATCGAGAGTCTCTAGATGAACAATTTGGTCGAGAAGGCTGCGAACACTTCGTGTTTCAGGACTAATAGTTTTTAATATGCTGGTGGTTGTAATCGAAATAGGTGGAAGCAGTGAGAGCTGAGCGCATAATCTATCTAGGTTAAAATTCGACGCATTAACTCGCAATTCCTGCCTCAAATAATCTCTTGAGAGATGCTCACGACATACAGCATTTTCACAAAGCATCTTCTAGAGTTATATGAGTTGTTTGAGGCTTGGATGATTGAAACGACGCTGTACTTCACTCAACAAATAGTCAATGATTTCGATGTACTTTTTCGAAGAACTGATACAGGTTCTAGGGTAGCTGCTATAGAAGGATTATCAGTCTGCTGCAACCTGATTGGTGTTCTCTTTGATCTTGATGAAGTGGGCAATTTTAAGTATAGGCTGTCTGCATTTTCCTTCATAGGTTTCTCATAGTATCCTCTAGAATCGCTGTTGCTTTTTTAGCTCTAGAAGCAGAAGCTTCAAAATTTTGAAGCACTTTTGCCAGTTATTCGCAAGGTACAAAAGCACATATACTGACTATCGGAAAAAAAAATATCATTCCGAATTTGTTCATTCTTTTCAAATACCCTTTTAGTATTACTTTTTGACCATCATCTGGATCACTTGTATTACTGATATTTTTTTTTAAACGTTATTTGAATTCGTTTGTAGTAGATTGAAATCTGATTAGCGATTTTAATCTAACACAGCAGCGAGTAGGACAAAGAGGCAGCAAATGATTAGGATGACTTTCGTTGTTAGTTTTACAGGATTCAAGAACGGTGTCTGCATTTGTTGTCTCTCGTTTTGCAGGTTAATGATACAAACGTCTTTCACTATGGCCGGTACGTCACACAAAGATTAGCATTTTCGTGCTACTTCCTGAAATGGAAGATCTAACGCATGATTACTGCAATGAATGTATACAGCTTTCGGATGTTGAGTCAAAATTATATTCTGCACACCATTCACTCGTCCTGACATATTAGCTGCTAGGGATGCGCACGAGTCAAGATTTGTGGTTGTCTCGTCTCGAAAATGTGCTGTAAAAGTGATGTCTCGACTCGAAAAATGTATATTTCTCTATTGGGAGAGCCGTGTCTCGATTCGAATTTTGTCAGGGAAATTCTGTCTCGACTCGTCTCGTGCGCATCCCTATAGCTGCACCATCTTAACACTGGCCGCGGATATTTTCTGCATTCAGGTTAAGTCTCGTTAGAATATCTTTGATCGTGAATTCTGTTTCCGATTTTGTGCCATGTGGGATAATGATTTCCATAAATATATATATATATATATATATATATATATATATATATATATATATATATATATATATATATATATATATTTGGAGTTTGATGAGTCAGAGTCAACACAGTGCACACAGAGACAACTGATCTTTCTTTGAAATATCAGTCGTGGAGTCGGCTATGATTGCATAAAATTGGGACTCTTTAACTTCTGCTACCAAGTCTGTCTGTCTATTGCATGTGCCATAATCTTCAAAATTTCATTATTTCAATCAGCACTAAGTTAGTTATCATGTCGATTAATCCATTGGCTGAGAACAGGCACATCCAGTTTTCTTTCATCCAGGAGCGACATCAAATTACCCGACTATGCAAATGTCCAGTGATTGCTTGACCACTGTGAGCTAACTATCTAAGACTACTAATTATTACAAGCAGCGACTGTCTTCGTTACTCTTGTTGTTTACGAACTTGGTCGGAAAGTAGAGCTGAGATAGGTGTTCTGTTTCTGCACTCATATCTTAAGCGAACGGAACGACAATGGACTTCGCATTTTCATGTGCTCTGAACACTCCTCACTACAAAACTTACTGCACTCTGCATAAAACTTACTGCACTTTGTAAGAACATTAATTTCACTTTATAGAAAATGTATTTAAATGTCTTGTTACTTATTTAAACTGCTATATTTTATAAAATTTTATAATCTCGCTGATCGACTCGTTTCACATTGCAGACTTATGATTACTTAAACATTTTTTAAAGAATTTACAGTGTTTTGAGAATGTAGAAAATGAAATTAAGAATTTTCAATTCTTTTCCCTAAATCTTTCTGTCTAACATTGGGTCAGAAAAAGCGCCCGGTCCCATGTCTCCAAGAGAAAGACGAAACTGGAATAGAGATTTTTTCACATTACCATAGAAAGCAAAATTTAGTTCATATAATCACTGTTCTGTGATGTTTCTACAGTATAAAAGTGAGGGGGCAAAACAAGTATGTTGCCCCCTCTAAAAGTTTTAGGGGGCAGCTTCCCCCTTCCCCTGGCAGTGCCTCTGGCCGGAAGTGTATTGATTGATGTATGTCACTTCATGTTGCAATAAAAGAATAGTGCCATATATTATTTACTGTCTCTGCTTTGGCAATAAGTATTGAAACCGAAAGTAGTATTTGATTCCAATTACTTCAATTTTTGTCAGGGTGCTGCTGGTGGTAATGGTATGTTTCTTTGAGGCGCTGGGTCTATTGCTGAAAATCGCTTGCTGCTATCTATCACCGTCCTTATTCTATGGCGATCAACATTGAAACAGGAAATAATTGATTTCTACCACTTCCGGTTTAAATAAAGGGTTAACGGATGTGACGAAACATATTATTGGGGCGCTGAATCAATTGAAATGAGCCGCTTCTGTATATATTTTTACTGCTTTTGCTTTAAAGGAATCAGATTTGAAACCAGAAATGGTTGATTTCTACTAAACGGCGTGACAAACATCTTGGCATTTGAAGGTGGCGCTCCAAGTTCCCTTTAAATGCTGCTAGCAAATGAGAGTCCAGCGGTATTGCCACATTTATTTTGTACACATCCACATCTATCCTCTGCCACCTGATCGCCTGCTTAGCCATAGCCACACCCCTTAGCACTCGGCAAAATCGCTTCAGAGGTTGCGTTTTATTCGTTTAGCTGAAATTCCAAGATGTTTGTCACAGGCTTTGGTTCCTGTTAAATATAGGATTAGCGGAGAGAATGGAATCAGTTCTTGTGACAAATGGATTGCAAAACAAAAATCGTGTCTCAATATATTTTACCGTTTTTACTAAATGGAAATTAGTATTAAATCCGAAAATAATAGTACGTTTCAACCACTTCCGATTTTGATAAAGCGTTGTGGGTGTTGGAAATATATTCTTTTGAGAGATTGGACCAATTGCAAAGAAAGAGAAAATAATGCTTCTTTCTACGTATTACTGTCTTCGACCTATGGCGATTAACGTTGAAACTGGAAACTAGAATTTCAATCAGTTTCGGCTAAAATATAGGGTTAGCGGAGTAGTTGGAACATGTTGTTGAGGAACTGAATCGATTGTAAGAAACCGATTCTCGACATTTCTTTCCATTCTTGCTCTGATACTTGTCGACAGACAGGGGGCAGATATATTTTTAAGATTATCATAAGATTTCCAACATTTATGCATAGCATTGTTTGAAAATCTACAATCTGGGTAAACTAAATGCTAGAGGGAAAGAGGGAATGAATGGACGTCAACAATGATCCTATGTTTTTAGTTCGTCTTCTTTCATAAAACAACATCTCACGTATCTCGTTCATTTTATATATCAATTCTCGTCTTTATAAATCTCCCCCTCGGAGGTATAGGACGCTATATCAATTGTTGTCAAAACTAAGTTTTTTATACATCTATATTTTTTTTTTTTTGGCTCCACCGAGAGGTATACAACAATACGTTCTACAATATTATTAAGGAAATGAGACGAGGAAGAAAAAAAAGTTCATTAATGCGTAGAGAAAAATAACACCATAAACTGATCTCCTGTTAACTTACAAGGTACATTCGCGAAATGTCCCCTCGAGCTTCCTGTAAAATTGATTCAAATGCAAAGTTATACACGTTCCAATATGTATTGTACTAATTTTAGTGGGCCATACATGTAATTTGCATATTTTTGTGCCTTCATATATCCGGAATTTAATCATACACTACTATAACGCTCGGACACAAAAGCGTTCTTAGTTTCGTTAGATATAACCGGACATGAATGTGGGCATATGCAAAACAAATTACATCAAGTACTGCTTCTCACACATGTTACTCAACCCGACCACCATCTTGGATTCGCCGTGTTGGATTCAACTTCCGTTTTTTTTTTTTTTTTTAATGGGAATAGTAGGGATACGCACAAGACGAGTAGAGACAGGATTTTCCTGTCAAAATTCGAGTCGAGACACGGCTCTTCCAATAGAGAAATATAAGTTTTCGAGTCGAGACATCACTTTTACAACACATTTTCGAGAGAGACAGCCACAAATCTTGTCTAGTGCGCATTGGCGTCTCTGGCATGTAAAATTTGGGGGGGACATCAAAGGAAATGATCTAACTGCTAGTATCTCAGTGGAATTTTAGATTATGTCACTTCAAAATATTGGGGGGACACGCCCCTCCGTCCCCCCCGCCAGAGACGCCCATGCTAGTGCGCATCCCTAGGGAATAGGTGCAAGTGATACATCAAATTAATGTACAATTTTCTCATATTCATCGTAGCTTGTACCGTTTGCAAAGAATTGCATGTTAAATGTTAGGCACTTCACGAATATTGAACCAAATAGAAAGTTATGCAGTGCCCCATGTGTATATGCATTTTTATGTGATTTATCGTTGACGAAATGTTCTCTGAACGCACATACATGCATACACAGAGACGTCAATACGGAAATGATAGGTCAAATCTGGTCGTATCTGGATTTACATTTAGTGTTGCCACGAGACGAGACGAGACGAGACGAGACTTCAGGATGTCTCGTCTCGTCTCGTGCAAAGCATGTCTCGTCTCGTGTCCCGTCTCGAAAAAATGTGCTCGTCCCGTCTCGTGTCCCGTCTCGAGAGGTTCTGTCCCGTCTCGTCTCGTCTCGTCTCGTTTGTCTCGTTTTGTCTCGTCTTGTCTCGTAAAAAATATAGCAGCATACCATGGGAACGAAACTTAAATGTAGCAGGCTGCACCATGCTAATCAAGATCCAACTAAGTTACAAGTATTAACCAGAACACAAAGACAAGAAATGTCACGGTAACTACACCGTGAAGCCTTCACCTCTGGTGTATGTGGTAGTCGGTTCGATCTCGGTTAGTGCCATGTGAGCTTTGTGGTGGACAAACATCGGATGTGTGTGGGGGCCGCGGTAGCTCATTGGTAGAGCGTTCATCTCTGGCGCTTGGGGTCTCGGGTTCGATCCCAGCCCCTGCCAAGTGAACTTTGTGGTGGACAAACACCATGTGCGTGGGTTTTCTCGGGGTTCTCCCGTTTCATCCCACTTTCTTCATTCCACCATTTCATTCATTACTCATCATCACCGTCTCCTTTAGCCTAACCGGCATTACCATGGGACCTAAAACTCAAATATTTCATTTCATTTCATTTCATTTTTCGAATGTGTATTTTCTCGAAGTTGTCTAGTATCCTACCACTTTCTTCATTCCACTAATTTTCCCATCATCATCCATTCGGGGTGAGCCAAAGTTGCCTAAAGGTCTTAAAAATAAATTCAAATAAGCTCACAAGGCAAGGACAAATAATTTACAAGATAATATATCTCTGCTGTTAGTTGTCTGAGGCTTCTCGACCCTGTTTTTTTTTTTTTTTTTTTTTATTACATTCTGAAACATTGAAATTTGTTTCACCAGTTTCAATACACGAATATACAGTAAATTGCTCATAGGTACGTTGAAGATGAAGACACTAATGTCAAATAATGTTTACACGACAAGCAAAGTTCGATGTAAAGGTGTCACCATCCACGACACTATCGTATACTATCAGCCCACTTGCTTTATAGTGTCTGTAAAGATACATATATATATATATATATATATATATATATATATATATATATATATATATATAGATAGATAGATAGATAGATAGATAGATAGATAGAGAGAGAGAGAGAGAGAGAGGGAGGGAGAGATGGAAAGATATATAGATAAATAGAGAGATAGATATGTGTGTACACTTTGATTTCATATATTCCAGCCTTTAGGTTTCCATACCAATCCAAAAACTACTTTTCATTTTAGCATGTTTAGATTTGTTGCAATTATTTTTTTTTTTTAAATAAAGCTCGGAACCAAATAATTTTATTGAGTAATGGAAAGTATTTGATTGAAATTTTATATGTTACTGCACAGTAAGCTCTACTTAAAGTGCCATAGTAATGGGAGCTGAACGACACATCGGACCAAAGAATACTTGGGGCCAGTCTTCACCTCCATGGTACAAATCTGTTCCCATAACCGCGGGGTGTGTGCCACTATATGGTGGTTGCCCCGTTTGTGTAACAAACTCATGACAGTACACCTAGATTAGCTAGTGGTCTAAAGAAAGTTGATTTTTGGGTGGCCATTTTGGATTAAAGTTTCTTATATTGTCGTGATCTATTCGCAATCATACAACGTCGAAATGTTGACACATTGGGTACGGGGATTCGAACTTGTAACCGCAGATGATTGTATAATTTATCAATGAGGCATGTTGTGTTAATGCACGAATGATATCTTAATCAATCCATCTTAGTTTTTTCTTGCCATTCATTAGCATATTTACTTGGCCCTGTATAAAACTTTTTCATAATATATCCACCACCGGTTATTAACCACTTTATTGAAACGATCACAATATTATATTTTAGAACTGGCCTTTGAAATTAATTCTTTATTATATTTGCTTTCCAATTCTTTTAACTTCGTTTGGAAACATATTTATTTGGCTTTGTACATACTGTTAGACTTCAGTTTTTCGTTCTCTTTGCCAGGGACGGCGCCAGAAACGTTTGATGGGGTGGGCAGAAAGAGGCGGATCTAGTTTCTGGGTGGGCGGACAATGAAAATAAGAACTGGGCAATGTATATATATATATATATATATATATATATATATATATATATATATATATATATATATTTTTTTTTTTTTTTTTTTGGGCAATAATTAAGTTTCAATTTTTATACTGTTTAGTTAGCTAAGGCTCAGACCGAAATAGGGGAGGAACAAGGATGTGGAAAACAGCTGTCTTGCCCTTGTAGAAGGTATAATTCCGGCATCCGCCTGGTGGGACTGAAGAAATGCAGGACTTAGGATGGACTGCGTGAATTAATATAGAAGAACTGCCAGGGGTATTATAGGACAGATGATTCAGAATCTGACGTCAAAATTACAAAACTCAAAATGGCGGATCCAATATAGTGATTACAATTAGAAAATGTATTCTGGTTTGAAATTCTCTGTACTTAGCCAATCGAAATTATAGTTGGTAAGGGTTTCTACGAGAAGGTTGCAGATCGATTTGAAATCCCTCTCTCTTGATTTGAAACCCCTTTATCTTAACATAATGCTTGATTAAAATGAATCTCTCCACCTCTCCCTATTCGAGGTGCTTATGTATAGTGAGTCCCCTTGCCTCTCAGTATGTTAGAACTTCACATTGCCTCAATTGTTATAATTATTAATTTATTGAGAAAGCGCTTCACAGTAATATTTCGCAAAAAAATAAATAAATAAATAAATATCATAAACATTGGAAAACGCTTGACAGTAATGACATTTCGTAAAAAAAAAAAAAAAAAAAAACGCATAACGATGCATAAACATTGTTTACACCAAGCTCACCTTATTACAGAAATAACTGTGACAAATCGCAAAACACAACAAATCTTCTTTCAAATAACTGTTTTTGTATCACGCATATCTAATAAGATTTGCAAAGCTGGGAGAAGAAAACTGATTATGAATCAGCGATTCGGATCTAAATTATATTATTACGGAGATGTAAATTTATGTTATAGTTGTTGTAGAGGACAGTAGCAGTAAAATATATCAAGAAGTTTTTCCACGACCTAAACACGAACGCATCAAGAAGCTGAATCCTATCAGTTGTTAGTGCTGAATGGTTTCTATTTTGAGGTACTCTTTTGTTCGTAAAATAGGTTGAAAAGTTGATTAATTTTGACCACTCCACGAATCTAATAACAAAATAAAAAAAAAAGTTTTACGTCCCGTGATTATGCCGACTAGGTTAAAGGAGACGGTGATGATGAGAAATTAATGAAATGGTGGAATGAAGAAAGTGGGAGGAAACGGGAGAACCCAGAGGTAATCCATGCACAAAGTGTTTGTCAACTACAAGGTTCACATGGCGCGGGATGGGATCGAACCCAAATTTCATGCACCAGAGTTGAACTCTCTACTACTGAGCTACCGCGGCCCCCAATAACAAAATGGATTTTGCATTAGACGCTGGGAGAAAGACCCCTTGAAACCATGATCTCACAAGACCTGATCTTAATTTTCCCGAATTTGATGCTTTCACAAGGACATTTTCAGATTAAAAGAGGATGGTTTGGGCTATAGGGCCAAATGTTCTATTCTTTTCCTGGAAAATAATTACCAACGGTGATAACAGAACACAATTTTCAGAAGTTAAAAGCTGTATGGTGTAGCTGTGAGTCCGATTTATTGACTGTGAAGCACTTTCTACTGTGTGTGGCTGTAAACGCAATAGTGAGAGATGCAAAGACTCACTTTAATCAAACATCCTATTAAAATGAGTACAGAAGGGGGTTTCAAATTGGTCTGCTACCTCCTCGCAGTAATCTCTGCTAATTATTCTTAGCTAACTACAGAGAATTTCAAACCAGAAGACATTTTGTAATTGTAATTATAATTGTGTTGGATCCGCCATTTTGAATTTTGAAATTTTAGCGTCAGATTCTGAATCAGCCATCAAACCCGCCCCCCCCCTCTCGCAGTATGTTTTCTTCTAAATTAAATGGTTGTTTTCGGTCTGTACTTAGAGACCACCCCTAAGGTTCAAAGGGTGGTTTCTACCCTTAAATCTTCATCATTGCTGAAACCCCCCCCCCCAAAAAAAAACGTATCGATTACTTTTCGATGTTTTACAAGTATGCAAAGTTTCATTCAAATCGGTGAGGGACACTTCCGTAAGTGTCCTTCTGGGAAACGAAAGTAATTTTGCATTGCTTTTCTTCCTCATAACGTTTCAAAACTTTCGGGGGAAGTTTCAGTTCCACCTCTGCACTATCGACATTACATCCATTATGTGCAAGTGGTTCAATTTTCTGAAATGAGAGGAAGTGTTCACTTTTAGGATGAAGATTGCTTATCCCACTTATAATCATTGTTCATTGCAGAGTTAAACAGGGTTCTAGAACCTATTACATTACAATCGATACTAGCACCTATTGCTTTTGAAGTACAGGTACACCTTTATTATTCTACTTCTGTTGGGGTGGGCGGATGGGTGGGCGAGACCATCCATCGGGTGGGCGGTTGCCCACCCCCGCCCACCCTTAATGCCGTCCCTGCTCTTTGCGCAAAAAGGAGAGCTCTTCCTTTGGTTTATACCCCTCACTCTCCACAAAGCAAACGAAAAATAACATAAACAAAGAGTTTTTTTTTTTATTTCAGTCACAATAGTTATTTCATCTGGCTGCACTCCAATGTCTGATTTGTTTTTTTCTTTAAACACCTAACTTCCGTACATTTAATTCTTTCATTATTTACATCAACACGGTTCCGTATAGTAAAGGTAAGTTTAGTGAAGGCACGTCTTGTTTAAACTTTTTCTTGGGTAGAATATTTAGAAGCTCACATTTTAAATTATGTCCATAAGCTTCGGGAATAAAATGATCGGAATAGACGCTGGCGTTTTCAACTTTAAAGATATCTTTCCGACAGCATTTCTTTCGCCAAACTTTCCGCAAAGGAACCGAGGGAAATACATGATAAATAACTTTGGAACCCGTAGTATTTCTACTATAATTGCGACAAATACTTAGTGTAGAATTCGACATGCTTATAGGCTAACACGAGCACTACAGTAATTAATGTTTTCTTAATACAGGAAAGCAAGAATCACTCACTTTCCTGCAAAAATCAAAGAAACAAACAAGGGTGAATGACAAGAACCTTGGGCGAAAGCTGTTTCTGCTCCCGCCGTGACGTCACAATTTTACTGCATCTTCGGTTTTCAAAGAAGGGTAGTTATGCCGCGACCTTAAAAGAGGAAAGAAACAGTAGGGTCGGCGAACCTTGGAAGCAGAGGGCAATTTCGCACACTGGTCAGATCAAACATTTCCGCGTAACAAAACGAAGGTCCCCCTGTAAAACCTCTTCATTTAAAGTGTTATTGTTAGTATCATAAATTTGCTGAAAGCAAACAATTTGAAGGGTTCGTCGATAATATCTGCTTCTTTTTGTCCTGCGCCCGCCTTCCAAACGAAGAGGTGAATTTTACAACATGACTGCTGTATAATAAGCGAGCGATTGGTAAAATGGTAAAAGTGTGTTTTTATGTGTATGTGTGTGTGTGTGTGTGTGAGAGAGAGAGAGAGAGAGAGAGAACGAGAGAGAAGACAAAATTTTATTTGCAAGATTCCAATTGCCGTTTTCGGTTAATTTCGGTTCATATAGCAAAAAGAATACCGCCACCAGAGAATCCGCCATCTCAACCAGAACTTTCAACTACAGCCTGTAATGAGTGTAGACCTTATCCAGTTTTCAAATTGAATAGATGGGGTGGTAGTTCGGTTTCTTGACCTTGTAAAAATCTTCCCTGTCTTTGATTTTGTTTGTCATCATTCCAGCCAGAAATGAAAAAAAAATGAGAATTCCTCAGTTTACAGCAAGGGGAATTGGGGACAAGACATTAAGGATGATATTCCTGGAAGCTCATGTATCTCGATTGATTCATTCAATAGACAGAGGACACTTTTCTATGAAGACTTTTCAACATGTTTTCTCACAAAGGGGATTTTCCTTTTGCAATCTATATGACCACTGGCAATTTCAATCTTGGCCATTCCCGCCATCGTTTGCATTTTCGAGACACGAGACGGGACGAGACATTTCACAAGGCGTCCCGTCTCGTCTCGTGTCTCGTCTCGTTTTCGAGACGGTACAAGCAGTCTGTCTCGTCTCGTGTCTCGTCTAAAAGGGTTCCGTCTCGTCTCGTGTCTCGTCTCGTTAACGAGACGAGACGAGACGGGACACGAGAAATGTCTCGTCTCGTGGCAACACTATTTACATTAGGCATTTTGATCATAATGCAATACTTCCTTGTTGTAGTATAACATGGAAGTAATAGTAGCCACTCACATAAATGCAATAAGAATATGGCACCAATGTTGTAAGGAGTTTATTTGTACCTACATTTTTCAGTCAGAAATTGCTTTGATTTCTCAACATCAAAAATGTAAGCGTAACTGATAGTACTCTGCAATGTCTATTCGCGAAGTGCATGTAGGAATTTAACATGCAATACCTTCTAAATGGTATAAGCTATGGTAAAATTTAGTACAGCAATAAATTTCCGAGAAAATTGTACATTAATTTGATGGACCACTTGCACAAATTCAAATTAAAAAAAAACATAAATCCAATATGGCGGCCGGGTGGATAACATGTGTCGGAGAAGTAGTACTTAAAGTAATTTGTTTTGCATATTACCACATTCATATCCAGTTACATCTAAATAAACTAAACGTAATTTTGTTCCCGAGCATTATAGTAGAGTATGATTGAATTTCTGATATTTGTAGGTCCATAAATATGCAAATGACCTATATGGGCCACTAAAATTAGAATACAATACAAATTGGGCCGCAGAGAAGTTTGCGTTTGAATCAATTTTACACGAATCCCAAGGAGACACTTTGCGAATGTACCTTGTTAGACAAATGTGACATAGTGTCTTATACTTCTGAGGGGAAGAAATGTAAATCTAATCATAGCTATTATATAACTGTGTAAACTGCTTACAACAGCATTTAAATTTGAATAAAAATATAACTCTTAAGTGTTGGGTAATTAAGAAATTGGAACACAATTGGAAATACATTAAAAAAATAATACAGTTTGATTATTATTTTAGAAGAAATTGTAATATGTGACAGAGAGCACAGTAGTAGGTTAAAAGGTAGAGTAAAATGATTGTTATTCATATACAACTGCTTCTAGATTTTTTTGTTATTTATTATTATTATTATTATTGGTTAAAGTTAAGAAATTAATTCATGAGTGCAATGTAGGAAACTTTTGCTCCTTGTGCCTATGTGGATAGCATACGCGTCTTTAGCGTGGAGACCTGGATTCGATTCTCAGCAAAAACTTAGGTGGTCGAATCCTACGTTAAGCTGTAACTGCTGCGCTGAACGCTAAACTTGAAAATCCAATACAATCCGATATCTGTAGTAATCAGTGATTATAAATTATCCAAGAAGGATGACATTCTGTTTTTCTAGCAACTTTAAAACACAATAGTAAATTTTTGTATCATCATATGAGGTTCACTGGTCTTTTTTGGATCAAAAGATCCAATATGTTTCGTGCAAAAATTTTCTTGCAGGCTTTATATCTGGAGAGCTAAATATAGTGTAGCCAAACCCAAATTATCACTTAATTCAATATGAAGTGCTTATTCCGTAGAGAAAGAAAAACAAAACAAGTACATTAGGATCCGTTCAAAAAATTTGTGTCGTCTGATCCAAAACTAATTATTGACCAAGATCGCAATCTTTTGATACAGTTTTTGGATCATTCCTAAAATTCTTTGCCAACATCGCAATATTTTGATCCATTTTTTGTATCATTCCTAAAATTCTTGTTGTATAGGCATAATACTATGCAAATACATAGTTTAATACTCTACGTGCTTGTTATTTTTTAAGCAAAGCATTTGTTGACACTATTATACTTGCAAAATATGCTGTGAGTAAGTTTCGGGAAATCTTATACAACGACTTTGTCCGTTCATCCGTATGTAAACAGGTATCAGTGCAGAAACAGTAACAAATATCGAGATGTGATTTCTCTTGTAATCGATTTAGCGTCCCAAAAATAGGTTCCAACTGCTTGCATTCAAATAGGAAGTGGTTTAAATTAGTCATTTCTGCCTTAAACGTTTATCGTAATTGAACTAAAATTGTAGGAGACAGCGATAAGTAGTTTATTGCAAATGTTTCAGCGTCTCAAGACAGAATACCGTAACAACCCACAAAACTACTAAAATTTGAAGTGGTTTATTATTATTATTATTATTATTATTATTATTATTATTATTATTATTATTATTATTATTATTATTATTATTATTATTATTATTGTCTATTGCTTCCTGTTTCAATACTGGTTTCCGTAGGGGAAAAAACGGTAAGTGCTATTAAGATGTTCTTTTTTTTTTGTTTTGTTTTGTTTTGCAATAAATTCAAGGTCCCAAGAGTAGGCTCCATCTTCCCCATTAAACTCCTATTCAAACTAGAAGTGTTAAAATAAGTTAATTTCAGTTTCAACGTTTATTGTTATAGAAAAGGAATAGTAAAAAATAGGGAGAAATGCTTTTGCAAACGATTCAACGTCTAGAGGCAACATATCACGACTATCCAAAATACTTTACCAAAACGGGAATTGGTTCAAATTTACTATTACTTTTTGTTTCAATGCTGATTTCCGTGGAGCAAAAATGGTAAACACTATCAATATACAGTTTAGCAATATATTCAGTGTCCGAAAAGAAGTTAAATCTGCTCCATTAACAACCTATTCAAACCGGAGGTTGTTAAGTTAGTCATTTCCCATTTTAACGTTTATCACCATATAGAACGAAAACGGTAACATACCAAGAAGCGTTCTTTCTTTTATTATTTTTCTAAACGATTCAGGGCCTTATGCAAAATCCTTTTGACGTATTATTAGCGTCATACTAAAGGCATGACTACTGTAAGAAACATATGTTAATCGAACTCTTTGGTATGGCACTAATCTCGCGTCAGGATGACTCTGCATAAGGCTTTCAGCGTCTAAAGCCAGCATATTATGACTATAAAAAAACACTCTACCAAAGCCGAAAGTGGTTGAAATTTACTATTGCTTGAGGTTTGAATACTGATTTCCGTAGAGAAGAAACATATTATTATTATTATTATTATTATTATTATTATTATTATTATTATTATTATTATTATTATTATTATTATTATTATTATTATTGGCAGTACTATATTCACCATCCCAAAATTAGGTTTAATCTCCCACATTAGCCCTCTATTTAAACGGAAAGTAGTTGACATAAACGATTTTTGATGTCAACTTTTATCGCCATAGAACAACAACAACAAAAAAAAAGAAAAGAAAAGAAAGAAAGAAAGAAAAAAGTAAGCGATAGCGAATATTGGCTTATTGATATGGATCCAGCGTCGAGGAGCAAGCTATATCTTTGATCTTATTACTATATTTGATCTTGATCGAAGAGCAACCAGAAGTTATAGATATACTACTTCAAATGTAAGTATTTTCACGTTGTTTGTAAGTCTTAGAAGTAAAGTTTTCTAAGTGTCACACTCTGATTTGCTTGAAACTCCTGGAGTGAATAGAGGAATCAAAAGTAGGACATACGCGTTTTTTATATCGGTCAAGGCGGGGGATGAAGATGGTAAACAGTCCCTCCCCCGACACATTTTAGCAAAGCCATAGCAACGCACAATGCGGATTTGCTTGAAATTCCTGCAGTCAATAAATTGATAAAAAAAAGCAAGATACGTGTTTTCCATATCGACCAACTTGGGAATGAAGGTGGTAAATACCTCCATAAAGTGTGAACATAAAGCAATATGACACCTTTTAGTGAAGCCACAATTATCAACCGAAAATGCGGATTTGCTTGAAATTTCTGGAGTGAATAAATGAATCAAAAGTAGGACATATATGTGTTTCTATATAGGCCAACGTGATGGTTGAAGGGGTAAACAGTCGCCTAAACTGCGAAGGTATGCAATACTACACTGTTAAGAAGACCATAACTAGTTACGCTGTTAAAGATACACATTGGCTAGTTTTGAAAAACAGTTAAAGTTTAGCAATATGTGTGTTATTGTGATAGAATATTGTGCTCCCACTTAAATGCCTACAGCGACGTTTCTGTGGCCGTAAATGAAATGAGGTTATGCTCCTGATTTGCAGATCTACATCATGCAGGGATAAATGTTCACCTACTGCGGTTTGAAAAGTTCTGTAGCACGGCGAGCAACAAATCACACAATTTGTCTTTGCGTGTTTCACTTGAAAAGGCTTTCGTTTCCCAACAGTACGACAGTTTTCGAGACATTACTCTCTTGCCCTGTTGTACTCTGTCGCATAACGAACTGTAACGACAATCTCTTTCGTTTTCCACTTTTTCCATAATTCAACTGGTTTCCTCTTGTATTCCACGTCCACAGACTCACCACTCATATCACAGCAGGTCTCCGATGTTCTCCTTTGCAGATATTCGTCCTAAGTTTCATCCAATTCTGCAGAGTCGGTGATGGTATTTGGTTCCATGATATCCTCATCCAAATCAACGTCTACAATAACGTCTTCATTGTATATTGCTATGGCTCTATCTGCAGCGTCATTGATAAATTCACGGAGGTAATTTGCAAAGTGTGTCTCTGCTCTGTTCGGAAGTGGTTCTGTAATGTTTAGAATAGTAAAATAGGCTGCAAGTAGACGAATGAGATTTAATGGGTTTACACCCATTTTGGATAGAACAATATAGCTTTGACTTATTTCCGTCCAAAAAGTATAATGATAAACATGCCTTTTTGTGCATATATACATTCAGTGCACGTCATCAATGACACATAGGACACAATGCATACCATTAACACGTTCTCTGATAACTTATCGGTGCACTTGTACTTGAATACATTGATCTGATAGATGCTTTACTTTGGCGTGTTTGTCTTTTAATTAATGCGAGATAGCATTCCACCTGTAACGCTTATCAAGGATAAAATGAATTAAATTCAGTGACCAATTGTGTTATGAATTGCTCGTAATTATCATATAATTTCTAGCATCTTTTGATGTAATGATTTCTACTATTATATTATTATAATGCTCTAAACAATCAATATATTACTTTCTAAAAACATTTACAAATGACAATTCAAACTGTAGTAACGAATTCCAATCTTATCTCTCACTTTGGCCAATATATATACAAGAGATCTATATATTATTTCCCTTAATTCTCTCCATAGCAACAGTTTCAAGACAATCAGACGTGTGTATTTATCGTTCAGGAATTCATAGCACTTCTCACGTCGAATGCAGATGATGACACAATATTTGTAATTGATTCGCAATTTGTCAGATGCATCGACTACTATTATAATGTTTCCCCTTATTGTTTCTCCCACTACGAATTCCAAATGCGTGTAGCGAATCGTCAGAATGCGTTGCTCGTTATAGCCTTACTAAAATATGTCATATTGCCCTATGTTTGCACTTTGGAGGGGTGTTTACCATCTTCATCCCCCACGCTGGCCTATAAGAAAATACACGTGTGTCCTATGTTTGATTTCTTTATTCTCTGCAGGAGTTTCAAGCAAATCTCAATTGTGCCTTTTCGTTATAGCCTTGCTAAAAAGTGTCATATTGTCCTATGTTCGCTCTTTAGGGGGTGTTTATCCCCTCCAACCACCACATTGGCCGATATAAAAATACACGTATGTCCTACGTTTGGTTCTTTTATTTTCTTCAGGAGTTGCAAGCAAATCCCAATTGTGCCTTGCTAAAAAAAAAAAGTGTCATATTGTCCTATGTTCGCACTTTAGGGGATGTTTACCATCTTCATTCACCACCTTGGCTGATATAAAAGAAACACGTATGTCTTACTTTTGATTTCTTTATTCACTCCAGGAGTTTCAAGAAATTGGAGTGTGACACTTGGAAAACCTTGCTTGTTACTTTCATACTGTGAAAAGATACTCACTTGTTTAACAATATATTGGAGCTGGAAGTTTCATAAAATGTCATTTACAAGACATTTAACATTACTCATAAAAAAAATGGTTGCAGTGAGTATTTTAAATTTCTCACCACACAGGTTTCAATTTGTATAAAATTGTATCCACCAACTCCGAAAGGAAAATAAAAGAAAAAAAAAAAAAGATCCACGGATTTTGAGGATTGTCTTCAAAAATTAAATCCCTGTAGTCAATACGCTTTCTCTCTATCTCTTTTCTCTCTCTTTTCTTTTATCTCTTACCTTCACAAAAGTTCCTTGCTCAACTCAACTTTGTTCCAATTTAGACTTTTTTTTTTTTCCCTCTGGAACTGAAGAGTTGATTCCTTGGAGAGTCTTAGTTTCATTGTTTCTAGAGAGAGAGCAACCATCGTTGTGTCCTCAGTTGTCTTGAATGTCTTTCTTAAGACAGATAAGGTATCGGAGTTTGCTTCTATTCTTTCGGCTATTGTTTATGTTCACTGTTATTCTTGTCTTTTATGTCCTTTTTCATCGAAAAGGGAGGAAAGAAACTTGTACTTTTCTAGATTTAATTATCATTCAAAATTACGAACATTAGGCTATTCTATCAAAAAAAAAAAAATCGAGCGGCTAGTATAAAGCACACGCTAATTAAGGTTTTTTGAAACTAGGGTTTTTCATTTTCTACTTCACATGTTAAACAATTCATTTCCTTAGAGCAAAGCTGGATATGCACTGAGAATATTGACATTCTTTGAAAAAGACAAAACCTTGATTCTTTGTTGATTTCGTCCACAAACTCGGAAAATTAAACATAGTCTGGTTCAATCACGAAACCTTAATTTAAAATATGTATTTTATTATGCCGGTCTAGAGTCTATCAAGGTACTGCTATCTGATGTGGTTATCTTCACTCTTACTGTCTCCTAAAGAATATATAATTATTTTTAAACGATAACTTTAACATTAATAATTTCCCTATTTTTGAAAATGAAATTTATATCTTAAGACTTTATATATAGGCGCGGATCCATATCCATCCATATAGCCTCCCCCCTTGACGCTGAGGTATACACTGGATAAAATGGGTTTCAATCCTACTTTCTTTACACTGGGTAAACTATGGTTTAACAACTATCTTGATCACATCCTGGATACGCTAATATATATATATATATATATATATATTCATTTGCTTGTCATTCTATCATTTTGTGATACTTGCTATACTTTACTACTAACAAGGGAACATCTCATATTGATAGTAGCATTTCCCAATCAAACAACGCACAATCGATAAAGGAGTGAAGAAAAGTGAGAAATCCAAAGTTTTACGGGCCGACACCCAAAAACGCAGGAGATACAGAGGAAAGAAGGGTCTAGAACAGAGACGCAAACAAGCAACAAAATTTTACTAGCCCAAGAAAAAAAGCTACTAGCCTGCATCGCACAATAGAAATCATTTACTTATTTCGGTATGATATTAAATACTCGCCCGCAAAGATGAACCACTCGCCCTGGGAAATGTGCGGTGGTTATTTGCATCCCTGCATGTGAAGGTAGCAATACCAAAGATGCACTCAAACAGAAAGAACTTCAAAATGACATTTCCACAATAGTATAGTAAGCAAACATTGTACACACAGACATGCTCAATAACATCATATGTAATGCAGTGTTGCCAACTAAGCACAAAATGCAGTTTTGTTAAATGGCACGAAACACAAAATATAACATCTAGAAAATATAATTATGAGTAGAACCATACCTGTAAAAGTCGTGACGTACGGTGTTGCCAACATTTGAAGATAGGTCTATATAAATTCCTATATGAAATTTTGTGTGTTGAGCCTGATATTATTCTGATTTTCCACTTGGTAAAAACTAATTCGAGACTGTGCTTTGTCCCCTGTTTTCGTACTTCAGTGATTATATTCTTGTTTGTGGTATCATATTTTGGTTTTAACTAGTTGGAATCGTGTGTTGTGCATACTCTTCTACAACCAAGATTCATATAGGATTTCATATAGGCCTATCCTCTAACGTTGGCGACACGATATATATATATATATATATATATATATATCACGATTTCACAGGTATGGTTCTATTCATAGTTATATTTTCTGGATGCTATAATTTGTGTTTCGTGTCATTTATCAAAACTACATTTTGTGCTCAGTTGGCAACACTGCATTACATATGATGTTATTGAGCGTGTATATGGGTACAATGTTTGCTTACTATACTGTTGTGTAATTTTCATTTTGAATAATTTAATCATTTTGAAGCTCTTCCTGTGTATCTTTTGCATTGCTATATTCACATGATTCTAGATCCTTCTTTCCCTGTATTTCCTGTGTTTCTTAGTGTAGGTCCGTAAAACTCTGGATTTCTCACTTTTCTTTACTCCTTTATCGATTGCGCATTGTTTGCTTGGGCAATGCTACTATCAATATAAGATGTTCCCTTGTGAGTTTCATAGACGGAGATGTATGCTTGTTTAGCCTGCAAGTGGTGTTACTTTCATTTACTTCTTTCTTTTGGTATGAACTACAAAATAATGACCTCGAAACAGCCATGATTCCACATAAAATTTACTAGGATTAAACTGTGTCAGAGGCGGTTGTACTATCCTGATTAAGAACACTGAGAAAGGTATCCTCACGATCAAAAGTGTCTTACCACCCATCGTCTTGCAGAATATGTGAACACTCTTATGCATAGGAAGTCAGGTTGCACACCCGTCTTTAATAGAGTTCATAATTTCAGTAGAAAATTAAGGAACACTTTAAACATCTAAAGTTCACATTCGCAGCATCAGTGCAAAATCATTTCTGAAAAGATTCGGATTATATTTCTCAGTTTCTTGTCTGTTCTGTTGAGGTGAGTATTGCAATATGCATATATATTGTAAGGATCCCCACATCACAACAAAAGCGCATGTTAATACAATACATGTTATTAATTCTAAACAATGAAGCAAACAAAACGTCAACACAAAAAGCATCAGTAAAACCAAACGGAAAGAAACCTCACGACCCCCCCAAAGAAAAAAAAACATAAAAGAGGGACCACCAAGGAACCTGGTATCAGTCAACCAACTAATCAATTAACCAACACCTGCTCCAAGGTCGCATTAAACTAGGGCTATACCTTTCCTTAACCCAAGGTCGCATTAAACTAAAAATCTTCACTACAATCGAGCCTCACAATGCTGCCCTGGGTCAATGAAACTTTCCTTAAAAACTCACCAAAAACCTTGCAGGTGCTTTAAATACTGCTTTAGAAAAAGGGGTACTGTGCAAAACACCAATCTCCCTTCATCTGGTCAATAATAGTAATAGTAATAATAATAATAATAATAATAATAATAATAATAAAAATAATAATAATAATAATAATAATAATAATAATAACAATAAACACTATTTTACTCTTTATAATAAAAACATTATATTTAGCAATTTTATAATAAATTAATAAAAAAACTAGCCTAAACTGTCATTTTGTCTCTATCTATAGTCATTGCGATATTTATATATACATCACTGAAAGTGTAGATATTCTTATTTACACATTTATTATTTGAGCCTATTTCTCGGAATGTTCATATCCGGAGGTAAGGTAGAGAGAACGTCTAGTATCTTTTAGAATCATTAAATATCTATGCTCGATATACAAGGCAGGTAAGAGAGAAGCAAGCATAAATAATAAACTTTAAAACAGTCATGGAGGCGAGAATATGACTAAAATTTTCAATATAATAACGCGATTTTTCTCTCTTTTCTTAATTGCAGTATACTTAATGTTATACTACATTTCGTCCTGACATCTGGAGCTTTCTAACATCTCCACCTAGTATCATCAAATAACGGGAAAATTTACCTTTCAAGATTTAAATCAGAAAATAGGTTGTAACTCTGGAATAGGATCCGAACAGAGAAACGTTCCATTATCAGTAAAACACTCTTTCGCTATTTAAAACTCCTGTACGACACTTCAAAGTTAGTATTCCTTGAATATGTAATGCTCGCTTCTCAAACTTCATGTACTTATCTCCTAGCAAGCTATTTAAGCAACTGTCCGTTGACAGTTAATCTTTCCTATGATTGAACACCGACTGTTGCTATCGTTTAAAATAGTAAATCTCCAAAGCTAATTAATAGTTTATTTTATAATTTCTATTTCTATATTTTATAGAAATTGTTTATGCTTGAAATAATTTTACAATCGTTTGTTTGCTTATTCTTCATGTCGTGAGTTTCCTCAAAGTGAGTTCCCGCGAGTTTCTTCAGTTTCCTTTTCCATTGCTATTTTGCCATTTCTTTTGTTGTACCTATCCTTCATTAATCATCCATATCCTTTAGGCTAAAGTGCATAATCCTAGGGCGTTGAAGTAGACGTTTCATTTTATTTCAATCTTTTGTCCATAGAAATCGATACTGTTATCTTGGGAAATAATAGATATGATCGGTTGTAGCGGATTCAGATTTACGTAAGAAACATATTATAAAATCGTATCAGTTCATTTTCTGTAATAAAATTATCATAAATATTAGATGCAGTATTGAACATTGCTCCATATATTTGTGAAGCAAACTATTAATTGTAATTCGTGAATATACTACTTCTGAATTAAATAAATATGTGTTCCAAATTTGTAATATTCGTGACGAGATAATGTTGGAAAGATTTCTTAGAGAAAATACTGATTTCATAAATTAATACATTGAAAATAAAACAACGTAAAAGTAGAACAGCGTACAATTGTTTTATATCACATGTAACAATGCTTACGTTTTGAATATTAGAACACCATATTTCCTAGGTATTCATATTTCTCGGAAAATGAATAAACTGATAAAGAACAATTTATATTTACGTCAAGTAAAGACAAATTTGAGGATTTTTTTTTCTTTTTTACTTCTAATAAACGATGAAATTATTTTAGAGAAGGTTGACGAAGTGCGTGAAGCGCTTGCTGATTTATAAAACACTTTAAACTGGGTTAATTTGGAACTTTGATAAGTGTGCTAAAAAGATTGGAGTAGATTGGGGGATTGAATACTAATAAAATATATACATCCACCAACAGACCTGGGACTGAGAAGTAAACTAGTATAAGTTATAAAAATAATAATTTCACAGGAGAAGAGAAAAAGGGTTTGCAAGCCAATATTTGGTTGAATTGTGTCAATTGTTTATTGACGGATAAATTGTTCACTTCCTGCGTTCAAGTTGCCCACATCCCAAAACGTTCCTAGTGTACCTCGTATGTGATAACTCAATTTCGGCCAAAAAAGACTTAGCATAGTTCACCTCTCAGCCCCTGCAATAAACGTCAAAATTGAAGAACAGACAACAGAGAAGGAACTTTGGAAAAAATAGTTAACAGAGTGTTACCATTTGTATAATATATGTTTAGCAGAAATAGTGAAAGAAAAAATTTGACTGAAGATAAAGACGGTACTGTATTAATTAGGATATAAAGGAGTTAGGTGTTTCGCATTGCATATTCTTCTTGTGAAGTCTGAGTCGAAAATGAATATTGTATCAAAAAACAAAAGAAAAATAAATAAATAAATTTGAAGAAACATGTGTGAACAATAGGGAATAACAGTTAACAAGAATAAAGAATGATAATTAAAACATAAGAAATTGTTGCAACTGTAAGAAAGAAAAATCTGAAGAGAAGAAAGTAGAATATGCTACTAGTGCTTGCACGTAGGCGATATTGTTAATGATAACATATAACGTGAAATGCGAATAAAAGCAAGGAAATGAGTGGTGAGAGAAGAGTTTACGAAAAAAGAAATATTGTTTGGGTAAATTCACCAATCAGCTGTATAAAGAAAATCAAAGGGAGAACAGTATAAACATCAGTAGGGAAGAAAGTAACAATATTCAACTTAACTCGAAAGGAAAAAAAAAACATTAAATAGTTTGTTACTTAAGACACTGTTTGTGAAGAAATTCTATTGTAAAAGGCGTGATAGATCATATGCTGTAAAATCAACTTAGGAAGAAAGAAAAATACTACAATTAATAAGTGGTATTCAAGTGGATGAGTCCTACGTCAATAAGAAAATTATATGTAAAAACTAAAATATCGCACACTAAGAAAAAACATGTAGGTGGCGTACTTACAAAGGTAGGTTGCATGTGTAATTTCTGTAGATTTTGGACTGAACGTACAGCAAACGTATAACTAAAAACGCATGTTTTATAATACTTGGGAAAAGATGCCCCAGTGTGTGTTTATTTTTAATTATTACCCATTTTCCACTCCTATAATTGAGGTGAGGTGGTTGAGTTTATGATCAATTAGAAGATTGATGTTTTGTTTATAATATCTCGAAAGACAATTTTATTTCAGTAAATTTAAGAACTTAAAATAAACTATTTACAAAAAAAAAAAAAAAAAAAAACTTTAAGTGGGGCATCTTTGGCATGCATGTGGGGCAAAGATGCCAGTTTCACAATTTTTCAAAATGTGTTCATAAACATCATATACTTTTGTACGACTAATATTGCTAACTTTCATTTCTACTAAATATCAATATAATTATAAAGAAACTTTTCAACAAAATAACAAATATTCTAAATGTATATTGTCTAAATACGTTTGCAAGCAATAGATAAAATTAAGTAGAAAAATAAACTGCGGACCTTGCATATTATTATCATTTGTTTTCAAACTTTAAATCCAAACCATCGTAATCGTTCAAATTTTCCAAGGCGTTCAAGTCGGGAATCGAACTTGGGACTTCGTGCACCAAAGGGGCACGTTCTATCCACTAGACCAGAGGGGAGGACAGCTTTCTTGTAATATGTAAAAACCTGCTCTCTGAAAAAGTAATGCCTCCAGTTATAGCAACTTGCTGGCTACAACACTGGTACATCTATGATTATATATGATGGATTAGTGGGAATGCTCTTTGTTTTGCAATAAAGGGATATTTGATTTGCCTAGAGATTTACCTTTTCAAAATAATTCAACCAGATAAAGGAAGTTGCAACAAATCAAGTGTGTCACAGAACCCCTCTCCCAAAGATAATTTTAGTAGTCTAAACAACTGTCATACATATTCAGCTCGCACAAATGGCTTAAAACAACCCATGCACAATCTTTTAGTGCAGCTTCCTAGCCAACTTGTGTCATATACACATATGTAAAGTTCATTCAGTCCAATGTTGACCACGTAAGGAAGAAAGAAAAAAAAAAGCTTATAAATAGATTATTGCATAATTGAAAGCAGCAACTCAGCCACGAGACGAAGCCCTTACTCTAAACGGAAATTTACCGTTTGCTTCTGAGTGAACAATTAATTACAGGTTATTACAGAATAATTAGTGTTTCATATTCAAGTCAAACATTGTTTAAAATATAACGAACGTGCAAATCCCTGCAACACGTCATAAACTGGTTGTCCCGAACAGAAATTTTAAGCATTTGGTGTTATAAAGTGGGGCATTTTTGCTTAAATTTCACTGGGGTAACTTTCAAAATTTTGAAGCAAAGACGGCCCAGTCGATCACGTGACATACTCATGGACGCAAGAACACAACAAAGCATATTAGCGTTTGTAAAAGACTGAATGAAGTTCTTAAGCAGTTATGTTTTATTCATGTAGGCCTACTTCTATTTAACTACCGTCAAGAGTATTACTATGTTTCTTTCTCTAAAATTATAGACACTGAAATAAGAGTGTAGCTATGTGAACAGGCCTGAATAAAAGCAGTTTCTTTCTCCGATGCAAATTCCACATATATTTACTCAAAACTATGTACCCTTTCACGCGCATGGCAAGTGCTGTGACCACGAGTCACAAGCCTTGAGCAATTCAAGCAGGGGCGTCTTCACTCAGTGGGACATCTTTACACCATATACTATAAGCAATGTCCGGATTTGCATGTAGTTACATATTGTTTCCTTCTTATGTAAGTTCGCCAAATCCTTAAATGTTTGTGATTCACACCTGTAGGGTGCTTCAAGTTTTATATTACATATTTTTTTTACATATTTTGACCAATATTACATAATTTTATGGTTTCTTCATTTTTTTTTACATAAAACGGTCTTAAAATTTTGCGTTTACTGACATTTTAATTTCAAATAAAATGAATAAACTCTCCAACTATGCAAGGCTTGCATCTAGATTCAATTTTGTCATGTCTATCTTTTCATTTCTTACCCAAAAGAGAAATCTCGCTCTCTTTTTTATTTATCAAACCCTGTTTTGCAGAATTTTCGCCGATAACAAAAGACATATAAGAAGAAACAAGTGAAAATCCTCCCTCCGGGGTACATTAGCAGCGCCGTTTATTTTCAACTCTGGAGGAAGACAAATCACGTGCCTGACAGGCGACTGGACAGGAAGTTCCTAAAACGAAGTCTATTTGATTGTTATCGGAGGTCGAATGGAAAAAAAGATGAAAGCAAATCCTGGAATTCAAGTTAAAACTGTATGCTAGTGTGCTTTCAAGAATTTACTGCAAGAGTTCGTTCCAAGAATCTGGCGACAATGGCAATATCATAGCAGGTAACCTAAGCTTTCAAAGAACTTCTCTTGTTCAACTGAATGACAGGAGGACAGTTGTACTCTAGTATTGCAGTTGCAAAAAGCACGTGTTCTGTATTGACCGTCGAAGTTAGAAATGGCTCGGGTTGCGTCAACTTTATCCGCAAAATTGCGGTTGTGGGAAACTATCGATGATGCGTTTACTACGGACGGTAAAGTGGTGTTGTGCCAAGTGTGTGAAAAAAATTTGGATGTTCAATGAAATCTCAGTTAGAACAACATGTACAAAGTGCACTCCATGCAAGAAATAAAAATTTGCGAACTGAAAAAAAAGTACTCTTGACACAAATGCATCAAGATACTTCAGTGAGCGAGTTTTTCAAAGACTTGTGCCAAGCAATGATAGCAGCAAACATTCCTTGGAACAAAGTTCAAGTGCCAAAATATCGTGCTTTTCTGGAGAAGTACTGCGAACGTCGAATTTTTGACGAATCCACACTTCGAAAGTGTTATCTCGAAGTTTGTTATAGGGAAGCTATAGATACCATTAGGGCAGAAATAGTTAGTTCATATATATATTTGGATTTCTGTGGACGAAAAAAAAAACATACGTTTTTTGACGTTATGTAGCAAATTTAGTGATTTGAAAGTTAAGTGAAGATGCTCCATCCAAATCCTCTTATTGCGAGTAAATTGCTGGAACACACGAATCATTCCACGATTGCTCGCTTTGTAAACGATGATTTTAAAGTGTTGTTGCCGGGAGAAGTTCAGGAAGAAAAGTCATTGTTCTCTATACAGACAGTGCAGCGTACGTGTTAAAAGCGGCTAGAGTACTTACAGTTTTTTTTACTCTCACTTAATTCATCTCACCTGCATGGCCCATACTCTTCAGCGTGTTGCTGAAGAGGTGAGAGACAACTTTTGCGAATAAAATCAACTAGTTTCTTCCACGAAAAAAAAATGTTTGTTAAGGTGTCACAACGTGTTCTAGTTTACCGAGATCAACTGCCAGACGTGCCACTTCCTCAGGAGCCTGTGCTAACGCGATGGGGCACTTGGATACAGGCAGTACATTTCTGCAATGAACATTTTGAAAAAAATAAGCCTGCTGTTTATTCATTTCCATCGGAGTCTGCTGTGTCAGTTGGCATTGTTCAGAAACTGTTTAATGACTCAAAAGCAGTGTGTGATATCGCATGCATAGACAGCAATTTTTGGTTGGCTACCTAGAAGCATTAAAAAGCTAGAGACTGTTCGGCGGCCTCTTCTAGAATCCATGGAAATCATAGAGGATGCAAAGAAACTGCTACAAGGTGTGTGTGGAGATGTAGGAAAAAACGTTTGAAAGTAATAAAATGCAATGCTGGAAAGAAAACCGAGTTACGACAGCCAATTGCCAGTGTGTGAGATTCTCAGTAGTGAAACAAAAACCACCCCTGAATATGTTTCCCCAAACTACATCCCCCTCTTGAAATACGCTCCTGTTACCTCATGTGATGTGGAGAGATCATTCTCTGCATACAAGAATATTTTATCCGATCTCCGACAAAATTATACTTTTGATCATTTGGAAATGTACCTTGCAACTCATTGTGCAACAACAGACAGTTGAACTGCAGGCACATCTTTTTAAGTACTTTATTTCAAATTAAAAATGTTCATTAGTGGAAATATTCTTCAATCTTAGTTCAGCAGGTATTGGTTAAAAGATATAGGACTGCTTTTCCCTGCATGAATTAAATATATATGAAGCAATACATTTCGTCTTAAGTTGCTTTTAGTATTTAAATTTGTATATTGCGTACAATGCAAGGGGAACGGACAGAATGGCAGGAGGACGAAATGGCAGGGGACATAATGGCAGGAGGACAAAATGGCAGAGGACGAAATGGCAGGGGACAAAATGGCAGGCGGACGAAATGGCAGAGGACGAAATGGCAGGATGACAGAATGGCAGGAAGTTAATTTGAATTGTCGGGTTTTAAACTATTTTATTTCTTGTTTGATAAATGAAGATTTCAACATAAATTTTCGATTTATTCATTATGCTCCAAAATTCGAACTGCTAATAATATTTCAATTCTAATTGACAGTCATCTACAAACACCTTACTATTGCAAGCTTTCTATTCATACCAGCAGTGTCTTAATGAAATAAATTAGTTTTAGTTGTTTTCTTTTTTTATATATATATTATTTAAGATCTTTTCGGGTATTACTAGAAGGAAGCAGCTTTTATATTTATTTCTCACTGTGATCCGTATATGCTCAAGTGAAGACAAACAGTTTCAAAAGTTATTGAAGTTATTTGCAAAACATTTTAAGTAACAAGCAAAAAAAAAAAAAAAAAAAGGAAAATACATAATCCTCCATATTAACTTGCGAGTAAACTAAACTCGGTATTGTACAAAGGATCAGATAGTTTTTGTGGCAAAGAAAACGAATTAAAATTGGTGGATTCGACTCGTTCCGAAGTTTTTGACGAGAGGATATGTAGGATGTGTACTCATTATTTTCTGGTGACTGACTCTAGTATTTTTAAGTCTATAAAATATGCATAGGGGCAAATTCAAGGGAAGCTCGGGGCAAAAATCATGGGATGAAACAAATTGTAGAGTACTCACAAGAAACACTAGAACTTTCGATAGACAGGATCTCCCGTTTTCAAAATATAGGATATCAATAATTGGGGAGCAGGAAAATTCGGTGTAGGAAAATTCGATGTAAGAAAATTCGGTGTACGGAAAACTCGGTGTGGGGAATGTTAGGTGTAAAGAAAGATTCGTTGTAGTAGGCCGTAGGATTTATTAAAACTCAACTTTGAGATAAATGAGCGTATTAGTTTTAAGTTCAAACTGAAGTAGACCGTAGGATTTATTAAAAACTCAACTTTGAGGATAAATGAGTGTATTAGTTTGAAGTTCAAATTTTGTGTAGAACGTAATTTTACTGTCTACTGTCTACTTTATATTGCTTTATATTGAATTGTGTTCCTGAAATTATTTGAATTCTAGATTTCGACGGATTTTAACATTTTATGGCTCTTACATGACGAGAAATTTGTTGTTCGAAGTCCGTTCGTGTGATTTAGCGAAGCGACCATCGCTACCAATCGACATTTAATTTAAAACTTAAGTTCTTATGCTGTTTTGGAGGATGCCTCCTAGAATTTTATACTTCCAAAAAAATGTAGGTTACTGGATGGGTAAAGTTGAAAATTGTAGATTTTTCAAAAATGCTCTGACGATTTTATGTCTATTTTATAAATAAATATTTAAATCTAAATTCTTCAAAAATGGCATTGTTTGTTTATGTTACTCAAAGGTGTAAAAATAAATACCTCAACTAAAGTATCTACGGCTGATTGGAGGAGAAGTCAATAAGGAGTCAATAGGGTTGCAGTACTTGTTTACCTTAACTTAAGGCAAACAAACTAAAGTGTCTGATTGGAAGAGAAGTCAACTATTTGTACAACTGTTATCTGATAAAACCATTCTGCTTATATTCCCCTTTCCACTAAGACTTTTTTGATCAATATGTTTTTGCATCTTACATATGTATATACAGAGTGATTCTTTCAAAACTCACGGATTTCATTTGGCTCTAGAATTTCTAACTGAAGTCCGATTTTTATGCGGTTTACTGCAAATCATCAAGGAAGGATGGGAGATTTATGAGGCTATGTTTACTGTTTTAAATTCATCCGGGGTAATATAGAGAAGGCCGCAAGAAAAACAGCAAATATTCGCCATTGTACGTTACAGTTCGAATGAGATATTGAATATTTTAAGCGAAATTGAAGAATACAAATTAAGTGTTAGTGATAACACACATAAATCACATATTGAATAGAGATTTCTTGGGTGACAGAGTCGGTAACTGACATCTTTCACAACATTCGCCAGCGAGATCCGATCCTTCCCTGTCTTCCTCAGATGCGATCCTGTTTCCTGTAGTTTATTCACTAACAACCATATTATGTTTCTGTCTGGGGCAGAACGTGAGGCAAAGTGGTGTTTTTAGTTGTTCCTATAACTATTCTCTGAACTTATAGTTGTAATTGTTTTATTTCTGACAAAAAGTATCAGATTCATTGTGTGATGAAAAGTAGTTCATAGTAATACCCCGCAAAAGACATGAAACAGATATTGGACTCAATGCTATAATAATAATAATAATAATAATAATAATAATAATAATAATAATAATAATAATAATAATAATAATAATAATAATAATAAATTTGCTTTTCTTGAAATAGGTAATAACATTTTATTCGTTACATTTTATGGTTTTCTTTTTCACAATATGAAGTGTCGTAAATTATCGTAAGTGGTCATATTCAATATGTATTACACCGAATCTACCTTACACCTGAATTTCCCCACACCGAGTTTTCCGTACACCGTCTTTTCTGTACACCGAATTTTCCCACACCGAGTTTTCTTACACCGAATTTTCCTAGACCCGATTAATTGTATATACGTCATATTTTTAATTGTATATATGTCATATGCAATTTGATAATGTAATAGTATCAACACAAGAAATAGCATTTATCAGCGTTTAAAGATACGCAAGTCATTACACAATTTACTTCATTAATAAATATGATTTAAGTGTCATTATATCAATCTTTCGTGGACTCGTCGTAACCTGGAAGAATTCTGATAAATTCTACATGAAACTAAGACGGAAATCAGGACACATTTTGTACATAAATTTACAAAAAGAGACGAGACTTTTACAAACACTTACGACACGAGACGACAAAACCTGAATTCTCATCTCGTCTCGAGGGCAACGCTATGAGCAAGTTAGAAATCAAATATGCACGATCATGATTCCTTTAAGCTGCACTAAGCTGTAAATATACCCAATATCGGATTGGGGATGAAAGGGGAGCGATTAAAGTGGAACGCTTGATAATTTAAGGTCTCTCATAACTCCAGTGAAATTCAGGAAAAATCTCTCAATTACGAAAAAAAGAAAACATACAAAACACATTTTCAGTGTAACTCTTACGGCCATTACGTTATTATAAGATTAATGCTACTTCTGAAACTGATTTGATTGAACTGAATTGAATTGATTGATTGAATTTGGATAACGAAACTACTTTCATAAGTTTTTCAAAGTATCAAGTTTGAGAAGGACGAAGTTTGTCTTCCACTGTTGTTATCTCGTTGCTCATATATACCAGTGATGAAATAATTGGTTGAAAATCACGCTGCCGCTTCTTACACCAATTCATGAAGAAAATTAGTTCCAATATTAGGTACCTAAGTTCAGTATTAAAAAAAAAAAAAAAAAAAAAACTAGCCTCTTGCAACCATGCGTAGCACATTTTAATACTTACACTTGACATAAAAATATGACTGGATAAAGACGATTGCCTTTGTCTTTGAATTTCATATGTGAATAACAATATAGGGCTTTTCAGATAGAGGAGGGGAGGGGCAGGTTTAATTAAACAAGATCGTACACCTGATATGTTTTAACTATAGGCAACTTGTACTTGCAGGTTTAACTCAGTCTTCTGAAGTCAAACGACAAATACCATTAAGATGTTCAAGAGAATAACTTATCAGCATTATTACATACTACAGACACAAAGATACCACTAGGCTCTCAAGTTTCAAAATTATATTGTGTGTGAAAGCAGCTAGTAGATTTAATTCTTTGTCACATGGTAGCTAAACCCTGAGAGAAATTCAGAGGGGGTCCACGGAAAAATTCTTTCGTCATAAATAAAAGTTGTACTACTTAGAACTATTATAAAACCAAGATATCAATTGGAATATGGTTAAAAAGAAATAAATTTAAGAAAAAAGTTGACATGGATAACTGATATTTACCCTCGTTTACGCTCTTGGTTCAATTTAACTGTATTTATATGCTTTGGACATTTGAGGTAGGAATGAATAAATCGAGAACCGTTACCTACTAACAAAGACAATAGGTAAAACCTAAAAATACGAGCCCTAGGAGTTATAATTTTTGCCAATTTAACTTCCTGCCATTCTGTCCTCCTGCCATTTCGTCCGCTGCCATTTCATCCTCCTGCCATTTTGTCCGCTGCCATTTCGTCCTCCTGCCATTTCGTCCGCTGCCATTTTGTCATCCTGCCTTTATTTCCTACCATTATGTCCCCTGCCATTTTGTCCTCCTGCCATTCTGTCCTAAGTTCGTACAATTCATTTCAAGATTTGGCCGTGGTGAAGGATGCGCATTTAGTGTGAAAGGTTCTAGAATTGAAACGGGACCACACCACATCACATGAGATTTCTGACGTGCAAATGCTGTATGCATTGCTTTTCTCGGGGCTTTCCTGTTTCTCTCTCTAGCCGATTCACATCTTCCTTCATTCGCGTCTGATTTTTAGTATCTCGCAATCAGTCACGTCAGTGATGTATGGCTGTCTCAGCTGTTCAAGCATTTCACTTCTTTGGGAGACTTGCATTAAGCAGGACAAAGTGTAGTAGATTGTCCTTTTTATTTTCATAATTCGTTTAAATATTGCATACTCATACGCGTGTTAATATTACGTTCTCATAAATATGTAACATATGTAATGTTACATATTCTTATATAATCTAACATATTTCTTACATTTTTAAGCGATTTTTGTTACATATTTATGTACATATCTAGGGTATTGACATTACATAAAAAACTGACTCTAAGTTTTCCATCTATACGTGCTTTCCGTATGAAACCATATAGGTGGTCAGGACCTCACATGCAAACGGACATATAAAAAATATAGCTGAGGAATGTAACATAAGTATATGCATGCGAAATACGGAAAACTGTTGTCAGACATCCTGCAACGGCATGATGTAACACCTAAGGGCAGCGCGTATGTAGCATATGGATAACGTGTGCTCCATACTGATTTATGTAGTAAGCAAGAGGATTTTGTATATTTGCATGTACAATATACTGCTGCAATTTGCACAATAACGGATTTTTTCAGTGTATATGGAAGCTTCTTAGTTTGTGCCGTATGATATATTAATAACTACAAAACTCTTAAGATGACAGTAATGCTCATCATAAGCTAAGTCCAGTATTGACTTTGATATGCATGACACTATACTTACATTATATTAGTTATTTTTTTAAAAATACTTCGATATTCGCTACTTAGATTGCTTTTCTTCACTATATCATATTATATCTGCTATTCAAACAATTATCTGAACTGTTATTCGTCACCATCTGAGCATTTGTTTATTTGAATTCATAGTTCAAAGAATGATTCGTTATATTATTTGTGTATTAGATGGAAAAGCAGAGCTAGCTCGTGTTTCGGTAAGTACATTACTATGTCGCCTTTCCTGTCAGGAGCATATGCAGTTTTGACCATACATTAATACATTGGTCTATATTTTCTATTGCTTTAATTCTAATTTCAAAATTTATACTAAATTCTAATACACTTCCACCATATATATAGGCTGGTCCTTATTTTCACATGATTTAAATTTCAACCTCTGACCCTTTCATATTGTTCCTTTCTACGAAAAACAATTTTCTGTGAAATTTGAATCACATTGATTAATATTTAGAGGTGGCTCAAGTGACTTGAAGTTTATTGCGAATTCTGCCGCAGAGCACAACACAAGTTGTATATGAGCACTGGCGTCTCTGGAATGTAAAATTTGGTGTTGCATCAAAGAAAGTGATTTAAATGGTACTACCTAGCTCAACCTGTTTAATAACTTCGATTCCATTTGTTACCTTTCTGCTTACCTTCACGGACTCCCTAAGGTATATCCAGAACTCGATCACAATCGTAGTGGCCGCGGTGGCTCAGTGGTAAAGCGTTCACCTCTGATGCTTTGGGTCCCGGGTTCGATCCCAGTTCCCGCCAAGTGAACTCTGTGGTGGACAAACACCGTGTGCGTGGGTTTCCTCTAGGTTCTCCCACTTTCTTCATTCCGCCATTTCATTCATTACTAATCATCACCGTCTCCTTTAGCCTCACCGGCATAACCGTTGGATGTAAAACTCAAAGATTTCATTTTTCGATTACCAGACACGCCCATGTATATGAGATACTATCGCGTTATTATAATTATTCATCTCATAATGTATAAATTAATGATAAATAATAATATTAAATATTAACAAAATAATAATATATTATAATAAATTGATAAACTTCTAGATATGTATATTTGTAAATATAATGATACGTATCCTTATCTACAGGACGCCTCTGTCTGCGTTCTGCCACAGAAAATTAATACCTATAACCAAAAAGTTTTACGACTTGTATCACATGTTAGGAGGGTAACAGAAAAACCACGAGATCATCGTGGGTCTGTCTATAGTCTACACTCTCCATCTCACAAGTTTAAATATCAACCATTTTAAGATATGCATCATACGTGGCCGGAGTGTTTTAATAAATGAAGAACTCATTTTTGTAGTTTAGATTTTTTTTACTGACAACACTTCTTGTCAATGTTAATCAAATTTGATTAGCGACATACCAGGAAACTTACTCTTACAGCCATCCATTCTAAAATATACGGTATCAATCTTGAGATAGAAGAAATTGCTATAAATTCCAAAGTTATCCTTCGGGAGTGGAAGGCTTACCGCTCACGCTGTGTACAGTAGTGTGAAATAACGGGGACTGACAAACATGATCATTGCTATGTGTTTTGATACTACCAGTTCCAGCACTGGGCAATTCATCAGGAGTGTGTTCATTCTTGAACAGCTACTAGGTCATAGTCTTCTACATTTTGGATTTCGATTTCACATCCTAGATCTTATATTATATTCTGCCTTTGGAGCATGTTTAGGACCTATCTGCTCACCAGACATTCTCATGTTCAAACATTTCAAACAACAGTGGCCTTCCATTGATCAGGGAAAGTATGAGGATGTCATCTCAGGCGAGTTTGCAGCAGCAGAAATTCGTGATATCCAAGATGAAGTAATTTTTTCTGGAACGTCAGCTGCAGGATCGTGAATCGCGAGGTAATTATCAAAAACTGCTCTTTTTGATGTAGTCTTCTTGGGAAGTTCACCATCTGATCTATCAACCCAGATCAAGTTCTGAGCTCTTGAGCCAATGCATCAACGTCGCTGTATGGCGAAGGAATCTGCAGTTTTAAGATTTGGTTGTTCCGTTCCCAATTTAAGCTGACAGACAGAGTTGTAGGAATTGCGAGATCTCAACACATTTCTTTCAACGATTTATGTTAAATTATTTTTTTTTTTGTCATCCTAGGCTCCTACGGTAGTTAGAAATGATCTCCAACTCCTTACATATATATATATATATATATATATATATATATATATATATATATATATATATATATATATATATATATATATATATATATATATATAAGCCTTCATGCTTATCCTTAACGTGAGATTGGTGAAGCAACATCGCACAAAATGAAGATATATGTGATACCTATCAGAAGATTTGATCATCCTTAGTATCTTCGTTCCTTAGTATATTTTATCTATCACAATATGAGATATGATGCAATCTTCAGCAGAGAAAGGAGGAGGAGGTCCACCAATCCGAGCAGAGGTGGATTTGGCGATGGTAGAAAGTAAAACACACGTCAATTTTGTGAAAAAAAGAAACAGAAATATATTTGCTTTTCCTGGCATCCCAGATGGTTTAGTCAGTGAAGACCCTGTTGTGATAGGGATGACTTTAAGATCACTAAGTGAATTGTTTGCTCCTTAACAATCACAAATGACCATGCAGAGCGTGGTGAGGCCGTAATACAAGAAGCTACTCAATCAGGACGCTTTAAGGTTGAAGAACAGTTGCAATATTCCATTCAAGTAATCGAACACACAGAGACAAGTTTCCTATTGCAACCTTCCTTCAGAATCGCTGATTGCAAACCTATATGGGGTTACTCACAATCAAAATATGTTGTTCGGGAATACTTTAGTGGAATACTATTCGAAACTTGTTGTTCGGGAATACTATTCGAAACTTTTGCAATTACATTCATTTACTGTGAATAACTGACTGTGTGAGACGTATAGAATACTCGAATAATTAGCATGAGGCTTACAAATGGTAAAACTTTAACATTGTTGAGCCACCTTTAAATATTAAAATTCTTACATTATGTTTTGCACACATTATTTCTATATAAAAAGAAAACTTTTGAGAGGGTCAGAGAGTAAATTGCTTTATTTTGAAATATCATAATATGTATAAGGACCACCCTAATATATATGACACACTTTGCTGGTATTCATTTCAATCAAAGCCTAATGAGCGCGTGTGTATGGAGTGCAACGCGTATGGAAGTGATACATGAAGTCAAAGAGAAGAAGACTAATTGAGAATGGAACCCTTTAAAGTGTTATACTATAAAAGAATGTTGAAAATTAAATGCATGATTCAAATTGCGATGAATCCAGTTTATGTTCAACTCAACATTTGTCTGCTTAGAAATTACTTCCGATTGACAGGTAGATAAGATTTGTCAGCTAGGATAGAACAGGCCGGTTCGAAATCAAACAGTGACTGATTTCTTGAACGAAACATTTGAGAAAGAGCAATTACTGAACTGCTTGTTAAGTTCAATTATTTTTAAATGTCAGTAGAAATAAATTGACGAAGAAAGAAAGCATGAATGCTACCAGACGTAGCGTAATTTATTTCGGGGGGGGGTCCAAATTCAATATGAGGGTATTTTATATTAAAATTCCTAAAATGTCCCCTAAAATTACACTAAATTTACACAAAAATCGAAATTTTGGGGTGTCCAGACCCTTCAAGAAGGACCACCTGAGTACGTCCCTGCTACCAAATCCAGAGCTACTGATTGGGAAATTAAAAATATCAAGTTTATCTCACATTTTAATGAGGATTTTGCATTTTCTATCTTTTTGAAATGTCTTTCAAAATATCTTTTTACATTCATGCTTGTAATATAATTTTATAAGCCTGTTAATTTCAATTCAGAATGTTTTTGTCCATTAATTAATTATTCCGAAAGTCTACTGTATATGCAATTAAATAAATCATCATAATCATTTATTATGTTACAACGAAGTGAAAAAGGAATAAAATTTATGTATGTAACGATATTTGAATCAAAGAAAAATACATTTTATTTATATTTCTTTCTTTATCTATAGCAATCACAGCTGGATTACCTTAACACAGAACAAGATACAGAGTGTCCCACTTGTACGAGGTCTCGGGAAAAGTGTTATAAATATCTAAATGAAATAGGATACGAAACCAAATTTGTACATTATATATATTTATGCTTGGCAAATGAAGATACATTACAGGAGGTGCTGGAAGTGACCTCCCCTTACCTGTACACACAGTTCAACACAGTGCTGCATGTTAGTAAATGTTGGTGCCAGAGTATTGTGCGTGACTACGTGGATTTCACGGCGTATGTTCTCACGTAACTTGTCGAGTGCAGCATTCTAAATCTGTTAAATGTGGAAACAATAAGAATCCGCGAGTTGTGTGTGGACCTCGTATTTCAGTGTAGTATGTCTAACTGTTCGTTGTGTTCCATGTGACTTGTATCTTCCTGTGCTGTTTGATTCTGAGAATGTATCGATATTATGTTTAAGAACGCGTGTTGTTTGTGAAACCGTATTTGATAAGTGGTTCCTTTAAGCCATGTCAGCAACAGTTTTTAGAACTTTTCGGTGGTCGACGTAAACCATGTAAACACTGTAGTCAAGGCTTGGTGAATCACGCACCATAGACGAGTTACGTGAGAACATCTGCCGTGAAATACAAGCAGCCACGCCCAATAATATGACAGTAAGCAGCTACGCATTTAACTTGTATACAGGTGGGGGAGGTCAATTCCAGCACTCTTAAAATGTACCTTAGTTTCTCAACCATAAAGACATGCACAAATTTTGTTTAACATCTTATTTTATGAAGATATTTATTACACTTTTCATAGGGCCTCTTACAAGTGGGACACCCTGTATAACGGATGTTTTTTATTTCTACGTGGACAATCTTTTGGTTATAAATCTATGAAATTTGTACAGCAGTCAACTCCATTAAAGTGTCAGTGTTGCTTCTAGGAAATTGAGTTGTACGAAAGATTAGAACGGGTAATGTCCGTGCGTGTAATTTTGAGTTCCATTTCCGTAAGGGCAAATAAATAAATAAAAAAGAGTGTTTACTCGACAGAGTGAAGCAATTAAAAAATATTTGCATTTGAATTAATTAACAGGACTGCTTTCTAGAATAATTCTAGTAAGTCGATCTACGTTAAATGAAGAAAAAAAAAAAGAAGAAAGGTTTCCAGTTCAGCAGACTTTTCAAACGGAACGTAATATCGTCCAAAAGTGGCTAATAAAATGCTCATATTGTTATTTGAGGGAGCATAGAATATTTCGAATTCTTTTCGCACTATTGTTGGTATGGAGAGATTTCAAGGGAGCAGCCTGCTGAACTGGTAAAATTGCATTTGCACACGGCACCTTACCAGTGTAAAGTCCAAACGGATGGTGCGATTTACAAATAAATACAGCAATTTAGGTTGCAAATCACATATTTTCAACAAATTCCCTCTCTATTTTTTCGCATATTTGCTCATAACCGAGTTGGTCTGCAACCCTAGACTTTTGATACACCCTATATTACTTCTTATCAACATGTTGTTATGGCTTTTTAAATAAAAGAAAATGATTATTTTTACTTCAAGTAGCTAATCAACTGTTCTAAGAAAAATATTGAAACACATCTGTACTCTATCGCCAATCAAACCCAAGATATTTCACTAAAATCCGCACCGCACATTTATTACTTAAGTTTTGAAGATATTTTTTAATGACAAATATTCGCTGTGTAGTTGTGGGAAATTTCATTTAAAAATTCTGAAGGTTTTTAAACAAGTAAATTAAATAAAATAATTAAGTTATTTTACTTTATTTTAAATACATAGGATGACATTCATTGATTATAAATTGTTAGATTTCTAATTAATGATTTATGACTTGATTAATTCGGACTACCAATACCTGATTAGCAACCAGAGAATGAGAAAAAAAAAGTTGAACAAGAATCCGAAACTTCCGTCGAACTTGGAAGTTCATATAAGCGCAGGGGCAAATCTAGAGAGGCGATTTGGAGATGTATTATTATTATTATTATTATTATTATTATTATTATTATTATTATTATTATTTGTATTAGTATTATTGTTATTATTATTTTAATAATTAGCAAACATATTAAGAATCAATTTTAGCCGAATGTTTATTATATTAGTTATAACTATTCATAATATAAAGATGTATACACCGACAACTGGTTTATTTATTTATCCTACTCAGGTGAATCATTGTAAGAACGAGCCACCGTTTCATCGCAAACTGGATCCGTTTTTTTTTTCGTGGCTCATTATTCTTATTATGGAGTCAATCAAACTTAGTCGCTACACATACTAAAATTGTTTTTGTCGTAAACGATTGATCGCAAACCACACAGAATCGTATAAGCTTTAGGATGAAAGAGTGTTGGACTACTACTGTTACTACTACTACTACTACTGCTACTACTACTACTAGTACTAATAATAATAATAATAATAATAATAATAATAATAATAATAATAATAATAAAAAATATATAAATCTATGAATTCAATAGAGTTTCAGAAACTATGTTTGGCTTTCCTCGTAAGTAACCGATTAGGAACATTGTTTTATTTTAAATTTTAGAATTTAAATAATTAAATTATGCAAAAATATTTACCCAATGAAACCATAACATTCCCTCTGTTCATGTGTATTTTTTGTTTGTTTATTTAAAACAAAGAAAGCGTCAATAATATTTGATTTAATAATCGCACTCTGTGTATTTACTAGAAGCTATTTTTTTCCTACTTCTTACTATATGAGTATACTGCATCGTGGTGTTGAGTGACCATCAAGTGACATTTGTGAATTAAATATATGGAATTTTAAGTAATGAATGACGCACATAAGATTGACCATTAAAAGTGAATTATTTGTCAGGATAATATGTACTGAAACGGTTATATATCATAGACATTATACCTTACGTAATGCAAGTTGTAACCTCTACAGCCATTAACAGTACTCAACATGATATTCCAATCATACAAAGAATAACTAAAATAATAACACAACGAATATAAAAGAAATAGCAGTAATAATACAAACACCATGAGAGCCACAAAATATACATTTAAAACGTTGGTTATTCAGATTTGATAGTACAGTCTAATGTATATATAATTGCAGTTTTTGTCATTGTTGTAATGTACAACAAATAACATTTATACCAATTCATTAAAAAGTTTTAAAAAAAACGCTCTGTCACCATATACCTCATCTATCTATCTATCTATCTATCCATATATATATATATATATATATATATATATATATATATATATATATATATATATATATATATATATATATATATATATATATAAACAGGTTGTACTATTTTTAAAGTGCAACCGTGATACAGGGGCGGATCGAGGACCGACTTCTGGGGGGGCGGTGGGTTGTCATATTGCTACTTTTAAGGGCTCCAAATTTTGGGATGGGTTTTATTTATATGTATCAAATAACAAAGTTCCCTCTTCTGGGGGGGGGGGCGATCGCCCCGATCGCCCCCCTCTGGATCCGCCCCTGCCGTGATAACATATAAACCGAGAGAGAGAAAGAAGCGAAACTTTGAACGAAGAAACGTTAGGAAGTGGAACATCTACCCAAGTGTTCTCACTGGATGAACAGTATTGCCAACTAAATGTAACGTTCTGATTGTTTATAAATATAATGATTTATTTTTTATATATAATTGGAATCAACAATGAGCATAAAGACAAACATATATCACTCACAGAGCAGAGTTGAAAACTTTTCGAGAAATAACACTAAATATGTGTCAGCTTGAAACGTCTTTCGTGCACACAGGAAGTGAGGTATAACTATTTGTGGACATTAAACATTATACTGACAAGAACTGTATACGTTGATGCAAAATTTAGAAGGGTCAGTTAGTCAGTGTTGACAGAACATAAGACAAAAAAAGGATAAGTTTGGAAATACTGTAATAACTCAAAAATATCACTATTATGGTTTAAAATTTATAGAGCAACTCGGCATGTCGCAAGAAGCATTGTCATTTTTGTGTGGGACTGATAAGTCACACATAAACACAACAATGATATACCAAGATGTTCAGTATTTTGTAAAAAAAAAAAAAAAAAAAAAAAAGTTTATTTCGCGCAGTACGAGATGGTAACATTCTCTGATTTCCCTCCCTCAACGTTGGAGAATCATATAAATTTCTATAATGACATATAAACATATATGAATATATATGTGATGAAGTGAAATTATTTTTGAGTTCTTAAAACGACTTATTAAGCGTAATTATGTGGACATGAATGATTCTTGAGCAAATAATAGGAATTCACATTACAAGATGATATAAAGACTCTGAAGACATCTAACTAATACCTACTTTCGTGCTGTGAATTCTCTTGTAAATTTCGGAGAACAATATCGAAACAATTTAATTCTATATGTAAACATTACCAACGTGTAACTATTTTTTTAAAAGCACGAATTAATGAAATAAGTACAAATTTGTTGTAGGAGAAGGAACACAAGAGCGTGACTTGCCAGCTCGATTTTTTTGTCTAACTTGTCAAAGCTCTCCCTCGTTACGCGTGAGGTTATGGGGTTCGAAGCGCAGTCTCGTAATTGAAAGTTTGTTTCACTTGTTTTACTTATTTTATTTCTTTCTTTTCTTTTTACTACTTGTTTTCCTGCTTTCAATTTCTATACTGTCTACAAAGGCGGAGCGAAAAAAAAACAAATTTTCGAATATCGAATTCCAATAGGGCTCAAAGGTTGCGTATTTGCATGTTAATCAATGGAAAATAAAAAAAAGTCACACTCTGGACCTTTAGTTTGCGCAAATGGTTTATTTTTTATGATAAAAACCCCAAAATATACCTTTACGCAAGGAATATAAAGAATTCATTTTTTTTCTATTTTTATAGCGTATAAGTACTTTATTCTAGTTATGTGACGTCATGTTTGTTATTAATTCGTTAATTTTAGTGATTTTATCATTTTATTTTCACAATGGTTTTGTAGCTCTTTGCCCATTTCTTAACTTTTTTTCATGAAATGACCCAGAACTCACCACGAGGAGGTGGCTGCAATTCGAGTTCCACCCACACCCTATCTAGCTCTCCTATCAATTACAGTGTGCTAAATTCTGTTGATTTAGTCAAGGATGTTCTCTTAAATTCAGACTTTTAATCAAATTTTGACATTGTGAGTCTTGAAAAGAAAGTTGCTCTAATGTAGCCACCTTTGGTTTCTTGTCTGCATACTTTTTCTGTAGACTCTGTGACAGGTTCGACATAACTTTCAACTTCCTGAGTATTGCTTTTTGTTGTCAAGCTTTCGAGCACTGGAGGGGGCGACAGCTTACATTTTCTACGATAGATCAGCTCATTGTAATCCGTGGCACGAAAATTTATTGAAGGTGCCATAGAAGAAGTGTTCAAAAATCTGAGAAGCACTAAACGCAATAAATTGAAGTATGACAGTTCTCAGACCACCAAAATAATAAGTAGTCACCTCGGACAGACAGACGAGTACGGCATTTGACCCCCCACGCTCTAAATCAGAACAGCCATCAACTCTTAAACTAACTATATATAATTACCTCTCAGAATTTTCATCACATGGTAATGAACTAAGTTTGTGCAATTATTTGTTCGAATGTGTATCAAACATACTCAGTAGGATTGAGATCCGGCGACTATATAGGCTACTGAATGTGAGTTACATCTTATATTTATAGAAAAGCAGTTACAACATGTGTGTGGTGCGGATGGGTATTATCATCCATAAACAGGAACTTCGAACCAAATGCTCTACGAAACTTACAAACATATCGACGTATAGTTCGTCATGATATTGGTGTACTTTCAAAGTTCCTTGTTCAAAAGTATGAAGGTTCGTTTTTTTTTTTTTTTTTTTTTTTTTTTTTTGTATATATCGTAACATCAACCAACACTATAATGAACCACTACCACAGGAAGACATCTGAAGGTTGAAGTCAGGATACTATAACGTTCTTGGCTCTCGCCACATGAACTGTTGTCCATCTGAGAACAGTGTTGTCCGTAATTTGATATATTCTCATCCCAGACAACGTGCTTCGCTCACGTTTGCAACGTTACAAGTACTGCTGGCTCCCTATCATAGATTGCTGTTTTGTTTAGCATTTGTCAATATTATCTTGATTTATACACCACATTGCAACTGAGACAGATTATTTACCATTTCGGAGTACAAGTCCTGTGATTATATCTTGAAGTGTGAGATTTAAGAAAAGTGACATGTGTTGCTGATATCTTCCTCGACTTCCTCTGCGACTTATATTAACCATAGGATCACGTCGAGAACGATGTCATAGTCTTAATATAACACTTACCCACTTGAATCACCTGACCACTTCCATCTGAGACACTCAATTTCAATGTCTCAGTAATTTGACAGCATTATGCCACTTGCAATTTATTTTCGGATGCCTAGAGCTGATATAACTGACGTCAAGAGCACTACTTGACAGGTCAGGATATATTACACCTTCTGATTTGACCACACAAGGTATTGATATTAATGAAAGATAAGTTACTGCTCTAGTGAGGTGTAGGTGTCAAGGTTTGTGCTTTACCTTCCCGATATATGCGCGCTACTCATTCAAATGAGCTTTTTGAAACCAAATATGCACACCACTCTACATTTTTTCTAGATTTAACCCTTAAGCACTACGCAATGTTTTTGTCACATTAGTACTACGCGGAGTCTGCCAGACTCCGAACAATAGATTGCGAAGAAACCAACTGCACAATGTTAATTTTCGCATACACACTAAATATAACCAAGAAGGTAGAGGAAGCAACAATCGGGAGAGGCGGTAGAACGGAAAGTTACGGCGACAGAGGAGACTGACAGACTCCGCGCAGTACTTACATATTAATATTGTACTTCACTACATATTAATAAGAAATCACTAAATAATTAGAAATGAATGACGACTGGGTAAAACTGATAGAATTCAGGAAATATTGTGTAAATTTAGTGTAGAAGACCAGACCATGTGTAGGCGTGGGATTTCTGATCCTGTTAATGATTCAAATTTGTTCAATCAATCAATAAGCTAAACACAGTTTATCGTTTTAAAACTCTGTGTGTCGTTTTCAATGTCTATGTTAATGATTCGACAAATTGTTCAAAACAAGAGTAAGCCTTTGATGAAGATGCATCATGTTTGTTCAAAAGCAGTGTACGCTTTTCGCACCGATGCTACATAATAGGTCCATCTACAGTAAGTGGAACTCGAATCATCATAATAAAATCAAATTGGTATGTTTTCCTACCAGGAATCGAACCCGGGAATCACATGCACAAAAATATCTGGACTGTTAAGATCTTAGTATATGAATATTGATCTAACATTGACTATTATTAAAAACATGATTTTTTTTTTTCCTGCCGCTTTTAACTTCACTTGTAGCTTATATCAATGCATATTTTGTGACACCCATTCGACTTTCTACATTTCTCATATATATATTGTTTTCCATCTTGGTTGTATTCTTTTTATGGATACAAAAAGCGTTTGTTTGAAAATTACACTTCAAACTCTATTTCAGGACATATATTTACTTAACTTCAACATCAGTAACGCAGTTTTCCTTTTACTTCATATAAGGATAAAAAAGTAAAAGAAAAAAAGAAAAGAAAGAAAGAATATCGCATCTATGCTATTTGTGAAACAGTATTGAACGTGTTTGAGGAGTGAACGTGAGACGTGATCACATGAATACCTTATCTGCCTATCCATATGTTGATGTGCAGCGCATTCTCGTTGACAACACGTTACTCCACCGATGTGCGGAGGCTGCTGTTCAAGATGCATCTCAAGGGATCACGCTCGATTTCCTCAGAAATAGCTACTTCACCTGCCTCTCGCTTAGAGAAGCACGTACTAGAGACGGACTGGATCAGAGAGCAAAGTCCGCCGCCGCAATGGGGTTGCCGCGTCTGAACTTGAGAAAAAAGAAGAAATCATCCTGAATCTACGAAACGTTGTTCCCAAAGTCCAATTTGAAGTGTTTGCTTACGGCTGAAGACAAAAAGATTCAGTTGAAAATATAAGCCCTCCCAAATGATACTTTTTCGCTTCTTTCAATGCCCAATGACTACCAAACAAATTTGCGAGACTTTAAAGGCATATAAAATAGAGTAAACAACTAAAATAATGAATGCAGTGAAAGAAAAACCCGCCAAGAATGAGCAAACAATAATGTTGCAGTTTGTTGCAAATGCAATGTACAGAACGTTCCCAAAGTATTCACAAACAACTTTATGTTTCAACGTTGTGCTATATTAACAAATGAGTTTACTTGCTCATTGACAAAATTCTATAGAGATTAATTAGAAAAGAAGCCACGCTTGATATCATCTTCTATCTTCGGTATTCCTCTCAAACATTTTTTTCCCCATTGCAAGAAGACATAATTAGGCTTCTGTAAATATGTCAATATGTTTCCAGATTTATTAGTAACTCTGCAACTGAATTGCATCGGAATGTCTATAAGGAAATATCGATAGTATTAAGCAGATTTCAGCAAACTTTTATTTTTATTTGTAGTTTCTTTTTCGAGATACAGTTCAATCAACTCGATAACCCCACCTGCGTGTCATCCTGTATTCACCGAAGTGCCATAACATAATATCTCTTTCAATGTTTCTTTGCTTTCAGAATTGTAGAAGAGTGATGCTTTCTTCAGATGTGGAATTAGTAGTTCCTTTGTCTGGAATTAAGTGGTCCTTGTAGCCATCCCCAGGCTCCTTCACTATGGCATACTCTTCCCCATACTCCATCGAACTTGCAGTATTCGTTTCATTCTTTCTCCCGTCAAATCCAATGCATTCAATTTTAGCATTTTTTTTAAAAAAAATCGATTTTTGAATTATTCTGTTCTCCAATTCGCTTTATTTCCCTTTCCATTTCTTCTTATCCAACTTATTAGGCTGATCCAGAGTTTCCATGTCTTTCAAAGCTGCATTCACAATACCATCTGTAGCCCTGGAACTAACTCGATATCTGTCTGCTGTAATTGCCAAATTTCCATAAGTAAATACATTCTACTGATTCTCTCTCAGTCCGTTATTAGGAAAATGGTTGGTGTCATTGCACATGTCAGACTCAACGCTGTTGTCCACAATACCTCCAAACATTGTATCACTAGTACCTGAGGTTGCAAGTAAACATTTTCTTCTTCTTTACAGTGCCTTTTTTCTATATACTGTTTTCTTCTGTGCGGCAGTTGTACGCTTATCAAGGGACCCTAGCTGATGTGTCCGTTTCTGTCCAACAAGTGAATACCACTCAAGAATTATTCTGATCTAACATCTACCATTTAGTCTACCAATACTTTTCCCATATAACGAACGAGTACGTACGTCGAACACCTCATCGTATGATTCTAATTTACACTGAACATCTACACTTCTTTGATTACGAAAAATTTCGTTTAGTTTCATAGGAGATTCTACCAGTTGTTGCACGTTTACAACTATTCCTTCAAACTCAATATTCGGAAACGAACATGTTACCTAAATGCTTTTCTTCTCTGTAGCATCAATTATGTAACACTCGTTTGCTGTTTTGCAAGCACCAGAAAGTTTTTTCTCCGCATTTTCTTACATATAAGCAATGTCTGAACACGTCTGCTTTTCTTAGTGTCATAGATGGAGGAAACTGTGGTGCAGTTTGTCTAAATGCTGAATTGTGTATTTTGCTTCTGGTTATCATGTCAACACTAATCATTTTAATCAGTGGTATCCAGTATGTAATAATTCACCAGAAACAGGTTGTTTCATTTCCTTAAAGCCGGGTTGGTTTTCCGGATCGCTGTAAAATAACATAATTTACTGTGTTATAACACACAGTGCATAATACACAAAGTATTAAATGCTTTAATCTCAAAAACATCATTATTAGTTATTTACTACTGCCACCGATTTCTTTTAAAACATTTCCAACGAAACATAGCAAGTCTCAAAATCACAATTTTTTAATGTTGGGGTCGCGATCCCAGTTGGATCGCAGACTCTGTTCAAGGTGGTTGCGAGAAGAGATGAAAAATAAATTTAGTTAAGATTCTACAGGTTTAAATTAATCACTTTGAATGATAGTTGATATTTTCATTGCTGTTTTCATAATTGTTAAACCTATATGTAATATAATTTGTTGAACAATTTTAGATAACATAATTAGGATATTTATTTTCAAACACCGGAAATAAAATATGTTTTAAAATGAAAAGAAAATATTACACACGAAAAATCGTGGGTCGCTGATTAGAAGACATGGTAAATGGGTATCGCAGAATGATAAAGGTTGAAAAAAGCTACTCTAAATGTTTGGGTTACTATTTACAATGTTATACAATACATTGCTCATTTTTAAAACACCTATCTTTGTTACTCTCTCTGTTCATTTTATTGCTCCTCATCTTTCTCCAACACCACATGTTGAAGGTCCCTATATTTCTGCTCTAACTTCCGTAATGTCCAATACTCCATATACAACACTCGACCAACTTCTTCCATAGTTCAATATTAAGCCTGCTAGTTAAGAGTGTTCTTTTCTTATTAAATATTTCTTTGGCTTTGTCAATTCTTGACTTGTTCTCTTTGGTGCAGCAAGAACCGTAGCTAGAGATTTTGGCGCCCGGGGTGAAGTAGAATTCGCTTCCCCTATACTCAGGTCACTAAGGTTTTATTACTTTTCCTTCTTCTTTTTACAAATAAGATAAGTAGTTTTTTGCTGTTACGCCACGCTGAATTTTTAACAAGTTTTTTTTTTCCTTTTGGATAGACCATTCCAGCAGCCGAAAGTGATCAGTATGTATTATTTTACAAATAAGAGCCGTTTTCAAGAGGCTTATCTTGGACCTTTTGTTAAACTTGACAAAACTATGTTTGCTTTGTATACAAATCCGCTTGGAGAACAATTATGGCAATTTACAACTATTTACAACGTTTCATATTATCAATGACTGTTACGGAAACGTTTGGGTTGCGAGCGGAGCGAGCAATAACATGTTTAACAAATGCATTTCTTTGCAAACCGACAACAATATTGATTTAATAGGGTGCCAATACTTTTTTCAGGGCGACGCACAGTGGTTCTGATCATAAATCTAGCGGGACAAAATTAAGAACAGCAACACAGTGCAATATGTTGTCAGAAAACATCATACATAAGCGAAAACTAGTATTCCCATGAAACATAAACCCGGATGTTGTTGGAATATAAGAAACGTGCTCTGGAGTGAACCAAAAATGCAAACCATTTCTGTGAATATATTGACAAATAATTGTACATCGACTATACGATTTGCATAGTGGATGTGGATGTTTCCAGTTTGTGAACAACAGAGGAAAACCACGTGATACTTGCATAGAATGTTGAAATCGGTTACGAACAAGTGAAAGTCCGTGAACTGACTCAACGTGGAAAATAACAGAACACAACCTGAAAACCATGTGAAAGACACACACAAAATGGAAATAGACTAGTTGTTCACTGTCCGTTATCTTCACCAACAGCAGCGTCAGCAGATGCATTGGAATCATCAGTATCGCATCTTGAATTTTGAAGTAGTTACAGTTCCACATGGGGTAAACTGGTGCATCTGTTCACACGTTTGACACTGCTGATAATCGGACACGTAGAAATCAAAAGTATGTTTATCACGTCCGTCATTGTATCTCACCTAAAAAAAATGTACACGTATGATATTCCCTGAAATATTCATAATCCTTATTTCTGGTTTGTTGTGCTTCCTCCGGCATCATTCCAATAGGAAGTAAGGCTTTTGTTATCAACTGCACACAATGAATAAATACTTTATGAACCCTTTGTGGTATATAATAACACGGATACTTTTGGATGTATAAGTCTGCTGTGTCAGAATAGCATTAACCAATGTTAATGCTATACGTATAGGCGATTGTTTCAAAATGGTTACAAAGCGCCGAATCAGCTCTTCATCTACGCCAGTAATAGGAGACTCTAAAGTTGGATTCGTGAAGGCTGAATATGCCTAGAGTCAATGCTGTCACATCTGAATGTTTTGTCCGAATAAGGGGCAGATGGTTCATCTGAGAAGGTTTGCTCCACACAGATTACAATTTTGGGTTGCTTTATGGGAAGGCACGCTACAAGTATTTGCATCTATCATCGTGAGAAGGAGTTTGTGACTCACAACAATTACGCGCCCGTCTACATGTACCACTGTGGAAGAGAGAGCAGTGATTTGTGCTTTGATGTTGTCGACTTCTCTTGTTATTAGCTCCGGACTCTCCTTCTGCAGAGTAAGTTTGATGGGCCGACAGAATTTTGTCGACGAAGGAAAAGGATTCTGTCATAATATTAATTTCGTCCCTGGACTGAAACTACTCCCAACAGCAGAAGCTGTAGTCATCTGCAGTGGTACCAGGGGTACAACAAACACATTTGAGTCATCAATATCCTGATGCGTAGTCCTACTGAATTGCTTGTACTGACTTTGCCTAGAAGCACCAACACAGCCCCATTTTACTACAAGAATAACACTTGAAAGTGTACCTAAACCTACACATACTTGCTAAAAAACCTCCTCTTGCACTGACACTAAACGGTGTACAGTATCATCAAGCAACTCTGTAGGTGTACCTCTGCAGAGTAGTCGGTTATCGTAATATTCTCCGGATAGCAACGTTTTTTCGCCTCAAGAAGCACATAATAATAGGGGAAGATATCAACATTATGAGCGATACTTATTTGACGCATAGAAACGTACTGGTCATTTGTAAATTTTTTAGTCAGATAAAACGCTAATGTGTCCTCAGATATCATTTTAATATGTTTGGTGGAGACCAATAAACCTTTTTCATTTTCGTGGTTTTATCTGGGGAACAACTTCATACTTCACTGTTTGTGCAGCATCACACTTGCCTGTTGAGCGTAGATTAATTTCCGCGTCAAGATCAATCTCACCAATTGTGCGCGTTTCAAACAAAAGTTTCATTTTTCGTTTTCTAGATTTATCTGTACTCTCTTCGAACAATTTCCGTGGACGACCTTGTATGTTTTGCTGTCCTCCAACTCTTTCTGGTTCCATAAACTTCATTTGAACATTCAGCCACTTAGTGTTTTGTCTCATAAATTCTTTCCGTATATAATGACACTTTACGCACTTTCCTTTCAGTTTCTTGCAAAACTCAGTACTTTTTTTTGCACTTGCACACTAATATGGTCTTCATACGTACATACCATACTTTGTCAATATATACTCACACATACGGGCTAAGCTCTTTGATGGATTCTCTTCATTCCGCCACACATCGAAAAACTCTCATCTTGAAATGCCATCCGCCATTTCCAACTTATTAATATAAACAAAATATAATATAAACAATATTTGGTTACAAAATTATTTTACTTTTGTACCCAAACGGTTCATGTCCACACAGAATATCATTTTACAATAGCCTTTAACGGTCTGCAAATTTACTGCGATTGTCACCAAGTTTGCACTTATCACGTCTCCTGAAATGAATACACATACATGATGCACTAAACAACGCAATACACACGTTCACAACTTCCACGGTACGACGACGATGTCTGCAGTTTCATTTGGCAAAGATCCAATTCAACTCGTGAGTGTCTTACGTGTTCACGCATCATGCTTAGCGAGCATTTAATAGACGATTATCATGTGATCCGACTGACTGTGATAAACACATGATTTCTCAATGCTCTCACGCGCACCCACGTGTTTGTTTCCAGAACTGTATACGCTGGTGAATAAAACGTCATTTTCGCTTCCTTTTCAGCTAGCTGGTTAGAAACAAACCAGCTTTGAGCGGGTTATATAAAGAAGTTTACATGGTACTCGCCTATGAAAATGATTCGTGTCTTTTCCAGATATAACCATAAGAGTTTAAGAGGTACAGGCAATGTTATTTTGCTTTCCCAAAAATGAAATTAGAAATATTGCACTATATAATATATTAAAGAAGAAACAATAACAAAACCGCACTGTACAAGTGATATAATGATTAACTATGTATTGGGCGAACAGATATATCTCAATCTTTTTGAAGGACACATTCTCTCCTTGCATATTCTGCCAGAAAGAAATTAAAATACACATATTTTAAGCAAAAGGTCACTTGATCTATCTTTCTTTCGATTGTTTGTGACACTTTTAGGCTAATATATAATAATACTCAGAACACTGTAAAATCGTTTCTAAGTAAACTGATAATTGAATCACACATTTAAAGGCATACTATAATCTTCGAACAATGCCTGCCCCAGCATGGAGTATGATCCTTGCCTGCCTCCGCTCTTTCCGATCCTTACCATCATAAGTCCGTTAACAATTTTCTCCTTGTAGTTGCATATATGTCACATGTGTAAAAATTTGAAACTCTTGATACAATTGACATTAGTAGGCAATGGATGATTTTAAAATTGGCAAATCGGCGTTACACATATATGTAAAACAACCGCATTTAAGTAAACAAAAGGTAACTTAACTGTACCTTACTGCAATATTAATGGTCGTAAGAGTATAGTACAGACAATATAGTAAAGTTTAAACCGGACTTGTTAATTTGTCTCATCTCGTTTGACATAAACTATAATTGCTCCATCCTATCGATCTACCATAAACGCATGAAAAATACGGGATATTTTTTTTATATGTCTAATCTACGAAAACAATTCTGTGCAGGACAATTATTTATGTAGAAGGAGAACATAGAAACCGCGTTAAAAATATGTCATGGTTACTAAGAAATTGAAATGCAGAATCACTTGTAGTGATTACTAGCCCAGGCTAGTGTACGCTTGTCGTACCTGCCTTTCTTTCCACGCAAACCAACCTTCACTGATCAGCCTGTTCTCTCCAGATGAATCCTTACTTGCACTCGAGCTTCAAGTTGTACTTAATTCCCATAGCTGTAGTGTTAACGTGAAGTGACTACCGAGTGTTAGTTGGTACGTGTTTTCCTTATAAGTTTTAATACATGTATATGCTGGCATGTTAAAGAAATATGTACGCTATTTGTGGCAGACGCAAATAAAATAATTCAGGAAACATTAGGATATTATATAGGATAATTAGAGAGTTATGCATTTTAAATAATTATTTCTGGCAACGCATTTCAACTTTACCAGTGCCAAGCAGGGAATAGACACCCGCTAACAAAGGAATGAAGAATAAATTAATAAATTATTTCCACGAAGAGATATTTTTTTTTTTTTAAGATCAAGTATTCGTAATGTATGTTCTAAAATTCATTCGTTATTTAGCGCTGTGCTCCTTTGCTTTGAATATCTGATCACTATTTTTTTTTAAAAATCAAGCTTTCTTCAACAATTAACAATTTCAAGCATAAAAAAACAATATATCAAAAGTGTATAACTATTTTCAGTGGGGAACGGACAGAATGGCAGGAGGACAAAATGGCAGGGGACATAATGGCAGGAAATACTGGCAGGAGGACAAAATGGCTGAGGACGAAGTGGCAAGCGGAAGAAATGGCAGCGGACGGGGTCTAGCAAAATTCGGTGTAAGAAAACTCGGTGTACAGAAAATTCGGTGTACGGAATACTCGGTGTGGGGAAATTTAGGTGTAAGGTATATTCGGTGTAATACATATTGAATATTACCACTTACGATAATTTACGACACTTCATATTGTGAAAACGAAAACTATAAAATGTAACGAATAAAATGTTATTACCTATTTCTAAAAAGCATATTATTATTATTATTATTATTATTATTATTATTATTATTATTATTATTATTATTATTATTATTATTATTATTATTTTTGCCTTGAGTCCAATACCTCTTGCATGTCTTTTGCGGGGTATTACTATAAACTACTTTTCATCACACAATGAAGCTGACACTTTTTGTCAGAAATAAAACAATTACAACTATAAGCAGGGGTGTAGCCAAGGGGGGGCTCATCGGGGCCGGGCCCCCCTAAATGGTTTCCTGGCCCCCCCAAATGACCATCTTTTAAAACATCATAGTAAAATTATCTCGCTTCATTCATTGAAAAGTAACAAAGTTTATTGACAATTAATAATTTACGGTAAAATAGTACGGAGAAGTATTGTTTTTCTATACACATCGAAAAATAGCATACTATCTCTTCCTTATACCGGTCGAAAACAGTGTAGTATCTCTTCCTTATACCGATCGAAAAATAGGATACTTTTTTGTGACAGCAGATTACACAATTTACTGCGATTTATATTTGACAGTTTGAAGACACGTTTTAACAAGGTAACACCAATACAGCCATAAAACAAAGGTACTAAACTGATTTGTAAGTACAGTTTATTTTTATATGCTTTAACAAGTGTTTTAAAAGATACAGAGCAGCGTTTCCCAACCTTTTTCAACTTGCGGCACACTACAGATGTAACTTGAATTCTCGCGGCACACTCGTATAGATATTATTATTATTATTTGTAAATATAAAATACCGTGGTAATTTTTTCTGTGATTACTGATATCCTTTTCACAGAGAAGAACGCTCGATCGCTTGTTTTCCTCCGTGGTAAATCATTATGCTTATTTTTCATTCTAATTTAAAAATAGAAAACAATTACAATGAAGTATAGCACTCAGGTTTTTAAAAAATACGCTTTCTTTTCTGAGAACTGTATCCAAACTTTCATGAAGAAGGAACATCATTAAGAACAAAGAAACAAATCTCTTGAACTTTTAAAACACAAATGTAGTAATTTGTATCCATGTTTCCTTTGTCGAAAGGATTGAATGATATTTTAAAATTTCAAGTTCCGAAATAATCTGCAACATAAAAGAAGCAGTAATGGTGATAGCAATGATAACAAATACTTTTCTAACATTAAAAATGTACAGAATGTTAACAGAGTATGAAACTTAAAATTGTAGATTCATAGTAATGTGAAACACAAATGTACATTTTTCCTCATAAATATAATGTGAGACTCAATGTCTTGCAATTTGATTGGGAACCGCTGACATAGAGGATGGAAAATTTGGTGAGAAACAATGCTTTTATTGAATTTGGATTTCATTCGCTCTCTCTTTTATTTCTACTCAGTGTAATAAAATAATTGTTTTTTTAGTCACGAATAATAAATAAATATTTTTGTCAGGATATCGTAAAGAAATTAAGTGAAATTTCAAAGAAAATCAATCTTATGTAGAAAGGTTCTGTATACGAGGTCTAAAATTTAAATATAAAGGTAATCCAGAAAAGTTTTGTTGCTTTTTCACCCATCATCTTCGAACATCGATATGTCACCTAACCTGGAAGATTAAAAATAGTCCCCATCAGCATCGGCGACCTTCTGAAAACGTTCTGGAAGGCCATGGAATCCATCACGGTAGAACTTGGTGGGCCGTGAAACGAAGAAAGTATCAGGTGCATTTTGGACTTTTACTAGGGATTTGAACTGGCGTCCTCTAAGGTGATTGCCCAAAGAATGGAACAGGTGATAATCTGACGGTGCAATACCCCGGGAATATAGTGGTTGCAATATTGTTTCCCATCCAAGGCGAAAAATGGTGTCCTGAGTCATCCTAGCCACGTGGGACTTAGCGTTGTCCCGTAAACGAGGACCCATTTGCAATTCAGAAGTGATGGCTCCAAAGTTTTGAGTTTTTTCTTGAGCATACCTCAACTGCTGACACTACACAGTTGCATTGATACTCTGACCAGCTGGTAGCAGTTCCCGATGCACGATGCACCAAACACACAGAAGGACCTTCTTCAGGTAGAGCTGGTTTCGGCTGTTTTGAAATCGTTCATGGGATGCTAACCAATGATGACGGCGCCGTGGAGCTTCGTATAGGACACACTTTTTATCACATGTCAACGCCCTGTCCTGAAATGGTTCCGAAAAAGTAAATAAACACAGGCGACTGCCGCGTTGCCTTCTGGCCCGGAGTCAAAATATGAGAGACCTATCGACCCAAGTTGTAGTTCTTCACAAGTTGATGGATGTGCTGCCGAATGGTTTCTCCACGTACTGAATTATAGTCTCAGTTCCTCTTTGTACATGTGTTGGTCTTCTGGTATTTTCGGGTGTATCGTCATCGTCCGTAAACTTGTTAAACCATCGCTGCAATGTCCGTGTCGTCACGACACCCTCACCAAAGTCCTGGCATATCTTCTGTCCCGCTACAGCGGCGTTTGACCTCCATTTGAACTCGTTCAGCATACATGCTCTTACAACGCTCTGTGGATGTCCCATGTTCCCTCTGTCTTTACGCAAGTGCATGGTGTGTCTGAATTGCCACAACCAGGTAGTATGTTGGATATACCCGCACCAACAACTGACGTTTGCCTTATCTCCACTCACATTCACCTCACGGTGTGAGGTCCAATTGAACACATATCTCCACGAAAAGGGACAGAACTTTCTTGCTTACCTTTATAGTTATGCACAAAAGTATAGCGTTTGGTCCCGGGCAGTAGTTCTTGATTAAGCATAATAAAAATTATCTTGAATATAAGTTATGGATAATAATAATAATAATAATAATAATAATAATAATAATAAGAAGAAGAAGAAGAAGAAGAAGCTAAAATAGTGTTTTTAGTTTCCAGAAGGAAAACAAAATTTTCCTTTCTTTCAGGCCTCAAAAACACTAGCAGCAACACATTTTTTTGGCTTTCTACATTGTAGCTGGCCCCCCCTCAAAAACGACGGGCCCCCCTACACAAACCTGCTGGCTACACCTCTGACTAGAAGCTCAGAGAATAATTATATTAACAACTAAAAACACCTTTTCTATATAGTACATCATATAACATATACAAGGTGATTCTTTTAAAACTAACGGATTTCATTTCGGTCTAGAATTTCTAACTGAAGTCCCATTTTCATGCTGTTTGTGGCAAATGATCAAGGAACGTTGGGAGATTTATTGAATTATGTTTACTGGTTTAAATTCATTTGGGGTAATATCGGCCACGCTTCTAGAAAAGCAGCAAATATTCGCCACTGTACCGAATTGGAATTAGATGAGGTGCGGTGTGGAGATTTGAGAGTTTCTTCGTTATTTGGCAACCTCGCGGCGGTCAATAAGAAACAGGAAACTGGGCCGTTGTATTGAGAATTATGCTATGCTAATGTACCAATATCATCAGGACACAGTTACAATAATGTACTCTTTGGAGCAGCGTGATTTTATCGTTTAAAATATATTGGAGACCGGGATCTGTTGTTGCTACGCAAAGGGCAACTTTGCCTCACGTTCTGCCCCAGAAAGAAACATAATATGGTCGTTAGTGAATAAATTGCAGGAAATAGGATCCTTCTAAGTAAGGCAGGGAATCATCGGATCCCGCTGGCGGATGTTGTGGAAGATATCAGTTACCGACTCTTTAAGTCACCCAAGAAATCTCTCTGTCGTTTGTAGCGAGAAACCGGCTATTCAACATGTGATTTATGAGTGTTACAACTAACACTTAATTTGTATTCTCACTAACACTTAATTTGTATTCTTCAATTTCGCTTCAAATATCCAATATCTCATTCGAGCTGTAACGTACAATGGCGAATATTTGCTGTTTTTCTTGCGGCCTGCTCGATATTACCCCGGATGAATTTAAACGAGTAAACATAGTCCCATAAATTCCCCTTCCTCCCTTGATGATTTGCAACAAACCGCATGAAAACTGGACTTCAGTTAGAAATTCTAGAGCCAAATGAAATCCGTGAGTTTTGAAAGAATCACTCTGCATATACATACCTAAGATGCAAATATATATTGATCAAAAAAGTCTTAGTGGAAAGGGAAATATAAAGCAGGATGGTTTTATCAGATAATATTTGTACAAGTAGTTGACTTCTCCTCCAATCAGACACTTTAGTTTGTTTGCCTTAAGTTAAGATAAACAAGCACTGCAATCCTATTGTCTCCTTATTGACTTCTCCTCCAATCAGGCGTAGGTACTTTAGTTGAGGCATTTATTTTTACACCTTTGAGTAACATAAATAAACTATGTCGTTTTTGAAGAACTTAGATTTAAATATTTATTTATAAGATAGACATAAATTCGTCAGAATATTTTTGAAAAATCTACAATTTTCAACTTTACCCGTTCTGTAACCTACTTTTTTTTTTCTTTTTGAAGTAGAAAATTCTAGGAGACATCCTCCAAAACAACATAAAAACTTAAGTTTTAAATTAAATGTCGATTGGTAGCGATGGTCGCTTCGCTAAATCACACGAACGGACATCAAAAAACAAATTTCTCGTCATATAAGCTCCATGAAATGTTAAAATCCGTCGAAATCTAGAATTCAAATTATTTCACGATCACATTAAAAAAAAAAATGGTATAGTAGACAGTAAAAGTACGTTCTACACAAAGTTTGAACTAAAACTAATACGCTCATTTATTCTCAGTTGAGTTTTTAATAAATCATACGCTCTACTACAACGGATCTTTCTTTACACCTAACATTCCCCAAACCGATTTTTCCGTACACCGAATTTTCCTACACCGAGTTTCCTTACACCCAATTTTCCTGCTCCCTAGCGGACGAAATAGCAGAAGGACAGAATGGCATAAAGTTAATTTGGTAAAAGCTATAACTCCTAGGACTCGTATTTTTAGGTTTTACCTATTGTATTTGTTATTAGAAATTGTTCTTAGCCTGTTGCGAATGAAATAGCTTAGTACAGTGTGGAGTAGCATATGTTGGTGCTTGAGTAGGTATCAGTTTAGAGGTGTGTCAATCAACAAAATGGGATGAGAAAATAAAGAAGCAACCAAAGATGAAAGAAAAAAAATATATCAGAAGCTGCAACAAAAGGAGCAAATAGTTTAAAGAAATAAGGGAATTACTAAGCAATAGTTATTCTGAATCTCTTCACAGAATAAAAATAAAAATAAAAAGAATCCTTTGACCAGGAAACAAACGTTCCTTGATCGGTAACTTCGGTATAATGGCGCATTCATCATTGAAAGTCACTTTTCCATGTTCCGGGATAATGTTAAACACCGACAGAACTGCACTACATGCCTCCTTTCTTTGGTTTAAATCAGTGTAAGATAATTCTTGAACAAATTTCGGTCGATAAGTATGTAATTTAAATCATGCTTTCTGTTTATTACAGAGTTTATCGGGTATACCAACTTACGTTGACCGTTTGCGAGGTGACTTCATTGGCGATATTCCCACTGTTGCCACAACTTATCTGCGTTGTTCCTGTCTTGTTGATGATCTACTATTTCGTTGGTTTATCTTTAACAATGCCGGTAAAAAGAAAAAAAAAATAGTTTATGTTCACAACACAAAACTGTTCTATTTGGAGGGGACTCTGATCCGAATAGTGGCTGGAAAACCACACGCACCTGTTCCAGCTCTGGACCTTTCGTGAACTCAAGTACTTCTGACGATGACTTATTCAGTGGTATAACAACTTGTATCAGCATTGTTTATACCTGAAATAATAAAGAAATACATTGTAATTATGTCATACACGTTCACAGTTTATTAAACTACAGTTTACGTGGTTTGATTATTGTATACCTAAAGGGAATGGTATGGTTTTGTGCGCGTTCTGTAGTGAAACAGTTTCTTTCACTCACTGTAAATGTTTCGTTCAGCACTACATGACAACACAGCGGGAAACTGATGTAGTACGGATCACACGTTATGCTCTGGGTCCACGTCTCATATAGCCTCGCAACTGAAAGAGGCGCTTAACTTTAATCAACCACACGACAGATGTGGAACATGATCACGGAGGAAGATGGTCAATCTGATCCATATAATACTTACACTTCGACATCACAATGCAATCAAATGGAGCAAATATAGTAGATATAGTTCTTTGAACGTTTCGCCTGTTGTACTGCAAGTTTATTATGCAGCATGCTAGCATGTAAATAAATTACCTAGAATAAGGAAATAAGTATTATTAATTGAGTGCTAGATCAATATCTGTCTCAGTTGCATGTGAAATTAATACGATTAATATAGTTATAATACATTAACTACTTACAATTCACAAAATATCACATACTTTAAGAAAGTTCAGCTCTTTCGCCCAAGGCGCGTAACTTATGTAACCTTCCATTAACCTTATTTTTTTCGTAGCAAAATAAGTGAAGAAAGTAAAAGCAATATCGGAGTGAAAATTGCTTAGTAAAATAAAAAAAAAGAAAGAAAAACAGTCTAAGGTTGGCCATCCATGGATCCAGAGAAGCTATAAACCACAGAGCCTTGGTCGTTCCGACTAGTATTAATTCAGACTCGTACACATAAAGGAAAGAAATGATCATAATTCCGAAGAAGATCATTCTTGTAGTTGGACCTTTATGTACACTAGCCATTAAACCGGACACAATACTGAGTGACGCAAATAAACACAACTTGATGAAGTCTTAGGCGATCACGTAAACCAATTGCTGACAACTTTATCAGACGACTAGCTTTCGAATTCGATAGAGACTGTTGACTTACGGCCCATTGTTAGATTATGGCTCTATATTAAGCTTTCACGAAAGGTAGGCTTTCTTGGATGTTACCTTCATCACCAATACACATTCGCTATAAGCAGACATAAAATATAGGCGTGAAAGTTCAAAGTTCTCCACCGAACGAGATGCCAGCTATCAGCTATTCTCTTTAAGAAAGTTTATATCCTTAATATAGCTTATTAGAGCCTTTATACGGAACTACAAACTCAATAAACCGTTCGTATTATTTCCATAAGAAAAAAAAAGTAATTAATAAGAAACTTAAATTTCAAATAAAATAGTTATATCACATATTTCGTTAACATATGTATCAAAAAATAGCTATATTGTTACATATGTTACTGAACATTGAGTCTGTTGTACAAACTCCGTATAGCATACATGGAACTTATATCGTACCTATCTAATTCTCTCCTGGAGCTTGTGATTGTCGAAATGTATTTATTTGATAGTGTATGTGCACACCAATATTTATATTTGTTCGATTTCAACATTAAGACATTTTGTCCAACTTATTTGTAATTTTAACCAATATAATATGTTATATCTCAATTATAATATATTAACCCATATTTATGAGTGACGCAATATCCTGTAAAACCAAATTTATAGAAAGCATTTGTTTAAATATTGCAATTCGCAACATATACACAGCTAGGTGACTATTTTTTTCATTTATTTATTTATTCTACTGTTGGGAGGATAATACTGATAGAGAAGGGCAATTCTTGCACTTACTCTTATATGTAAATTATTGTTAAGTTTAGATGCACGTAATTTGGTATTTAACTCGTTCGCATCCAAGATATATATTTGTCTCATTGCATGAAACACTCCTAAATTTGTATTATATTATTTAAAATGTGTCAATTTTTGTGCGTTGGATGTTAAAGCTTCGGGAATTCAATAAATCAGATTGAATATTAATATATATAAATGCAAATTTATATATAACTAGCATCAATTACCTGCTTCGCTGAGTTAAATTTAAAAATGGTAGTAATATGTTCAGTTAATCAGTCACTTTTTACTATTACTAAAGTGATCTTTGATATCGGTTACTTTCGATAATGTTTATATATCCCCTCCTCTTCCCATGTTGCGGACACGACATCGGTCATATCATTGTTCATTTCTGCGACAACGAAAACTATAAACTAGACACTGATATTAGTCATTTCGATCATTTTTATATATCCCCCTCCCCCAAGTTGTGAGGCTGAATTTGGATTTAAACAGCATCAGAAGTGTCATTGTTCATTTCAGTGGCCTGGGAATCTATAGATCCGGCACTAATATCGGTCATTTTAAGTCATTTTTATATCTCCCTCTCCCCTTCTCCCAAGCTGAATTTGGATGTAAACAGATTCGGAAGTGTTACTGTTCATTTCAACGACCGACACTAATGTTGATCATTTTCGATAACTTTTAAATCTTTCTTCTCTTCCCCTATCCTACTTTGCGCCGTCAAAGTTAAATGATAAAAATTATACCAGACCCGAAACTCATCAAGGTTGAAAATTTGATCGAGATCGGTTGGGTGGTTCAAGAGTTAAACTTTATTTATTTTTATATATAAATCTCCCCCTTTGCTTCCCTTCCCTACGTTGCTCTGTCAAAGTGAAATGATAACAAAAAAATAATTTCAGAAAAAAAAAACGTGATCTACGTTGAGAGTTTGATCAAGAATGGTCGTTTGGTTCAAGAGTTATTAAGTTTTATTTATTTCCTTACAATTCCCCCTCCATCTCTTCCCCTAAGCTGTACCATCAAAGTGAATAGCTAAAACCATTATCAGGCCAGAACTGCATCTACGTCAAAACTTTAGGTTAGGATTTAGATTTCTGGGCTTTCGGCATCTAAGACCATTTAGTCCTTCACGTTTTGAGGGATGACGTCCCTCGGGGAGCATACAATACGGGGAAAGGGAAGGAAGGAAGCGGCCTGGGACCTATAAGTCAAGTACCACCCCGGCATTTGCCTTGTGTGAATGAGGAAAAACCAGTAAAACCTCATTCAGGGGGACTGGCATGACAAAGCGTTTTTACACTTTTTCGACCGAGTGCCCCCACCGGGAATCGAGCCCGAGACTGCTCACATCGAAGGCGACAGCGTTAACGACTACGATCTATGTCAAAAATTTGATCGAGATCGGCCGGGAGGTTCAAGAGATTAGAGGTCACAAACTTTCACTCTCAGATTAGGGGTAGGAGCATAGTCACTTTCAATTACTAGTCTTTGGCTAGAAGGGGCTCTGCCCCCCCCAAACCCCACTTTTATTCGGCCTAAGGCTTCGCATCTCTCATGTACCAGCCTTTGCATCAAATAGTGAATGTCGTGCATTTGCTCTTCATATTCCCCGAATTTGACCAGCTGGGTTTTTCGCCCCACACCCCCGTATTTCCTCGGCCTACGGCCTGGCACCTCTTAAACCCACAATTCTGCCGAATTTATTTTTTTTATTATTTCAAGTATCAACTATTTATTTTGTTTCCCAAGAAAACGGCAATTTAAATAACATGAGAATTTCTTGATTCCCCTTTAGATCCCTTAAAAATTAAATATATATATTCACTTTTTGGCAATTTTCCTGCAGATTAATCCCGGAAGGCTACAATCATGCCAAATTTCATCATTGTAATCCTGCTAGAAGTGCCTAAAAAGTTTGAGGGTGTAGAAGACGTACCATATAAATAATATGGGAAAGAGTTTTTCTGTTCACCTTAAAATCACTCTAAAGTTGGAAATTTTTAACTTTTGGCGATTTACTTATGTAACGTTAACGGAAACGTACAAGCATACCGAATTTCAAGTTTCTATTCCGATTGCAAGTACCTAAAATATGAGATTATAGTTCCAATAAGGCCCATTTAAATAACATGGGAAATTTCCTTATCTTCCGTTTAGACCCCCTAAAATTAAAAATATCCACTTTTGGCATCTTTTATTGGTTAGTCCCGAAAATCCACAAACATGTAAAATGTAATCATTCTAGCCTGTATGAAGTGCCCAATAGTTTGGGTATGTAAATGGTGTCCCATACAAATAACATGGGAAGAACTTTTATAAATCCACTCTAGTTTTGAAAATGTTTATTTTTACTGATTGACTTAGGTAGAACTACCGAAAGCGTAGAAGCGTAACGAATTTCGACTTTTTATTCCAATTTCAAGCACGTAAAATATGAGATCATAGGTTGAAAACATTTAAATAAAGTGAGAAATTCTTCATCCCTCCTTTAGATCCCCTAAAAATACAAATATTCACTTCTGGCAACTTTTATGTCGGTCTGTCCCAGAAGTCTACAATCATGTCAAATTTCAACTTTCCACGTCAACCAGAAGTGCCCCTTTAACTTATGAATTCAAGATTCGCCTTTCAAGATTTGCCTAATGCGAAATTATGTTGGTAGTACTGACAAGAAATGACAAATTTTTTTACTAGTTTTTAACCAATATATGCCCAGAATATTTTTGTCACGAAATTAAGTAATATTGTAAACATTAATAATAGCGGTGTGTAAGAACCAGAATATATACCACCAACGATCATGCCTCTTTGGCAGTCCGTCAGGTAGTCTACTTTACCGCACCACTTTCACACCACGACACTCACAGGTGAACTGGTTACGGCTGACGGAAGAGGAAGGTCCACATGACACTTTCTTCTTCCGTCAGCCGTAACCACTTCACCTGTGAGTGTCGTGGTGTGAAAGTGGTGCGGTAAAGTAGACGACCTGACGGACTTCCAAAGAGGCATGATCGTTGGTGCCCGTCTGGTTGAAGCTTCAGTGGCAACAGTGGCGAACATTGTAGGGGTATCGAAAGGCACTGTGTCCAATGTCACGAGGACATACACAATTCATGGGCAACGACGTCTGCAAAGCACAACAGTGGGCGAAAGACAATCGAGTCAGATAGGGACCGGAGGGCATTAAAACGGATTGTAGCAACGAAAAAGAAGACCACTACAATGAAAATTACGTCTAAACTCAATTCCGACCTACACAACCCGGTTTCATCGAAAACTGTGCGACGGGAACTTCATAAAAAGAAAAATTCTTGGCAGGACCGTTATCCCCGAACCCCTGGCCACAGCAGTAAATGCGAAAAGTCGTATCCACTGGTGCAAGGACCACAAGGCGTGGACTCATGAGCAGTGGAAATACGTAATGTGGTCCGACAAATCGACCTTCACTTTGTTTCTAACAAACGGTCGTGTTTACGTATGGAGAACACCGTCGCAGGCCTATGATACAGACTGTCTGCTCTCAACTGTAAAGCATGGGATGCTTCTGTTACAGTATGGGCAGTGATATTGTGGTTTTCCGCAGGTCCCGTCATAGCCCTGCATGGAATGATGAATGTTAAGGCGTATGAAGCCATTTTGAGAGATCTACCCATGGCCCAAATATTGTTCCCTGATGGTGATGGCATCTACCAAGATGGTTTGGCACTCTTTCACGCTCCAAAAATGGCGAAATCATGGTTTGCGGATCATGACCAGGAGCTATCACACCTATCCTGGATCCCACAATCAACAGATCTGAACATCATTGAACCATTGTGGTGTGAGTTAGAAAGACGTGTTCGGTCTCATTACACCACCCCCAAACAGCATCATATTGATATAACGGGGAGATGAGAACTGATGGAATGTGATGGCACCCGTTACACCAATATGATTGTATATCCATTCTATAAGAGTAGATACCTAGCTGAACGCCCTGAACGGTTTGCAACTCCAAGAAATCCGTCTTCGATCTTGATGGTCCGAACATTTGTGATCACTGTGTCGTGTCATTTTTCATTCGGTGTTCATGGTGCAAGTTAATGGTTTGTTTTGAACATTTCGTGAATGTCGATGATGTCCATTTTGTGAAGTGTGTTACATATATACCAAAGAAGGTTGATCTCTGCACCTGCCGGACACGTATTTTCTATCGCCCTTCTGATGCATATGGTGAGCCATTAGCAGCTAATATTTTTTTTTTTTCTGTCATCATTGTTCACACTACACTTTCAAATGAGCCTTACTAGAGAGATATTGCACTTCCAATCTCGCACTCAAGGGGTTCCTCGTAAGACATGACATGGCCTGACGTTGGTCATTTTCGATTATTTATATATATCCCCTCTCCACCCATGTTGCAGGTCACGGCTTCGCAAGTGTCATTGTTCATCTCAACGATCCCGAAAAGTATGAACTCGACACTAATAATGTTAATTATATATATATATATATATATATATATATATATATATATATATATATATATATATATATATATATATATATATATATTACCAATACCAATTATATATGACGGTGTATATATATCCCTCCCCTTCCACATTTTTACGGGTCTCAATTTGGATTTAAATGGCATCAGAAGTATCACTGTTCATCTCAGCGACCTCATAAAATATAGACTCGATATTAATATCGGTAATTTCTTATTATTTGTAAATGTTTTTCCCCCTCCTTTAAGTTACATCGTCAAAGTGATATGACAAAAATCATATCATGTTCGAACTTAATCTAGGTTGAAAATTTGATCGAGATCAGTCTGGTGGTTCAAGAGTTATTAAGTTTTATTTATTTTCATATATTTTCCCTCCTCGCCTCCCCGAACTCTATAAACAAACTTTCCAAACTTGAACTTCATATATGTTGTAAATTTGATTTAGATCGATCGGGTGGTTCAAAAGTAATTAATTCATGAATATAATCACCTTTATTTTTATATTTCTCCCTCTATACCCTTCCCTACGTTACTCCTTCAAAGTGAAATTATAAAAATCATTCCAGTCCCGAACCTTATCTACGTTAAAATTTGATCAAGATCGGTCGGGTGGTTCAAGAGTTATTAAGTTTTATTTGTGTTTTTTCTCTATGTCCTCCTCCTCCCCCTCTCCTAAGTTGTACCGTCAAAGTAGATAGCTAAAAACACTCCTAGGTCAGAACCACATCTACGTTGAAAATTTGATCGAGATCGGTCAGGCGGTGCAAGATATTAACGGGATGATCTACCTTTTCTTGGCACAAATATATATATATATATATATATATATATATATATATATATATATTGAACCTTATGGGGAGAACATGGCTACGGAATTTCCTCATTTTCTAAGGAAATAAGTATCTTTAATGGGAAAGAAGAATTTTGCAGCATTCTACAGAAGTTCATTAACGGGTTGAAATACTTAAGTTGTATATTTGTCTGCTAGTTTAGCAGAAATAAATTATTTAAAAAATAAATAAATTAGTTTATTTTTATACAAATTATAATATGTCTAACTTTGGAACCAATTATGGTACAAAGATCAACCTTTTTTTGTTTTGTTCCTTGAGAAGAAACGAATCTAATAGTTTTGATCACAACCATATCTGATACGCCAATTAAAAAATAGTATTTTAATATAAGTATTAAAGTCCACCTGTCAAGAAGTTTGACGAGGGTAAGGCATCCGCGCCCACCCTTTTCTTCTGTTTTCGTCCCGAGAGATATGAAGGGAAGGGTCTTCACAAATCTCTTTCAGCTATGTACACAGATCGTTTTCACAGCAGGTGTCAATGCGAATGTAAACATCCTGTCCTCACGTTCAATAGCCCAAGTTCGGTCACTTTCTCTCTCTCTCTCTCTTCCGAGGAGGTGTTTCTACCCCGCAAGAAAATTATAGATATGTAGAGAAAATGGTGATAAATTATTTGTGATAGCCTGATGATAGACAAGCATTCTAAAATGTCTTCGAATTCCAAAAAAAATGTATCGACCATAACTTTACCATCTGGTTATTTTCAGGAGGCAAAAGTTTTATTATTATTATTATTATTATTATTATTATTATTATTATTATTATTATTATTATTATTATTATTATTATTATTATTATTATTATTATTTGGAGTTAGAGTGCAAAGCCACGAAGAAGCATATGGCTCCATTGGCCAAACATACACATAGCTGCTCCCATTCAGAACATCTCTTTGTGCGTTAGAAAACATGCTATAACAATGCACCCCTCGCAAAAATCTAATTCAACTCTTATTGACCTCAGTAGCGCTTACTAATAGCGTAAATGCTATAAAACAGGCATTTGCAAGTAGGAACAGGGATTGGCCGAATCACAGTAATCTTACTGTCGTCACGGGCTGTAAAAGGTAATGACATTTTCACAAGAAATAATTATCGGATAATTTAATAACGGACATTTTCGCGGGCTGGATAAAAGAACTCGGAGTGTCAGATCCGGCCCGCGTTTGGATATGCCTGCGTAAACATTCAACAAAAATATTTCCCCCGTAGCACGCCTCTTTGTATTGAAGAGAAGGCTAGTTCCGAGAAATGCCCAAACAATAGTAAGGAATTTGAATGGCAAGTTCTGACCACCAGTCAAGTGGTTTTGGTTACCGACTTCATTTTCAATAACAAGAAAATTTGTTTTGGCAGAATTCATACGTTTTCCTTTCCTCATTACAAGGTTTAGTGTAGTGAAGATACAGCCACCATGATTTACTATTCCACGTATATCGGTTTTTGACTGATACTTACTTTTTATCAGTAAATGAATGTCGAGCTCGAAAACAGTGCACAGTAAGTATTATTATTTCAGTGGAACTTTTCAAATGTTTTGTGGCGCTATAAGTCAGCGAAGACACACAAAACCACCACGGCCGGCGCATAGTATGGGAAACTTGGCTGCTTTGTTGATATGTGATAACAATTTCGCAAAGCCTGCCAAAACAATAATAATATTATTAAATTCAATTCTGAACACGAATCATTTGATGATTCTTGTATAGAGCAGAAATATGAATACTACCCAGAGAAACATTATAGGTTTTTCATGATGTAGGTGTGGAGAAGAATGATAAAATAATTAGATCAAAAGTAAAACTTATGGGAAAGCATTGTTTTATTAACGCTTTGACTGGCCATGGACATTTTTGAAGATGGACTATGGCGCCAACTTATGTTTGCCTTATGGTCACCACCAGGCCACGAAGCGATATTCAAATAATACCTACCTAGAGACCTCAATATTCAATATTCCAAGTTTTCTGAACCAGATCTGGGCTCCTGGGGGGAAAAATGCGTGAGCCACATATGACTTATGGGACGTCAGAGTGAAACATTTAAGTCTAGGCCCTGTGAGCCATACGTGGCTCACATGAAAAACAAGGAAATTGACACTTTTTTTTATTAATAATAAATTGTTGCATATTATTAAAATATATTTCTTTTACAGTTTTAATTGTATGCAATAATGTATTATTAATAAAAAGTGTTAATTTATTTGTTTTTCATGTGAGCCACATATGTCTCACAGGGCCTAGACGTAAATTTCTTTCTCTGAGGTCCCGTGAGAGACATGTGGCTCACGCATCTTTTCCCGCCAGGAGCTAGATCTGGTTAAAAAAAAAACTTACAACTTACATTGAATATTGTAGTCTCTAGGTACGTATTATTTGAATATGCTAAATTCTAAACTGCGAAATACCACAGCTGAATAAAAACCCAAAGAAGTTACATTTCACATTTTCAGCAAGTTAACATTTTCACATATTTTCCGTGGATATGGATGTATAATTCGAAAAGCTAATTGTCATGCAATATAGTCACACACTTGACCCAAAACACCGTATTGAAAAAGAAAACATAATACTTTTCGTAGAGCCTTATGTAAGTGCCAAACGAAAGCCTATGCGTGAGTCGTGTACGGCTCACGGTCAGTTTCAGTGTGAGCCATATATGACTCCCGGGATCTCACGGAGCAGTTTAGTATGACCATATTATGTATGTTTGTATGTATGCATGTGTGTGTCGTGGATGAATAGTTACGCTCATCCCTTATAATCAAGGAGTCCCTTGTTTGATTCCCGATGGAGACACAAGTGGTTCGGATCCTACGTTAAGCTGTAGGTCCCACCCATAGGACGTCATCATTATGAAAGTATGTTCTTTTCTGCATCATGCTTCTTGTTTCAACTCTTTAGGATAAATCGAGACTAACTGACAGTGCGTAGTCTTAGTGTGGTAGGCGCGGAAAACGAAAAAGTCAAAGAAAACAGGGCTTTGCTCCCTTGTCCCCATATAACAATGCACAGTATGGACACCGTTCCAAATGGGTCTTATAGAAGCTGTCATGGCAACATTTTTGTATAAGACAATTAGTGTGTGTCGTCTGCATGGTTGTCTGGGGACAAAAAAGGGCAAACATGTTTTTTCAATAAATTAATTAATTAATTAATAAAAGAAAACGTGCATTTTTCAATTCCCATATCCTCGTCCTAAGAAGGCGCTTAGCGCAACGAGCCTAAACTTTAAATGCTTTGAAAGTTATTTTTTTTTCTTTTTTGCGTATGCAGCTTCTTGTTTCAACTCCCTAGGACAGTGATGATTTCAGGGGTGATTCTGGGGGGGGGGATTTTCCAAAGAGCTACGAAGTTCACTTCGATGCTTGAGATCTTCGCAGAAATTTCTGTGGGGCACGCAATTTTTAGTCGCTTTCCCCCTCTGTGCGTGGTGCCTCCGGAGGAAATGATCTGAAATTAACACTGCTATAGGATAATTCGAGATTGGCTTACAGTGCTTAGTCTTAGCGAAGTAAGCACGAGAAACCAGAAATATCACAAACAAAAACAGGGCTTTTGCTCCGCTGTTCCCCCGTGAAAATGCACGGTTTACACACAATACAGATTGCATCTAACAAGGCTATTTAGAGAACGTCTTATAGAGCATTTGGTGTGCAATGTTGTCTGCGGACAATGAGGCAAAACCGTGTTTTTCATTAAAAAATTGAGTATTTTAAATTTCCCTCGCCCCCTCAGGAGACGCTTCTTCAACTAGACCGTATCCTGCCTCTTTCTCCTATTCTCTAGGCTCTAGGCCAATTAGGACTGACAGGCATTTGAATAAGTCTATTACTTGGTTGCCTAGTAATTAGCCATCATATTGGCTGCCATATTGGATTTAGACTAATGTTCTCTCATGTTACCATGTAAAATATGTCTTGTCGTGATGAAAGCTACCAGAAAAGGTAGGTTTCGTTTAGTCCTGAGGAAGTACGCTACATCCTAAAGTAATGCGTGCATATACGCATTTCTAAGTTTGTATCGTTATACAAGAGTGTTGCCAGGTTGTAAAGTTTCTAAATGGCAAAAAACAATGTCATATTTAAATTCATCGGCCCAAGAAACCTATACGTTGACACCAAAATTATCTTTCTAAGTGCCTTGGTTCACGATATCTCTCTTTATATATATATATATATATATATATATATATATATATATATATATATATATATATATATATATATATATAGAGAGAGAGAGAGAGAGAGAGAGAGAGAGAGAGAGAGAGAAAGAGAGATTTGCGTAGGGCGGCGGCCATATTGGAAAATGACGGCTACCAGGAAAACACCTCAAATTTGAAATATATTCCCAAGACATTGTAAAAAAAAAAGAAAAAAAAACTCAGGGGACACTTTTTTTACGGACACCTATATATGGGGGCCAGGACTTTACATTGTCGGAATCCTGTGGGCTCACCCCTCTGCCCCCCTTCCTCTCGCCACTACTGTATGCTATAATATTTGTCCGGAAGGGGAAAAAGTTCCCACAATAACAGCGTTTTTTGATATATACTGTTCTTCCCGCGCACTCTAGAATGCATCTTGATGAACTTCCAGAGGTAACGGGGAAAAGAGGATACTTCACATCACATCTTCCAGTCTCTTAGTATGGAACCATTGAGGGAGACAAACTCTATAAAGCTAACAGTATTTGGCAGCTGACAGGTAATCTCAGGAACTGGTCGAGAACCTGTTTCATTCAGACATCCATCCCCCCCTCCATTTCAACAACCCCCGCCCTTTCCGCGGTCAAGCTTAGAGAGGGGCGTGACTTACCCTCGTCAAACTTTGACAGGTGGACTTTAATACTTATATTAAAATACTATTATTTTAATTGGCGTATCAAATATGGTTGTGATTAAAACTATTAGAGTCGTTTCTTCTCAAGGAATAAAACAAAAAAAAAAAAAGTTGATCTTTCTACCATAATTGGTTCCAAAGTTGCACATACTATAATTTGTATAAAAAAGAAACTAATTTATTTATTTTTTTTTATAATTTATTTCTGCTAAACTAGCAGACAAATATACAATTTAAGTATTTCAACCCGTTAATAAACTTCTGTAGAATGCTGCAAAATTTTTCTTTCCCATTAGCGATACCAAGTTCCTTAGGAAATGAGGAAATTCGGTAGCCATGTTCTTCGCATAAGGTCCATTTTTTTTTTTTTTTTTTTTTTGTGCCGAGAAAAAGTGAATCATCCCGTTAAGAGTCACAAACATAGTCACTTTCTATTTTATAATATACGCTTGAAATTAGAAGTACAACATACATTTCTTCATCAAGGTGAACTGCAATTCCGTAAGAGAAATAACACATTCAGAAAGAATACTGTACACAGAAAGCCGTTACCAGTAAGAACTTCGAACTTCTCCACTAAGATCAGCAACTATCAAGGTGTGGCTTGATGACTTCCAGTAGTAGCAGATCGTTATGAAAGAAAATAAAACGCGATTATTTAATAACACTACAAATGTTGCGAAAATGCAACTATGGGCGTATATGGGTTAAATTTAACCTTATGACGCCAACCTGCCAAATATTACGTTAATGTCTACCTGGGGTCCGTGCGGACTCCAACCAATAACATTGTTAGTACGCACTTTTTATTTGGTTTTATTATATTATTAAATGCAGTTGCTTAGTTTTATTTACTATAATATATATATATATATATATATATATATATATATATATATATATATATATATATATATATATATATATATATATATATATATATACATTGGCGTAGCAATGGCCTTTGGCGCCCGTAGGCAAAATCCCTAGTGGCACCCTCGCCCATCGAATAGGCCCATTGCATGACCATCTACAACTTAAGCTGACAGAAAGAGGGCGCCGAACGAGCAAGAAGAAAAGAAAAGTGTTGGAAATGAGTAGGCGATGTGTCGTTCCGGAAAGTATTGGCGCCCTATTAATTCAATATTATTGTCGGTTTGCAAAGAAAGAGATTTCGTAAGTATTCTTGCTCGCTGCGCTCGCAACTCAAACGTTTTAATAAGAGTTATAATAAGCTTTTACTTATTACTTAAAGTTTGTTATTGTCTATGATTTTTTAATGAGAATGTGATATACGAAGTGTCGAGAGTACTTATAGTGTACGCAGGAGCATGTTCAAAATCAGAAACGGTAGAAGTCTGAAATATTTCGGTATTTTGATGGTGATGAATATGGTTAAGGCGGATTTTCATGTGTCCTTTACCTCCGTGAGTTGCGAGCGATTGTGCTAAACAGCCAATGAAATCACGCATCGGAGATGGCGCGCTACATTCGCGTCAGAGTAGAAATTTGTTCAATTCTGACGGAAGTAGCGCGCGTACACTATTGTATTCACTGACTAACATGGCGGAAGTCGCAAAATTTCTATTTTACGCATGCGCATTAGCTAGGGAGTAGTAATTTGGCGCAATACACGCACGGATGTATGAAAACGAAAATAATTTACGGTGAATACGCTACATGTGATGCTTCCGTTCTAACGCGGGCATGAAAATCCGCCTTTAGTAATCCCGCTTTTCTACCCAGGGATTAATCACGACGGTGAGAATTAACCCTTTCCGGATCCTGGCTTTTTGGGCTATTTTTTAGACTTTCAGTCAAGCAGCTACTGTATCGTCACTATTTACCCTAGGATCATGGTTCATACCTCATTCTTTTCAAAATGGAGCTGGCTTTCAAATGGTACCACTTGCGTGCTCATACCGTATACCAGAAGCGGGGAAAAATGTCAAAGTGAAAATTTCGGAGGGAATTTTTTTTTCTCGAACTTTGCCCCCCCCCTGGACCCCCTGTGTAATTGTAGCCATCTAAAAAAATCTGAGAAATAGTACTTGATATACTGAATGTGTTTGCCAAATTTCAAGTTTCTATCTTGAATAGTAAGGGCGGGAGAATTTTTATCAAAAATTCCTACAGTGCCCCAAAGTACCATAAAACACTATGATCTCAGGGGAAAAAAAATCCTGAGACATCCCTAATTACCCTAGGACTATAATCCGCCAATCATTCTGTTCAAAATAGAACTGTCTTTCAGGCGGTACCATTCATATGTCTCCATCATGTATCTAAGGCGGAAAATTCCTGAAAAAGGGATTTTTGGGGGAAAATTTCCCTTTTTTCAACTTTTGACCCTCTGGACCCCCGCTGTTTTTACGCAGAAATCGGAAAAAAACTTCTGGTAAATACTACTCGGTGGACTGAATGTTTGTGCAAAATTTCAATATTCTACGTGAAAAAATAGGCCCTCCAGAAAAAAATCCCTACCATGCCCCACTTTTACCCTATACAGAAGTATATTTGGATAAAAAGTCACTGAGACTGCCCTAATTACCATAGAATAATAATTCGACCGTCGTTCTCTTCAGAATGGAACTGCATTTCAGACGGTATGACTCACGTGGTCCTATCATGTTTTTTGGCGGGAAAATGACGAAATACGGGATTTTTGTGGTAAAAAATCTCTATTTTTACCCCTTTGCCCCTCTGGTTCCCCCTGTTTTAGCACTGACATCGGAACAAAAAATCTGGTAAATAGTACTCGGTAGACTGAATGCTTGTGCAAAATTTCAATCTTCTACGTTCAAAAATAAGCCCGCCAAATATATATATATATATATATATATATATATATATATATATATATATATATATACCGACAATGCCCCATATTTCCCTATATATAAGTATATTTTTCAAAAAATCCCTGATACGTCCCTAAATACCCTAGAATAATAATTCGACCGTCATTCTCTTCCGAATGGAACGTTCTTTCAGACGGTATGACTCACGTGGTCCTATCTTGTATGTGAGGCGGGAAAATGACGAAATACGGGATTTTTGGGTTAAAAAATCCCTATTTTACCCCATTTTCTCTCTGGTCCCCCCCCCTGTTTTAGCACTGACATCGGAACAAAAAATCTGGTAAATACTACTCGGTGGACTGAATGCTTGTGCAAAATTTCAATCTTCTACGTAGAATAATAAGCCCGCCAAAAAATATTGAACATAGGCTTAGAAAATGAGAAAATATTTTTTGAATTATGACGTCATCAACTCCTATGTCTGGACGCAAGACTGTCTGAAACCATACGTAATGTCTTCTACAAGGCCTCTGGACTTGGAAAACAAAAAAAAAAAAAACCAAAAAAAAAGGACGAAAAAGCTCAAATAGAAGAGAAATAACGCAATGTACCATGAAAAGTGCATATGGTACAAATTGTACCATAAGGTCCCAAAGGGATAAGGTATGAAAATGAGATGACTGAAGGGACACACGCAAGCTGGTGTTTGTGCAGGTATGTTTTAAAAAAATGAAGGTAAACAAAGGGAATGATAACATCTTCGAACTTGAAGCAGTTCGTAGAGTAGGGGCTTAAGGGATCAGGACTTAACCCAATTTCGTCTCTTTCAAAGACTGATCACTACCAGTGCTTTTTAAAATGCCATTGACATACGAAATGCTTAAAATTTGAAGGAATTTATTGGGATAATTTATCCATACTTGTATAGCCAGGATATTTTTTGTGCATCCGTATCTAGTTGTGTATTATTTGATCTACATACACACATACAAAATATAAACATATTTTTAACATGTTTATTAATAATAAATAACTTTAAATTCAGAATTTTCATTTATTAAGAATCAAGTAATTATTGTAATTTCAAAGATATTTAGTAGACAAAGTTTATTTTGGATTTTAAATACAAACATTAAACAAATCCTTTATCTCCATCGATCAGTATTGAGAAATTAAAAAAAAAAAAAAAAAGACTCCTTCTGAATTTCCGTTACATTTCACAAAAGATTTTTTTACCGTAAAAGAATCGAAATTAAAGTACTATTTTGGTAGTCATTTTAAAGGCACGTATTTTAAAATGTATTGAAATTTAATTTCTTATCGATGGTATGAAACGTGGTAAATAGTTGCAAATTTTCGTAACTGTTCTGCAAGTGGATTTGTATACAACCAAAGGTAGTTATGCGAAATGTAACAAAAAGTCCAAAATAAGAGTCTTGAAAACAACTCTTATTTGTGACAGAATACATGGTGATCGCTTTTGGCTATTGCAATGATTTGTCCAAACAGGTTGATAATTCAGCGTAGCATAACTACAAAAGCTGCTTCTCGTATGTGTATATCTAAAAAAGCAAAGCTTGATAACGTTAGTTTGGGGGCGCCGAATTCTACTTCGCCCTGGTTGTCGAAACATCTAGCTACGGCTCTGAATGTATAAACCAGTATTACCAAAACAATTTCAAATGAATTTAACCAGTGCGCGAATTAGATCATTTATATGGGGGGGGGGGGTTAAAATTAAGCCAACAAGACGTAGAATCTGAAGATGTAATAATATTGCAAAATGTGACAATAATGCCTTACCTCCCCCACACACATAAACATGATGTGACATCTGTAATAAATAATTGATTTATTAATTCAGTAAATTTACTTACGGTAACTATATATGTTTGCACACACCGCACCTAACCTTTCTGAACGTGTTTAAATGTTGAACTCATTCTTGTGCTCGTAGCTCTCTAAGGTTTATTTACTTAATAATTCGGATCGAGCAATAGCAATGATCACAAGTATGCATTAATTTTTCCCTCATATTGAAATCTTACACTTTGGGTTATTACACACAGCCTTGCGAAAGAAAACAAACTTCATTATTACGAAAACCACTAAAATTATCACTTAAACCACCGCCCGCTGGACGGGAGGTTCGCTCATTGCTGTCATTCACTGCCTGCTCAAAGACCCTTCTTCCTATTGTTTTCTCTGAACAAATTTCTTCGAAATTTGACGCTAGGGCGCAACACAAGCACACCCTACCCTCAAACTTCACAGCAAATATCACCATACAGAGTGAGGTATATTTCTGTCGTGGTTTTACGATATGTTGTTACCTGCTCGATATATTTTGAAAAATTGTATATTGCTGTGTTCCTTTTTGTAAATCAAAACAAGGAAAACCAGAGTTTCGTGGTGTATCTTTCCATGAAATACCTTCAGAAACTGAACTAAGGCAGAATTGGTTTAAAGCAATATGAAGAGAGGGAGAGAGGGAACATCCAATTGAAGCGCGTGGGTTCCTTCTGATCATGCAGTAGTTTGTAGTTTACATTTTCAAACTAACGATTACAGGGAAGATTGTAAAGTGAGAAAATTAAAACAGAATGCTGTTCCGAACATTTTCCCAAATTATCCAGCTTACAAGCAACCTCCCAGGAAAAGAAGCAGAAAGGAAAAAGAGTCTCTGTCAGTTGAGGATGTATGCCAATCAAGACCTGTCAGGGTGGAAGAAGGTAAGTTCGTATTTTTTATTTAACGATTGCATTTCGAATATATAGGATTGTTTCAGGCCTGTATCCACGGAAGGGTATGGGAGGGCCGGACCCCCTCAAATTTTCACTGATCTAAAAGTTTCACGGTAGGCTTGCAAATGAACTATAACATGGCTGGATCGGTCCTCCTAACTTCTACCGCTCCCCTCAAAAATTTTGGGTTGGCTATAAGTCTAGATTGTATAACGATGAATAATTGTGGAAGTAAATACTCTTACTACTACCACTAAATAATAATAATAATAATAATAATAATAATAATAATAATAATAATAATAATAATAATAATAATAATAGTGGTGGGTGAGTGGTTAAGCTCGTTGTTTCGTAAGCAAGGGGTTCGTTTCGAGTCATTTTAAATGGGTGCTTTAAAAATATGTTTGATTTCTTAAAGAACGCAGCAAAGTAGACCTTAAAGCTCATATAAAATATGGTCATAAACAACTTTAGACATTTAATCAAATGCATTATTTATATTATTTATTTTTATTTATTTAGTTGTTATAATTATTTTACGAATCTTTCTAATTCAATTCGTAACAGTCTTACTACATATATTTTTTTTCTGTATTTTGTTTTTCAGGTGTAGCAGCCATTCAGGAAGGTTTCCCAACGGACAATGATTGTAATGATAAAAAAAAATCTTGTGATGCTGGTATCTTTTCTTTCTTCCTTTTTTTTTGTTTTAAAGATGCATTATCATATACATTCGTTGAAATAATACTTTATTGGAGTTAGAGTTGTGTTGTGTATGTTCATCATGGTACGGATTACAAGACTTTGCCTTGGTGAAAGGCATACGTTATTCGATTTTTTTTTTTTTTTTTGAAATGACAATGATAATGAAGAAAATGCACATATAATAAGCGACCATAATTCACATTCAGAGGAAATAGGATCCGACAATGAGAGTGAGAAGGCGAATTTTGCCAGTTGTTACTTTGAAACAAAAAACACGTCAAAAAACTTCAAATGATATTATTATATATATATCTCGCCTACTCGTACGGAACTTCATAACATTGTGCGTTTGAGAACTACGAAGGTAAGAACTCAGCACATTCGCCTGATGATCAGAAATCAGCATGGGAGCTTGATCGCAGATCTTAAATAGAAAACTTCCTCGACAAATGGCAGTAGTAATTCATGTAAAATGCTTGAAAAAACAATCGTGCAGCTTAATGTTCCTTTTAAAAGCAGCGAATTTCGAAGTTCGCCGCATTCTATATACACTATTGTTTCTACTGTAGTTTTCATAGCCTAGAACATGCATTTCTCCATCTAATTTGGGAATGCATTACAGATCTCTTGTGAATGAAGTATGAATTCTATAGTACACTAGAACTCAAACCCAAATCATAAACTCTCGTTTGAAACATATTAGCAAAATGCATAACAATAGGTGGAGCAACGCTGAATTTCACACTGTTGTTGTCTCACTGCTGACAACGATATTCTCTGAGCTTGGGAAAAGGCTGGGTTAGCCATTAGTCAAATAGCAGCTCGTTTGTCGGACCCTCTATGCTGACAGCGTTGGCTGAGGTATAATTGAATGACAATGTTACCCTCCCTGCCTGGTTTTACCTAGAGACTGTGCCTACCACCACACGGCACTGCCACTGTTGAAATATATGAAAGGTGTTTGGGGCTTTGTAGTTCACGAGAGTGTTAGTGTCTTCCCATCCCTTTATACCTTTGTTTTGCACAATGGACAGGCATCTCCAAAAAGCTTTGTTGTCTTTGGTGCTTTGATGTAATAATAATAATAATAAAAAAAACATTCGCACAGAAAAGATGACACCTTGACGTATATAAAAAAGAAGGGAAGAAAAAAAACATACGAGTTTGCGTTCAATAACGCAAAATTTCATACCCTTCTGATAATATACAAAATAGTAATTTAGAGAAAAAATGATTATTCCATTTGGTCAATAACTTTCAATATTACCTAGGGAACATTGATATATTAAGTGACGCTATTTTTGACCAATTTTTCAGCCCTCCTCCTTTGTCAAACTTCGTAACGCAAGGCCGAACCTATCCCCCCTTTGTCATGTAACGCTCTTTGATTTTTTTTCATCAAGTTTGCTTATTTTGGGGGTCATTACGATAAAAAAAATAATCACATAACTTTTCACTACAAAATGCTTGGTTCTGGATAAATTTGCATTTTTTTCGCCAACAAATCAAAGTACTAGAAAATAGTAGTACCGTAACAATATTTTAATCCCATACTATGTTTAATTAACCAGTCTTAATTCTTCGATATTACATATTGTCGTTCTCGCAAGAAGATCGCACCCATTCTTTTAGGTCACTGATTGATAAGGAGGATTTACTGCCGAAAGATGCAGGTGAAACAGGATCTAAAGAACTGATATTGACCTACTCTTCCAGGATCCAGGATGCTTTCTGTATTTGCAGTTTGGTAGTGTCAACAATGCAAAAAAAAAAAAAAAAAAAAAGTTATATTTCTTGTCGATCATAGATTCGATATATGGAGGATCAGAGACTCGGAATGAACAAGTCGAGGATCATGGGTATATCGTCTGTAAACAAGCTTTCGGGCATCTTGCTTGGATTTTAGAATTCAGTTTACCCCTTTCCAAATTCTTCTGCTAAATCAGTGTTAGATTGCGAAGAAACTCGATTTATCTAAGAAAACTCAAATCCAAAGAGAAAGAGAGAGAAATCTGTACTAGATGAATATCGACAAATTTGGTTTTTAATATATTATTTTGCTTTGCAAAACTTTGATTGCTCTATCGCGGAAAATATTCCGCCTAAAAAGAGTTTATAATATTTCATATGTGAAACTCCTTAAAAATAATAGAGTGGGTGATGATTCAAATCAAGAACTTTGAACCGTATTCTTAGAAATAGCGACTTGAGTGGGAACGAGAGAATATTTTTAAGCGGTAGTTGTGATCGCTAACAATTAACTTTAGAAAAGCTTCATGTGCCGTAATTGCATTGCGGCGATAGTTACAAAATGGAAGGTTAATGCATTGTAATAAACTCATGAATCGTCACCAGTCATGCTTTGTGCCTGATAACGTCTTCGAACCTCTTCTGCACGATTCATTTTATATAGGCTTTTTGTTCGCAGTTTTCCAAATAGAAACATTTATTTCTTTACAAATAAATAAATAAATAAAACTAAATAATATTGTGTTTTTAAAATGCTGCATATAAATCTGATAATAAAAATAAAAGTTACAGAAAGAAAACTTTACGTGACGAAGGCGTAAGCCCCACCCTCACATCTTGTCACACTTAGTAACGCAAGGCCGAACCCCTCCCTTCCGTGGTCGCATTACATAATATGTGAACGACCCCTTTTAATGTATTATACTCATACATGTTATTTTATTAAACTCACGCTAGTGTGCATTATAAGATGTTGGTATGTTGTTAAATAGTCCGTTACCTCATAGGGAACTCTCGAATAAAAGCAAAAGCTAGCAGAATTCCATGAAAACCATCTGTAGGCTTATGGACAGAAAGTTGGACATTACATTGTTAGTTTAAATACAAGTTTCGGAAGCTGTAAAAAGGTAGAAAATATAAAGGATTCCATCTACGCATTCGGAGTGTCTTTCTATCTACTTCCGCTTCATTATTATAAGTTACCGTGACACATGAAATTGCAAATTTTACAAGAGGAGTAGCTGTTTCAGTTTCATCACGGTAGGAAAAAAATATCAGTACAAATCGAGGATTACCTGCAGGCGACACCGAATTCAACATCTCCTGATCGTAAACATTCGCTGGAGAGTTATCAACAGGTTTATAGCTACCTATAAAACTGCGAATTCTCATCCGTGCCTTGTATACTAGCTGAAGAAGTGAACAGAGAAAAAAGTGCCCAACAGTTTATTTCGTTCCTTTTGTTGAGACTACTTACCGAGGATTTAAAAAAAACTATCACGACTGTTACGCTTATCGGATGTAATAGAAGAAAATGGTACCTAGGGAATATGAACTTTAAAAACTAATAATGGGCTAATGTCTTTAAATATTTTTGCATTGTATTAAAATCATGAAAATGTTATTGCTTGTCACTGTTGAAAGTTATGAATGTAATCAGCAATTGAATAGTATATGCGCTAAGGAAATGTACATGTCTGTTTTAATGATGAATACGTGAGACTCTAAGACGTTTGTTTATGATTGTGTGTGTGTTTGTGTGTGTGTGTGTGTGTGTGTGTGTAAAATAATAATTAATGGAGATAACTTATTCATCTGGACTTTTATTTATGTTCCTATACTGGCAGTTCTAGCGTACCATTATATAACAAGAATTACTGTATATGTCGATACTTCGATCTTTATCGATCAATTTATCGATCTTTTCTGACCTATCTGGTGAAACTGTAAGTCAACCACTTCATGATCAAATGATATGTGATCTTATAGTGTGCCGCTCCGCACCTGAGTAAAACACAGGGAGAGGTGAGGAAGCTGGCAGAAACCTTACATTGATAAAAATACGTTCGTTACAGGCAAGTACAATCATCAATAGTATAGTCAATGATCTCTTTAGCACATTACTCGTGGATCTATGGCTACACACACACTGTTGATATATGTTTAATCACTGAAAAAGAAACGACTTGGTCAGAAATATCATATTTGGTCAGGTTATATTGTTAAATTATTTGTTCAGTTTACAAATAATGCTCGGCTTCCTTCATTCCCCACTTCTCTCTTCCTTCCCATTCCTCGGATCATGTGATCACTGAGGGACTACATTCCCAAATGTGAAACATTTCGTGGAAGTACCGTAGGGTTCAAATTGAGAGCAGCCCAGAATTAAAATATAAGTTTTACGAATACAATTTATCGCTTCCGAAAGAAATTGCAATGAGGAAGGAAAAAAAATCTATGCATGCTGGAAATCTGTAACTATAGTACGTTCAGATGAAGAAAATGGAGGTGACTTGGTAAAATATTTTTTTTTCTACATAACCATTTTGATGTAATTAATAACAGTACTTTCTGGGGTTTTATTCTCTTGGACCTTTTTGTCACAGATTATGCCCAAACTGTGAAGGTTTAAACACGTTACTTTATTTTTCATTTCCGGTCCTACTGAGTTTGATTGGGTTAGTTTAGCCTATGTATTATACGAAAACTCCGATTCGCTGTTTCTCTTCCGTTTATTTTATTTTATTTTATTTTATTTTACTTTATTTCTGGACCAACTTCTGACACTTAATCCATTTCCTAGTGCATGGCGTTAGTTGTATGGCATCATTATGTGTCTGGGAACATAGGTCATAACGATTAGTCATATAAAAATCGAGTATCAACTTGTGCTAAGAGGTTAGTAAAACCCATACTATTTGCATCTGTATTGGTTGAGGTCAGGGTCAAGCTGATGACTGAATTAAAAAAAAAAGACGTAAAATATTTCTTTCAGTAACACTTGAAGGTATTCGCTAGTGCATTCATATTAGCCAGCGAATGATGACGACGCATTCTAGTTTGTAATATTCTTTTCTTGCGCACATTTCAAATATAGAATTAAATGTAACATCTATTATAAAAGAAGAAACACATCTACTGTACTGAATTGTATATACACACGCTGATTGTGCTCGGTTTGGGGCGTTTAAAATACAACCATTATTATTATTATTATTATTATTATTATTATTATTATTATTATTATTATTATTATTATTATTATTATTATTATTTATTTATTTATTTTATTTATTTATCTATTTATTGCGAATGACGTGTTGATATTTCCTTTTTCAACATTTTACGTGCAGTGTGAACCTAGTAGAGATTTGGTGCGGATTAATGGTGTTACTCTGTATATATAGAGGACAATCCGAGGAAAGGCTATCTAGACTACCTCTCTTCTAAATTTACATGAATATATTTGACACGTATGACAATTGTGGAATAAAGGACGTGTTGCCGGGTCTAACGCGTTTAACAAACCCTAATAGTAGGTAAATGTAAACTTGAACTAGATAAGTTGAATGTCGAAATTATTATAAATTATAAGACATATAATAGTTAAAAAAGAAGAAAAAAATCTTAAAATAATGTTTACAATGATATCCTAGTATTCAACTAATGCAATCTTTATGCTGTATTTGTTGTATTTCATTTCATATTGGACAAATTCTATCTACGCTATATTTACGTAAGTACTTGAACTCAATGCATAAAAAGAACGTAAATCAGCATTTTATTAGCAACGTGCCTTTACTGCATTACATAACAAATCACAGAGGACGAAAGAGCACGCCGAAGTCGTTTATTAGTTACAATTAATGTGTGCATCTAGAAAAGGATTAAACAAGTTTCAGCAAGCACCCTAATGGAGGAAGCAGCAACGTTTATTACTGCGCAGAGATGATAGAGTCTCTTGATGACCATACATTAGGCCCCTTTGAGAGGAATAGAGCGACGCACCTTTATACGCTTTGAAGTTTTCCCTCTCGCGGCTTGCCTTGACAGAGTGTTGTTATATGAAGGCAGGAGAGTTTCAATTACACTAGCCGAATCAAATCAATCAGAGGTTTGGCAGAAAGTTAGTCGACGAGATAGATGCACATGGGCAAAAAGGACCCGAAAGGCAGAGCGGGTGGTACAAGTTGAAAGGACTACAAAGGAAAAGCATAATTTTAACCCGAGCTACTTCCGCTGAAGTCTATTGTACACTGATGTTCCTTGAATAAGAAATTTTCCTGTAGTAACCATCACCAGTTAGCCAGTTTCTACAATTTTGTCTTTCGTTCTACTGTTTATAGCTTCCAAATCTCAAGGTGTTATATATATAATGCAAAGCTTTATGTATATATTTTTTTTTAAAGTAGAGAAGGGACTTGTCTAAGTTAATTGTAAAATATTAAACGTGATAGCGTAGATTTGTTTCAAAATTCACCTCCTGTATGATAATATTACGCACGGCAAAACAAATGGAAAATATTAGGATATAATTAAGCGTTGGATACAAATTACAGTTTCTGTTCCCAGTTGCGTATTTACTTGGTATGTTCTAACTTAAAGGTATTCACTACTTTCACCCCTATGTCTTATCTTATTTAATATTTAAGGTATTAAATAATATAAAAATAGAGAAAACTAACTTGAGACAGATAGGATGCACATAAACTATTAACCGAAGCAATAGCTATATTTAATGTATTCTGCAAAATACAGAAATTTGAGTGTTCAGTAATTACATCATACATTGAATATCCCATTCAGTCAGAAACATTGGATTCAAAATCTAGTTAGAAGTCGTCTTATTGAATGACTATTAGCTGACAGTTAACGTTTCTCTTTCATAATTAGAAGTTCCTGGTTCTAGTTTTATGATAGTTCACGAAACAACTGGAGATTCAAGCAGTTTGTCTCATGAGGAAAATATCATGATGGAACTTTCCAAAAATCCCTTCCCAGCTCTCATCATTAATTCGTTCATACTTTTTTTCTTTATATCTTCAGCAGTAAAGATATTTCGCTCGTTGACCTACAGGCTATTACAGGACACGAACTATGAACTCTCTCCGAAAATCAACTCTGATCTCCTATGCTGTATGCTAAACATTCAGTTGCGAGGGAGCTCCCTCCTCAAATTATTAATATTTAAAACATAGAATGAAATGATAGAATTGTTGTCACGGGTAACCATCAATGGGACACGATACATTTCGAGAACTTCAGAAGGAGAATATGGGTATTCTTTCCTGTACTTGACACAAATAATAATTATATAATTTGGTAGAAGGTCAAATTTGGGATAGCTTAAATATTAGCAATTTCGTATTCAAAACAACCGCAAAATAGTCAACCGATTTTTAATGAACCTATATTTCATACTATTAATTGAACCTGTCCTTGTACTTTTGTCCCATTTTATCATTCACCTGTCGTGCTTTCTATACCACTTACAAATTACTACATTCCCAAATGTGAAACATTTCGTGAAAATACCGTAGGGTTCAAATTGAGAGCAGCCCATCATTAAAATATACGTTTTACGATCACAATTTATCGCGTCCGAAACAAATTGCAATGAGGAAAGGAAAATTAACTATGCATGCTGCAAATCTGTAACTATAGTACGTTCAGGCGAAGAAAATAGGGGTGACTTGATAAAATATTTTTCTACATAACCATTTTGATGTAATTAATAACCGAGTATTTTTTTGGGTTTTATTCTCTTGGACCTTTGTGTCACAGATTATGCCCAAACTATGAAGGTTTAAACACGTTACTTTATTTTTCATTTCATGTATTACTGAGTTTGATTGGGTTAGTTTAGCTTATGCATTACACGAAAATTCCGATTCGCTATTTCTCTCCCGTTTATTTTATTTTATTTTAATTTCTGGACCAACTTCTGGCACTTAATCCATTTCTTAGTGCATGCTGTTAGTTGTATACATCATTATATGTCCGGAAACATAAGTCATAACGATTAGTCATATAAAAATCGCGTATCAACTTGTGCTAAGGGGTTAGTACAAACCATCCTATTTGCATTTATGTTGGTTCAGATCAGGGCCAAACTGATGACGGTGCGACGGCGCGGGATGTATAAGGAAGGCGGCAAACATGTAAAGCATGCATCAACGTAGATATAGCCAGCACCTCTAGGGTGACCAGATTCTGACAAGCGGAAAGTAGGACACAAGTATAATAGTATATAATAGTCTATTGCTTCGGCAATACGTATGTTCTTATTTCATTTAAAGTTAACCTTAATTTAATCATTCATTTTCGTTAAAAATAAATAAATATTAAATAGATAAATAAGGTATTCAACGAAAATTTGAAGAAATTCAATACTACTTAAAATACTTTCATGAATGGAATACAAGATTGATGAAACCATTTATAACTTGATGGAGTAATATAAAAAGTAACTTTAAAGATAAAGAAAATTAAGTATATTAAAGCATTAAATGTTAATGAAACATACAACTGCGGTTCATCCATTACCTTGCAAACTTTTTTTTTTCAAAACCGTTAACACATTATTGCCATTAATATGTGGCATCTGTTTACTAACTAAACATCAGTACAGTGCTTGATGATATATTTTTGTTTGGATATAATTATAGTTAGATTTCGTTATTATTAGGTGGTCACAAGTTTCAGTTTTTAACTAACTGAGATTTCTCATCAGTTTATAAATTATTTATTACAGAAAATACCCTCTCACTTGGAGCATTGGTGGCAGGGATGCACATATTGTACTCCACAATACCACGTACAGTAAAACCTATCAACTTGGCCACCTCTTTAATTTAGCCACCTGCTCATCTTGGTCTGCTTCGTTTTGAACCTGCATATTCTCTAAGACATTCGTTACTTATTACTGTGTAAGTAGGCCGCAGTAAAGTAGTGCTTACCCTATGATGACAATGATAAATTTACCTGTGTATCTTGGCCATGCATAATACTATTTTGTTATTTTTCTTATAACTTTCGTATTTCCATATGAGAGGTAGATGTTCTGTGTTTGTGACTGGAGACAAAGCAGTATATATCTCCATGAATTGTTCTTGGAGGTCAAAGACCAGAACACTACCCTGATGAAGGGGTGGTGAAGGAAAATGTGAATAAGAAAAAGTGCGTAGAGGAGTTGAGGAAATGGTTGTAGTATTTGTTTACTCTGTCTGTTTTGGTAAAGCCATTAGCCATATCGGTTCCTTTCATCAGTGGAGAGCTTTAGCAATTCGGAAAAAAAATTCCAAGGTTAAAGCTAACCATCTCAATTGTCACTTATTGGAACCTGACGGTTTGTCAAAAGTTAGCGGAGCTTTTGAGATATGAATTCACTTAAGTCAATCATCCTCAAGAGTTGCAATCATAGTCCTCTTAGACATAACCAAGGCATCCGATCTAGTTAATCATAACCGGTTGTTGGCTAAACTAAGGTATTATAAATTCTCTGATACCGTCATAAACTGGATTGAAAGCTACTTACTAGGCAGGAAGCAACAAGTATATCTTAGGACAGCTCAAAATCCCTTATCTTTGTCACTCGTTATAAATAAGGCAGTACTTCCATGATCAATCTTGGGTCCCCTTTTATTTTCTATTTACATTGGTGACCTAATAGATTCCATTAAATACTCCACTGTGCATTGCTACGCGGATGAGACACAACTTTGCATCATGTCATCACACAAAATATTGAACAAACTGTAGAACTTGTTATTAGAGATTTGACCTCTATATCTGAATGGTGTACTACTAACGGTCTTGTCATCAACCCCAGTAAGCGTACATTTAGGATTATAGGAACCTCACAACAGTTGAGTAAAATCAAGACAGAGGATCTAAAAAATAAAAATTATGGACACTTATATTTCTTACTCTACACATGTGAAAAGATTAGGACTCATATTGGATAAGGAACTAAATTATAATAATCATATATCTACTCAGTGTAATAAAACTATTATTTTATTACGTCGACTTTACAAAGTCAAAGACATTATATCTTAGTCTATGAAATTATATCTCATAAAAGTTCTTGTTTTACCGTTATTAGACTGCTGTGACGCTGTATATGGACCATCTCTCTCCGTTAACAATTCTAAAACTATACAGAAAATACAGAAGTCGTGCATTAGGTTTGCCTTAAATTAAAGAAATCGGAACATATCCTACCAGTGCTAAATAGAAACGATATTTTAACAATGTCGAGAAGATACCTGCGCTATAGTTGTCTGACATATAAAATACTTAAAACTTAATCCCCACAATATTTATATTGTAAATTTACAAAGCGGTAAAAAAAAAATCACTCTCACGTTACGCGAAACAGTGAGAAATTCAATGTGCAAAGACTTAAATTGAAGATAGTGCAAGGATCATTTTCTAGAGCAGGTCCGAGAGTATGGAATGCGATACCAAAAACTCTCACGGAACTAGAGTCATTTAATTCATTTGGAAATTTATTAAAATCACATTTGATGAAATTCCAAGAGTATCTCAACGTGCGGAGAGACCTAATCTTTCTCAACCGTCAGCTAGGTCTGCATGTGCTTCAGGAAACCTTAACATCAAAAACTGTATTCGAAAAGTAGATACATCCAAATCACAATGCTCCGAGCTACATATTCGCTGTGTTTCAAATGTGGCTTTTGAAATCAATGGACAAGATTGGTTATGCGTCCTTTGTCAACAAAATTTAGTCGAAGATATGGTACAGAATGTTTTGTGTAAAGTCCAGATACATAAGTCTTGTGAGGGTGTTTCAGGAGATGAACGTGCATTCCAATGTGATTTTTGTGCACACAAGGTGTAGCTGTCTGTTTTCTATAAATATAGATACTTTACGTTTCATAGGATTACGAACAATATTGCTCATTGGATCAACAATATGGATATATTTTTCTTTAATGATATGTTCTTCCTCGTATTAATAACTCTGAACTAAAAGAAAGTGGTATATCATAGAAATATGAATTTGTTTTACTTGTAGGTTGCATTTCTACTTAGCTTATTTCTAAGGTGTTGTTTCTGTGCTCGGTTATTTATATTGCAGTATTTTTTTTTTTTTATTTTAAAGATGTATTATACCTCATACTAATATAATATAACATAAAATAATGCGATATACCATGGAAGTAATAATTTATTTTACCCATATGCATTGCTGTAAAATTTGCATATATTCAAACGGCGGTGCAATTTTGGCTTCACATAGTGCGATTTGGGAAACCTGCTACGTAAATCGCACCAATCGCAGGCTTCTAAAATATCATCATTTTTATCATGATAATGATAAGATGTCGTTATGAAAAATATAAAGTTCAATACGATAAAAAATAATTTTAAATGTCTTCAAAAGTTTCGAATGAAAACCATTTATGAAAAAAGTGGTGCGATTTTGGCTACTCTCCCCTAAACAGTTAACTTTATTAACAGTCTCCTGTGACACATTATGTGATCTTCCACTAGCTGTGATAGAAATGTGATCTATCGCGTCAATAAGGATGTGATCGGCTGGTATCCACACAATATCGTCGGTTCCAGGCCAGTGAAAAGTGTAAGCGGGCCCTGTAGGGTATAAGAACTTTGTGCTGTAGCCCAGATATTTCTCACAATATTCCAGTACCATCCCAATATACCATATGCAGCCATAGACACACGCTACAAATTTTCTTAGATCTAAAACTTTTATTTCTGATGTCTTCTGTTTGCGTTGTTTATCTACCCAAACTCTATGTAGGTGTTCCACTGGTGTAGCGGAAATTAGTCAAATTTATTGAACTAATTGCACTGTCAGGAAACAAAGCATGATTATTTCTTGTTCCAGGTAGTGTTTTCACACGGATAAACCTATTTTCTTGTGTCGTGCAATGCTGCTAAACATCTTCATTTGATAAAAAAAATCTAATTGGTGTGATATTGTCCACAGTCCATTTATAAAACTGCTGTGCGTTTAATATTTGGTTCTCAGTTGTCTTTCGTAAACCCGCATGAATAACTAATTGCATTATCGTTCCACCTATACTATCGCAAACATTATTACCATAAAGCAGTAAAGAAATGCCAGTCACATGTAAGTCCAGAATATGATTTGTGCATACGAATGTTCTTGAAATTTTTACATTTTTCTTTATATCGTACCCCAGAGCCATCACTAAAATATACAACATGTTTAAGGAATGACATGTTTAATTTCTTCTTTTATCTCTATCTTCATTTAGATAGAGATAGAGAAGCAAGATGAGAAAGTAATTACCAGTTGGTATCAAAAAACATGTTGGGCAGGTATTTATTGTCACTGGAGAAGTGATGTAGACAAAGCAACTAAGAAGAACTTCATTAGGAACATGAGAAGGAGGATAGAGAACATCAATAGTGAAGAAGAGGGAAGGAAGAAAGATTTGGAAAAAGTTCTATAAACAACTTAAAAGTAATGGATATAAGACAGAACAGATAAAAAGAAAAATAAAAGAAGAAATTATAACAAAGAAAGAAGAAGAAGAAAATAAGAAGTGGTATGAAATTCAGAGCATAGGAGAAAATACAGAAGTAATAAAGAAGTTATTAAGATAAGGATGTATTAAAACATATAGAAAAGGAGATACGTTGTTGAATTGTATAAGGAAGAAAAATAAAATGAGGGAAAACAATATAGAGAAGGAAGAAGGAGGAGTTATCTATGAAGTGAAATGTAGTGAGTGTAACATGAAATACATCTGGGAGACGTGAAAAAGACTTATGGACAGATTAAAACAGCATAAAGTTGATGTTCGAATGAAAAGGGAAAATAACGCTATTTACAAACATGTGAAAGAAACGGGACATATGATAGATTGGAAAGGGGCTAGATGTTTAGAAAGAGAAAAAAAGAAAGATTATTGGGAAGTGGAAGGAAGCGAGAAGAATGAAGAAAGAACAAGAGGAGAACTTAATGAACTGGACAAGTGGTATAAATATACATGAGCAATGGGAGAAATTATTAGAAGTTATAGAAAAGTAAAAAAAAAAAGTACATAAAGCATATTAGTGCAATTTGAATAATTCCAAATATCTGTTATTTTATATAAAGATCAATATAATTATAAAATTGCATTGACAATTAAGATGTATTAACAATGTATTTATATGATATTGTTACATATTACAAATTTATATATAAAACAACAATATAAATGGATATTCTAACTAACGGCTGTGGAAGATATAAGATTTGCTGTCATCTGTCTTTTCTAAATGTCTGATGAAGAGGACGTTATGTCCTTGAAACTGTAACAAAAAAAAAAAAAAAAACGTATAGTTATTAATATAATTCATTTTGTTCTGGTCAGAACTGTGTTTTAAATGTTATTATGATTATCGAGAACCATGGAGTTTGTTTATTATAATTCTTTTCCTATGGCATTTACCGTAAATATACATTTCCCAATTATACACAAAATATCAGTATTAAAAGTACCCTGCAACATCATTATCAAATTATATTCTTACAAGAAGACAGTTATAGATATGCGACAATCATTTTGGACATGAGTGTTCATATATGCCAAAAAGAATTAAAGAAATACGTCTAGAATGAACCACCATGAATAAAAATGTTATTAATGGGGTCCGTAAGTTGAGGAAATATCCTCTTTTTTACAAGTGCCCGAAGACGAGGCTTAACAAAATATATGTTTATTTTTGGATTATTGTAGGCCATTAAATGGTGGATTTTATTAGTCATTGTTTGCATTTTTCAGCGTTTTTTTTTTTTTTTTTTTGGTTATTGGTCCTTTAAAAAAATTTATAGGTTTAACGTCTTTTTTGCATTTCTTCTTTCGACAATAAATTTACTCGACATTAACTCTAATCACCACCATCTCTTAAGCGTATTTTCTTTACTAAGAAAAATTCAAAACATAAGACATTCTTCAACGACTGGACTGATAAGACCAGATTTGCAACAATCACAAGTAAGATAAGGAGGCGTAACAATGTCCTCCAGCAGGGGGTTGAAGTTCTCTTATGTTGGTTTGAAGTTCAGTTTGTGGAAGGAGGACAGACCGTTAACATGCCTAAAATTAAACCTAAGAAAACTTCTTTTTTGCGTCAGTCTTTGCCTGAATTTGGAGCAGATTTCTTTTTCTGCCGATGGAAATATTCTTTTCTGCAAATATTGCGAAGGGAAAGTGAATGCAGAAAAACGATTCCCTGTCCAATAGCACGTTGGACGTGAAAGTAGCTTCCCGGGCCATGGAGAAAAAGGAAAAACTGCTTCTGCCAGGACAAAGTACTAGTGGACATTTTAAGTCGTCTCCATATTACAAAGATATTTGCAGTGCCTTAGTTGGAGCAAATATCTCGTTGTCAAAGATAAACAATGAAACTTTCAAAATGTTTTTTTGGAGCAGTATTCAAATCAGAAGATTTCTGACGAGTCGAACGTCCGAAAGGAGTATGTACACCGCTGCATCCTTTCTTTCAACTGTATATTGCATACTATCAGAAGTTTGTATTTCCTGAGCACTATTTTCGTTAAGTATGCAATTCTAATTGCTTTGAGTCTTATTTTTACGCCCTTTTTTTCCAGTTTTTATTTTTTTAAATATATTTTTAGGTCTTTTTTATAGGTCATTTTTGGGCAATTTTTAGGTCTTCAACTTCCGAGCCCTAGTTATTAATAACTGATTTGTTATTATTCGAAAGGTATTTATAGAAAATACTTGCCACTGTGGAAAAAAGTAATGTAAACTGCATATAAATTGTTCAACTTTTAATTTTACTGGTCTTGTTTTCAATCTGAATAACTCAGTGTACTATATCAATTTCAATAAACTGCGTACATATCTTTCTGTTATGTGATTGTTTGTGTTATTGTGTTTTCAAACAGAATAATTCAGCGTACCAGACTAGTTTTCAGGAAGAGAAAGGTACATATATTAAATTAACTGTAGTTTTTTTATATAGTGCTATATATTGTTATGATTACTATATATGCATTATTTAAAAGTAGCTGCCATGCTATTGAATATTAAAATTTTACAATCAAGTAGTGCTTAGAAATCCTATTCTAAAAATACACCAATCACCTTATTTTCTGTAAGTTGGCCACCTGTCTAAGATGGCCAGTTTTTAATGGAACCGGTGTTGGCCAACATAGACATGGTTCAGTGCACTTGGGAATACGGAATGGATTTCTAGCGTGGAATTATTTTAATGAATGAGGGAAAATTCAGAAAGGCGTAAAGGAATTTATATATATTATTGTTTTCCTTTACTGACAAAAATCTTTTGAGGAATGTTGAAAAATAGAGCAGTTTGTCATTCAGTAAAAGGGTGAAAATGGTGCTTGTGGATCGAAATGTGAATAAAGAATTAAAAATTAATGTATTGTGAATAAGTTAAATCGGGATATTTCGCAGGACATTTAAAAAAAAAGAATGATATTTCTCGATATTCTAGGCGTCTTTGCAACCCGCAGAGCAGCTCTTTGGAAAACAGTAATGTACTGCAAAAATCAGTATGTCGGTTCACCCTAGTACCTTGCATGCAAAACATATTATATTGTCTTAGTGTCTTAAAGTAAAACCCACCGTTTCACTTTTACCACTTCAGTGCTCTGTCATTATCTGCAGTAAGATCAACTTAAACTCTACATTATTTCTATGAGAACATAAATTATTATTTCAATATGGAAAGATATGAAAAGATGAAAAAGATTTCCACACATTAATCTGTACATACACGTGTATTAAACTTGCAACGACGGGTATGGCCATAAATTATCTAATATATTTTCCGTTATAAAATAGAAACCACAAATGCAGGTTGTATTTTCCAACGAAAAGTCATCAAACTGTACGAATTTTCTTAGAGCCTCATCACTGCGAAATCAAAATACCGCTAATTTTACAGTATATATGTGATGTCTTCAAATCGATGAAATATAATCGAAATGTGGAACAGGAGCGCAATAGACAACATTACTTTACATGATATACCGTTATCACGACATACTTATCTTCTTTCGATTTCCAGCCATTTATAAAATCGGCATTTATTTCGACGTCTCTAAATGGCTGCAAACAGAAAGCTACTAGGAGGCTCATGATAACGGTATCTCAGGCAAAATAATGTTGTGTAGGACACTCTTGTTCCACATTCCGATTATCTCTAATCTATTTGAAGATGTTACATAATTACTGTAAAATTAGCAGCATATTAATTTCGCAGTGATTAGGCCTCTTAATAGTTATGAAGTTTGATCTTTGTGCAATATGACGTAAAAAGAACAATCTGTCTCATAAAATCACACTATGTTTTCTCGGTCAATGTTAACCGAATCTACACCAAACTTCTTTGAAGCATTTATTATGGCGCACTCGTCTTTATTTTTTCTTGTTTTATTATTATTATTATTATTTTAACGCTGTATAATCTTATTAGTATATTTCCAAAGTACTCGCGTTCTACTTTTTTACATGGCGACAAATGGGGTGTTTCTACTAAGCAAGGTAGTCACCTTTGCTGATCGATCTGATCGAATCGACCCCTTCCCCCCAAAAAAAAGAGCATTTTGAATTTTGTTGCCTACCGATTCGTCGCTTTCGACGAAGAAATGATTCAGTCGAAGTCGTGTTTACACAGTCGACTAAGTCGAAAGTGACGTCAATTCAACTGAAACGACCACAAATTGATTAAGTGAAAACGCCGCTTAAGCAGCTGTCGACGTTAGAGATTCACTGGAAGTTGTGAGAAGTGTATCGACCAGTTGTTACAGAAGTTAGTAAAGACAAATCATAGCGGGGTGAACCAACATACACGAGCACCGCAATGGGTAACGATGGCTGACTGGAGTATATTCGATCATGCTCCTTGCACTTTTCAACTCACACTTCTTTCTTTCTTTTTTTTTTTTTTTTCGATTTCTGGCCGAAGAACTTTCCGATAGCGCAGCTGAATTGCAGACGGTGGTGACATCTTGATTCCTGTCCTTCGTTGCATAAATTTTAAGTGCATGCATACAAAAATTGGTCCCACGTATCCTCTCAACAAGGATGATGCATTTGTTAGAAATTAGGCTATGTGTCACGTACTCCAGAGTAATGAAATAATTTTATTCTCATGTTCTTTCATTTTACAGTCCAGCGGAATTATTTTCTGGATATACCTCGTATATATATATATATATATATATATATATATATATATATATATATATATATATATATATATATATATATATATATATATATATATATATATATATATATATATATATAATCCATTGCGTTCATTTCTTTATTTGTTGTCAAACAATCATGCAGAAGTTATGTCTGAAAATAATCTCACAATTCTTTTCAAGTTGACATTACAAATGGAATATGACTTGCTTCGTTTTACTGTATTGGCTATATTGTTCACAGACAAATAAGTCAGTTATATTTATTTGTGACAATAGACGCAGCAAAAATTCCTGACAACTCTTCAAACCAAGTCTATCGCTCGTGTTAGTGGAAAAGTCATCTGTCGCCTTCAAAATTGTGTCATCGTGAATGCTGCAACGGAAATTCAAAACAATTACACGTAGATTTGTTTTGATAGACGTCTTTTGGAAATTCCTCGCGCCGACACCATTGTGTTGTGTCTTTTATCTTGTTCGTTTATCCTTGCAACAATAGTCATAATCTCTGAACCACAGTGTGTAATTGTTCTAGCACTGTCATTGCCGTGTGACCTTTCCAATTCGCAACGAACGTCTATTGACTTTTATTTCTTTATTTTTTTTTTCTTTTTTGATCATTCTTTACTCTTTTTCAGATGTTTAATGACTGTTGTGGGGGAATGGAATGTCCGAATAATTGCTGTGGGAGTGACTTGCAGACGCCATTTTCGTTTTTTTTTATCATTATGTATTGGAATTATTTCCAGAATAATACAAAGAACCTAATAGCAAATATGGTTTATGAATAAAGAGCGGAATACGTGTTAAGAGACAGAGAAACATGTAAAGAGAAAAACAATTACGTGTATGTATACAAGTAATGATAATAGTTGCTTATAGGCACAATTCATTTTATAGTGGTGCTATCTGCAAACTTATTTTTGATAAAGATCTACTTTCTTGACGCTATATACGAGGCCTGTCGGAAAACACTCCGACCTTTATTTTGGGGAGCAGTGGCGGCGTAAGGCAAACTGGGGCCCGGGGCCAGTGAAGTAGATCGGGGCCCCTTCTCGAACAATCATGATTTATGCATTGCTATTTTTGACATTCTTTCTGTTTACTCCTCCTCCCCCTTTTCCGTTGGTGTGTGTGTTTAAACCATCTTAATTTGGGATAGGTTATATAAATGGGGGTGACATTCAGCATATATATAATATATATCCAGTATTTATTCATTTTTAAACAAGGGGCATGAGAGAAAAAGGATTAGGGATACAAGTGTAACGGAAACTACAACCCATGACAGAAATGACATAATCTTAAGAACAAACGAAACATAACAACAAATAATCCAGAATTTATCCGACACCTAAGTTACACTATTCTAGGTTAAAAGCGTACTGTAATTAGATAGAATAGTTTAAGTAATGCTCCTAATAATACATTTAGAGACAAATTTACGTACAAAATGTAACAATGCGCTGATATTGAAAACTATGCAAATAATAATGTAACCGATGCGATTTCTAAATGTAAGTTCTCAGCTTTCTATAGAATTTTCTTGTTCGGTTCTCGCCTTTGGTGTTTGACCTGTACAATTTCTCATATAAGTTTATTCATAGTCTCTCACCTGTCTGAGTTTACGCTACAATGGCTTTATTTGATTAGATTTTTCCTGTATAATTAGTCCCATTCACTTTAATATTCGTTTTCTCTCCAGTGATAATACATTATACTTAAGAGCCTGCCTTACTAAAAATAATACAAAATTTGCCATTTTTCGTTTGCTTGTTTATTCATAAGTGAAAGAAGATAATGAAATGCAACTTACCACAGTCATAAATAATGTTGTTCTACAACAGAAAATATGAACCTGAAGAGCTTTCAGTGTTGCCATCCATGGAAATTACAGTGTTGCCAGAATAACAATTTCCCTAAAATCTAAGTTAAGGCAGCGACCAGAGAAACGATTTCAACTGCACTTGGTTACGTATTGTGTTGTTTTGGTTTGCTGTGAACTACTTTTTAAATAGCATTTTATATTGTTTTAACAACTGTATGTTAAAACTATTTTGTTTATTACAAACTAAATACAACTATTATTTAAAAAGTAGTTCACAGGAAACCAAAACAACATGATAAGTAATCAAATGCAGTTGAGTTCGTTCCTCTAGTCGCTGCCTTAACTTAGATTTTTGAAATTGTTATTCTGGCAATACTGTAATTGCTATGGATGGCAACACTGAAAATTCTTGAGGTTCATATTTTTTGTTGTAGTACAACATTCTCTATGATTGTGGTAAGTTGCATTTTATTATGTCCTTTCACTTATGAATAAACAAACAAAAGAAACATTGTAAATTTTGTGTTATTTTTAGTAAGGCAGGCTCTTAAACACTTTTTTTTTTAACGAACTAGTAAATAATGGCTAGAATAGATTTATCTCCTGTGTGTCTTCTTCATTTATCTTTTACTAGGTTTCTCCTCAGTGATAATATACGATCTATTTAGTGCCACTGCTTTTGTCGAAATATCAATAAATAGTGAAACATTAGAATCTTTCTCTCTTGTTTGTTCTTTTTACTATTGTTTCCAGATTTCACACTTGTTTTATGATTCCATTATATTGTATTTAATAATTCGGTCATATTTATATTCTGCCACTTATGACTATTTCCATTATCAAGGGCTACATCATAGATTAAATATGTGAGCGCAAAATTCTACTATGGGTTGTGTACCATCTTACTTTTCATTACCACCCATCACCAGTCAATTGAAAGATCTTGACGGCTTTTTATTCTTCTTTTGGTGCTTTTGTATTTTTATTGTCTTAAGTTGAAACCTGAAACGACTTTCGGCAATAGTTCCAGTACCTTATTAGCCTGTGTTCCGCCAGCATTCAGAATGCTACCTTTCTTGCTGTAGTAGCTGCAAAAGTATCAACTATATTATCAAAATCCAAAGTAGATGCTATTCCATTATCGATAGAAAGAATGTCCGGATTCGTGTCTTTCTTGACTCGTAGTGGAGCGTAAGTATGGTCTTATCAGCTTCATTTTGCTGAAATATCTTTCAAATGATGCTACAGATACGGGTAGTGTTATCAAAATCTGAAGAGCGGTTTCCAAACTTTTGTAGGCTTCAAGCCCCATTGAAAATACATTTTTCAGCATACCTTGTGGGGAAAAGTAAAGTCGTTCTTTAGGTTTCTAAGCACACCTTAGTGAACGGTTTATATATGAACAATTCTATGCCATCCAGGTCATTCGGTTAGAACAAAGCGAAATAAGAGCAACAAACATGCTTTTAACCTTTCCTCGCTCTCATCATTTAGCTGCTGCACAAATCTGGCAAAGTAATAAAATAGTTCTATTTCATTTCTATCTAAATATAGAAGGAAGCAATATAACATAATTCACTTTTTTTTTCTTTTGAACATCTGAACACTTGTTTTCTTATTGCGGATCTTATTCACACTAAATTTGTGGACTGAAGTGTAAATTTGTACGCCAAGAAACAAGAACAGGAAAGGAGAAACCAGCTAAGCAAAAGAGTTTCGCTCGCTGAAAATTCGACTTGCAAAGGACAAAAGAAAAAAGACAGAAGGAAAACAAGCGAATCAGCAACTATAGCGTCTGCACCAAAGAGCTTTTAGTTAGGAACAAAATGCTAGTACCCTAATATAAAGGTAACGAAGAAAGTTCTGTCACTTTTTCACCAACCATATTGAACATCGATATGTCACCTAAGACGTACCTGGAAAATCAAAAATAGTACGTATGGCAAGATAGCCTCCCCACTTTAGAAAATTGAAACAATGACTAGGACATTCGTTTGAACTACGTTTTTAACGTTTGTACCGAAAATATTTTCGTTTGTGCCATTTTCCTGAGAGGTCAACTGCTGGGGCTATCCTGGCGCCAAGATAGCCCCCCCCCGTATCACAGCACAAAAAATGAAATACACCATTCGAAAGCAAATCGTTTGTACAGTTTGTACCGAAAATAGTTTTGTTTGTAACCTGATAGTTTTCGAGAAACAGGAAATGACATTGGGGGGGCTATCTTGGCGCCAAGATAGCCCCCCCCGTATCACAGCTTAAAAATTGAAATACACCATTTGAAAGCAAATAGTTTGTACCGTTTGTACCGAAAAAAAGTTTTGTTTGTACCCTGATGGTTTTCGAGAAACAGGGGATGACATTTGGGGGCTATCTTGACCCCAAGATAGGCCACCGTATGCATGGATGTTATTTTCAACACAGTACAACACAAAATTTCGATGTCTCGTCAAGCTTCCTACTCTCCGCGTGTATACCCTAATGAGACTTTTGCCTATTCCCAAATAATGAAAAGGTTCAAGAAAGAAACTCGCTTTCGCACTCGAGAGATCTAGTGCAACACGGCGGCTGCTCTCGTAGCACTTCCCGATTAGGGATTCCAGGTTTGTTTCTAGCAGTAGAAAGATTACTCAACACGTTACGTGGAAGTAAGAGGGATCTTGAAGGCGATTAGGAGAAAAGAAACACCATGTGAGTGTATTGGTTTTCCGCGAACATGGTCATATATATATACATATATATATATATATATATATATATATATATATATATATATATATATATATATATATATATATATATATATATATACTTTTTTAACAGGTATCGTATGCATACACATAAAAATGAATGTGATGATAGTTGTCTTCCAATTCCTCCTAGACCGCTCTTGATGACATTTGGCACCAGACTTGATTTTTGACTAAATTATTTGTTGTATTATATTGCTTTGTTTAAAGTGCTTATCATAAGGTGGAATTAGAGGTTCAAATTTAATGTGATAAAATAGTAGGCCTCTATCACGATCCTCTCAACTTAGAAAGATGGTACTTGATATGCAACTTATTGATTAACACGTTGACTGCCATGCTTAAAGAATTCCATACAGACGATTCTCGCGAGCAATGCCACGTGTGTGGTTTTCCATAGACAAACAATATTTCGCATTTGTTTTATAGATGTGTAAGCAATTGCATACACATGGCTTAGAAGTCAACTTTGATATCTACGCCACATGTATGCAAAACCATATACAGACTGAAGCTTACATCCGTGTGCCTAAAATAAAGCTAAAAACAAACTGCTACTGGTGAACTGTTGCTGGTGGCGCACAGTTTATCAGGGTTAATATATATGGTGGAAGCTAAGGTGTTAAATTAATATAACGCTTGACCAGCCTTTTAAATTTTAATACCCGTTTTAAAGGGTAACAAGGAATGGCATCTTCTATGTAAATAAAAATCGTGCAGCGATATCTGTCCGCAAACTCCTACTCGGTGCGAAGATTTTCGTTAATTTTGGTAAGGATATGAATCTTAAAACTTGTGACACATAGAAAAATACATCTTACTACTAACTTCTAGTCCGCTGCACATATGTTGTCAATTTTGTAACATGAGTGGGCCCTGATTTAACTTAGGATCTAGTACATATTCGACAAGAGGAGCACAAGGCGTGAGAAACAGACTAGGGATGATACCATACCGGGACCAAGTACTTGGTAAAAAGTTGTATATCGTCTGAAAGCTCTTGCCGTGAGAAGTACGAAACCGTTTTCAAATCACGGACAAACCCATGAACTTTCCCTATATGGGACCAATTTTTTGGTGTTTGTGACTCTATGTATGGTATATTCGACGGACGTAAAAAATTAATGTTACGATGCATCACGCGTAAGCCCCTGAGCCCATCATGTTCCTGTTTGGCTCACTACTTGGCCAAGGGTTTGGTAATATCACTTTGCACCCAAACAGACATTTCGTCAGTGTTGACAACGGATTTTAAATAGAACGTGGCAGATGGTTTCTTTACCACTCGTTGCATATCCATGAAAGGTGGCATAAACATTATTCGTCACTAGAGAAAATATACTTCGGACATGTCCCTCTCCCAAAGACCCCAGTTTGTCAGTGTTGCCAACCAAGTATATAAAGAAATTGTAAAACAGGTCCCGTACGATGAGACGATTATACACCAAGCTTGGCAGAAACATCACACGAACTATAGCAAAAAATTCAGTGTGACCGACTCCCAACCATTCTGGGTTGTCAGTGTTGCCAAGAGGTTTAAACATCATAGTGTTGAAAATGGCGTGAATACCATTGAACTAATACATGACAAATGTGTCTGAAGCAGCAGCACAATGGAAAACATAGTGTGAGTGTTTTCCTTTAGAAAACAAGCTTTAATTTTTATGTCATTTCAATTAATTAAGAGTAGCAATTGTATGTTGTGGCATTTGATAATACTTGAAATATAATAATAATGCTAAGCATATATCCAGATATCTAGTTTGCATGTAAATTATCTGAGAGAGCTATTGATAGCCCATAATAATGTAAGACAGTTATAAATATTGCCTTATCGTTCCCATGAATGGAACAGGCCCACTATAGTAATTTTTGTACTATTCGCTTCCCCAACTGTGTTGAAGCTGTAATATGTTGAAATGAAATGATTTTTTTTCATTTTCTAACTATCACCCCACAACTATATCCATTAGACTAAAGGAGACGGATGATGAAGGCAAGGTTTCATTTCATTTTACGTATTCACTCCTTACCCGATTTTTTTCACGTGTAAACATTTTGCCACTTTTTATCCGCAACTGGTATTAATTCTTTACAAATTACTTCCCATTTCGTATATAGTTTGCTGAACCCTCCCCAACGTTATTCATTGCGTTCCAGATTTCCACCTTCCAGTTGCTTCATTTCCGTGTAAGAAAATAATAATAATGAGCTGCAAAAGGGCAGACAAAAAGTCAGACGATTTACTTTGTTGCATTGAAAGTATTTAGTTCAACTGTCGAAAACTTTGCCCTATAGTCAGTCCTATGCTAACATTAGCACATAACACAAACATCGCTGTGAAATATTAGTTATATAATTACGGTACACTCCAGACAAGCAAGAAACAACACAAACAGAGATTCGTACATTAGCACCATTAAATATTTATGGCTTATGTACATTTCTCTCTGTTATTTCTCCTACCACACTACACCCACACATCTAACACCCTCGCTCCCAAGAGACCACATCCCTTTCACAACGATGCGTGTTAGTTTCAACACTCGACCCTGCGGTTGCTCAGGATGAGAGAGGAACACATCGAAACACATGAGTATAATTTATGGATTTTTATGTATGTGCGTCAAACGTACACTTTCAAGTTATATTCGTAATTAGGCTGATAAAAATAGTTTTGTTGTTATTATTATTATTAGAAGCAGATGATTAATGTAAAGCTTAGTTTATAACTTAAGGTTAATAACGTTACGGAAAAATCAATCAGGAACTTCATTACACAATATGAAATATTAACCATATTCCGTTTGATTCTATCCAAGTTGCTAACTAACTTTGACTCTCAGTTGCCACAAAATACTCCGAACTTTTTTTTCTGGATCTACACAAAACTGTTGGAGTTTGATTATAGGTGACGTATAAACAATTATATCTTTAATAAAATTATATTAAGTACTGTAACTGTTAATTCACTTCTATTTTACACTCTAGAAACTGATACTATACAATCAAGATAGCGAAAAAATAGCTAAATTACATTCACGGTGTTTTGTTGTGTCCTATAGCAAACTAAATCTCGGATTGGGATCACATTGAAATGTCTTAGTATAATTTAAGCTATTCATTATCGAAGAAAAAGTACTTTAAACTTACGTAGATACGAAGGTTTGTAAACTATAATTCACAAATATGAAACAGAGAAGAAGAATAAGAGGAAGAATACAAGGTGAAGTGATGTGTCTCTTAAGAACAGTCGAATAAGTTTCCCAGCTAGAAAGTTAAGTTCGTTCATAATGTTACTACTGTTACAAACAAACACATCATCTCAGCCATTTAGTAGGTAAGGATTCAAATAGATAGCATTAGGGTTGCCGGATGTCCGGCTTTTGGACATGAAAATTGATGCCCGGCTTTGTACCCAAGCGGGAGGCGCTTTTGTCCTTTTCGAGTTTGGAGACTAATTAATGAAACAGGTTTTCAAGATGCATAAAATATTGTCAGAATGAAGAAAGGATAAATAAGTTGTTAGTACCATTATTTTACCATGACTTAAATGGTCTTTAGTATTGCTGCCAGCTAGTCAGACATCATTTTGTAGTTATACTTTTTGTAATACTTTACTTTAATAATGTATTAATTTCTATAATTTGTTTTCATTTTTCTTTAAAATGTGCTGTTTGATACAATCTGGAAGCAAACTTAAGTTTCGGTAAAAGTATTTGTTTAGTGATTTGTTTTATAAAGTATTCATATTATACGATATTAGAAATATACAACTTCAAATATTATACAATATGTAAATACATTATTAGCTGAGTTGATTTTGAGTTTAACGTCCCGTTCAGCAGCGAAGCTATATGAGACGTGGACCTACTGATTAACGTGGAATCCGAACCACATAAGCTCTCGAATCTAACCCGGGTCCCCCACGCCAAAGGCGCGTACCATTATAAGTTGAAACCAAGAAAATGTTAAATGTGTAAATTAGCATATAAATTAGTAACTGCAGAACACAATAAAGATCGTTCTTTACTTTAATTTATTCTGACAAAATTGAACTTTTTTTTCTGAAATTATGAAATTATATATTACAAGAAAAGTTTTTTTTTTAATATTCACTAGGGATGGTACCGAGACCGAGACGGACTTTTATATACCGAGACGAAAGCGAGACGTACTTCTACATACCGAGACGAGACCGAGACGGACTTTTACATACCAAGACGAGACCAAGATGAACTTTTACGTACCGAGGCGGACTTTTATATACCGAGACGAGACCTAGACGAACTGTTATATATCGAGACGAGACCGAGACAGAGATAGACCTCTATAATTCCAGAAAAGATCGAGACGAGACTTTGGCCAGTCTCGAAAGTCTCGGTTTCGTCTCGAATATTGATAGCTATTTTGCCACAAATTTGTTTCGTTGATGTGTGAGATAATATGCGAACGTTATATATATGTGGGGGCTATAGCCCCTATAGCACCATTGGATCCGCCCCAATATATATATATTAAAATGTTGAAATTGTGTACCATGTTGTATGAAATATTGAAGGGATTTTTTTCTGGATACTTTACAATACTACTATATAAAGATGCAGTGTTGCCAACGCAAAATAAAATTGTATTTTCTCAAATTGCACTATGTAAGGTATTACCTATTTCTAATATAGATATTAAATAAAACCACACAATACCACATGCATTATTCAGTGTAAGAAAGGACAATTCAGTATCAGTAACATCAACATTTTGGAGATCGCTAATAACTCAAATGGCATAGCGGTGCAATGCACATCATTTGTATCTTAGCGTCAAATACTATGATCTAATTACACTCTACTTACATGTCACTTGTTTTAGTTTGACCACCTACCACCTCAAACTCGATCCATAGCATATAGCTATATGTAGTTATTCAAGGACTTACAGTTAGTAATACACATTGTGTTGATTTTTGGTTTGGTTTGTTTTAACGCCCCACGATTATGCTAGGGCGTCTAAAGGAGACGTTGAGCTAGTGATTATAATGAAATCCGAACCACTTCGGTCGTTCAACTGTACCCCTACCGGAAATCGAATTCGGGAACACGCGAACCGAAGTCAAGCCTGCTAGCCGCGAGACCAAATGGAGGTCCTCATAGTGTGTTGATTTAAATCACTGAGTCAGTGTTGTCAGATTCGAAGATCAAAAACTAGCATGTCTGTGCTCCAAAAGTAGCGGATTTGAACTATTTGTAGGCAAAATATATACAGTAGAAATTAATTATTTGGCAACTAATGACTAGTACTACTGAAATAATTTTTAACATGGGCTCGAAAATGTGCTGAACATATTGCAAGAAATTATGATCGATGGATAGAAACAATTCTAGATAGGATACCACGAGATAAAACAGCCTGGGAAACGTCCTTATACAATAAGGTTTGACGAAATCAAGAACAACTGGGGGGTAACTTGAAAAAGAATTGCACAAGATACACAATTGTGGAGAAGACTTGGAAAGACATTCATCCAGCAGTAGATTGATAATGGTTGATTGTGATTATGGTTATGATTTTATTATATCTGGACCTCAGTGATAAACTAAACAAAATCATAATTTCGTAATTTTACAGGAGAAGCGAAAAACCGGTTCCTTAATAAAACCTATAGTACTATTTTTCAAACTATACTAAGAAGTTACAAAGTAGTAGGATGCTTTTAGATTTTACTAGGTAAGGTAAGGTAAAAACGGATCCAAAATTTAACGAAATTCGTACAGCGAAAAAACAATATTTTTGATAGTTCATATTGCAGCAAAACTACTAAAATTAATGCAAAAGAAAATTACAAAATTAAGAATAACTTGTTTTGCGGGGATAGAGAAAAAAAAAGATACATATAGCTCGGATTACCTATATACTTATATAATATGTATGTCCATGTTTCGCAAGTAATTGTCAGTCAATATAATATTTCAACGTTATGAACGCACGATTAGTTTTATCGAATAAAGATCACATGCACCGGTGAGACCTCAGGAATAAGCTTAATCTATGTTACAGCACTGGATATATGCTTATGCAATACATTATGACCTTATGAACTTGTATAAAAAAACAGATTGTACTTAAAGTGAGACGCGAACTATACGAAACATCGGACTTTGAACCTAACTTGTTTGGTGATCCAACCAAATCCACAGATAGCAAAGATGAGTGTCGTAGCTCCCACCACAAAGTTAAAGAAGTTCCTGTTTTAAAGTGTTAGGCTGCTTTTACTTTGGAGGCACGCTTGGCCAAGTAAAATGGAAGCGCACGCTTGCGCAAACTTGCCCATACAAACAACATTTTTATAAGGGCGTTTGAAACAGGTGGTGATTTGACGGAACCGGTTACACTGCTGACCACTCGCAAGGGCGCGCTTGCACAAGCTTGCCCCGCCGCCATCGGAAAACAAAACAATTTGTTTTTACAGGCAAGCGTGCTCCTTCAAAGTTGGGCTCTTTCAACCAATATTTCGTCTTCACTGTCCGATGACTCCATCTTGACTGATGAAATGGGAGCGCGATCAGTTGCTGTTGCTTGCCTGTAGTATAAACACCCCCCCACCATCGGAACAAGTTTGCACAAGCGTGCGCTTCCATTTTACTTGGCCAAGCGATCCTCCAAAGTAAACCAGCCTTAATTAAACACTGATATGTGAAACGGTAATAAAGCATTTGGTCAATTTGAAGTAAAATATATTGTGGTAATAATTTACCCTATTTGTTAAGATAATGAACATTAGAATATAACGTTTTTAAAATGACAGTCAAGGGAGAATGTATCGGATAATTACTGAGAAATTGTAAAATTTCAGCTTCGTTACGATTAAATACATTCGTGCTGCTGTGTGTTGCGTTATCCGTTAGGAGGTTTTGAACAATTCTGGAAGGAAATAAACTACTGTATAGTACTGGAGTTAATTTAATAGAGTTTAATTGTATAGGCAGTACTGAGGCTAGTTGAAACAAAGTATATTGCTGAAAGTGAAGTATGGGTTACTATTAGGGTTTTATCCCAGGTATGTTATACCCACTGATGATTGAACCTGAAACACACACATGGAAAGCATTAGCGCTAGCAAATTAGCTACAAGAGGTGCATCATATCGTAATTCTAAGTCAAGAATGAAGGCAAAAAATAAGAAGCGGAAACGACATACTGTACGATAATAATACTTTTACAATTTTAATTGCACACTATTTATTTCGAAACTTTCGAGACGAGACCCGAGACTTGACCTTCGAGACCGAGACGGTTATTTTTGACTCGAGACGAGATCGTGACCGCAACTTATCGACCGAGACTGTACAAAGTGTCGTCTCTATACCATCCCTAATCAAAAATAAATAAATAAATAAAATAAAATTCCGTCTCGAGAACCCTCAAAATCAGTTGATACAAAATGATATTAAAATCTATGTATGTCATTTGCCAGAATTAACGTTTATTTAACGAATTCAAACACTATTTTAATAGACTAGTTGTAGCATTAACCTTTTCATTCGTATACTCAATTTCATCAAATAGGAACTTTTTATTCCCTACACTGAAAAATTCGAATTTAGTCAAAGAAGATGTGAAACATACTTATGTTATAAGGTTTATTCGACATTTGTCGCACAGCTCGAGAAACGAGGTAATTATTGTTCGATGCGCTCATTCTTACATCCATACGAAGACTTAACAATAAGCGAAATATGCCGTCATCAGCCCAGCCGTCAATTTTATACGATAAACAAGTATATATATGTAAAGTGTACATAAAATAATTTCAACTAAACTTGGTTCGAATATTACAATCTGGGAGAGAGTACTGTTGGGGCAAGGTCACCTTAATACACCAGTGAATGGGAGGGGAGGTATATACAACATATTGAAAATGACTGATATTAATGTCAAATCCTTAGTTTCTGGAGTCCGTGACCTGCACTGAGAAAAAAAAATGTAGGTGGCATACTTAAAAACGTAGGTTACATTCGTAATTCCTGTAGTTTCTGGACTTAACGTACAACCGTATATAACATCCTGCAGCAAACGTATAGCTGAAAAAGTATGTATTATACGTACTGTCTGCACAAGTGCAATGACGTCATTCGTGTGACGTTATCTGCAGTAACAAGTATATACGGAGGTAATATCTAGCTTTGTGACGTCAGGGTCGTATGTAGCATGTGGGTTAATAATGACGACATACACTGACTATCAGGACGGAGCATGATTTCAAGAAGTATGCAATATACGTTCTGTACGTATGTTTCTTGCGTTCAACCCCGAGACAGCATCTATATTGTACTTGTGCCCCATACGTACGACTAGATACAGTATACGTATTGTACGTATGTATTATACAGATTTTCCTTATGTCGCACACAGCTTGTCCAGATACAGCATACAGAATATCCGTATGCACCATACAGAGTGCATATATGTAGCTTACAGACTGTCTGCATGCAGCATATAGATTATACGTATGTCGCGTACAGGTTGGCCATATGTAATGTATAGATTGGATGTATATAGCTAATAGGTTGTCCATATGAAATATACAGATTTTACCTGTATCGAATACGTATTGCCTTCTTGTAATGTATGGATCGGACATATGCAGGATCTAGAGTGTACGTATAGTGCACCATTATTAAAGTGCTGCAACATACTGCAAAGTGCATGATACATTCTTACTGTAATGTTGTCAAATATTGTTTTACTCTGTATGAAAACAAAAATAGGTTAAAATATGGTTGATCTCCTTTGTGCCAATAATAATAAAATTAACAATACTACACTTTTCAAATCTTAGTTTGGAGCAGTGAAACTGTCCAAAGAAATGTATTTACCTGCAGGGTGTCCTATAAGTTTGGGCTTCCTGCTAATTCGTTGGAAAGCTACTGCAAAGTCAAGTGTTGAAAAGTGACACAACCGTTAATTTTAAAATTATGGGCACAAAGCAGGGGCAGATCCAGGACGGACTTCTGGGGGGGCGGTCGGCGGTAATACTGCTACTTTTAAGAGCTCCAAACTTGTTATGGATGGGTTTATTTATATATAAAATAAGAAAGTTTCCTCTTGTGGGGGGGCGATCGCCCCGATCGCCCCCCTCTGGATCCGCCCCTGGCACAAAGGAGGTTAACCATATATTAAACTATTTTCGTTTCCATACAGAGTAAATCAATATGTGATATATTACTGTAAGAATTTATCATATGGTTTGCAGTTAGTTAGTTGCAGCACCTCAATAATAATGCAAAATGCACAGCCTTATACAATCCTATATTCAAACTCAAACAAGATTTACGTACAATCATTTATTAAGCTGTTATCATCCATTGTTTGTACGATATAAAGATTATTTTACCTCATTCTTTTCCTTAATAGTATCTTCTACTAAAGTGCAGTTGTTACCACAAGAGGCCTGAATAGAATTTTCCAGAAATAACTTCTCTGTACATTTTAATTAACAGGTATGTATTTTTTTTAATGTCGCAATAATTAAAAGTGTGGTGTCAGCCGGAAACGTATTCGCTTACAATATGATTCCTACTCAGTACTCGCCATTAAAAATGAAACACCAAGAAGGAGACTGGGTAGATGCGCCAAAGTTCCCAGGCCGATACCTAATAGTAAGTGCAGAATACTCTTAAACGTTCGCTGTATTCGCTGTGTGACAACGTGGTGACAGCGGAGGCGTTGTGCAGCCATCGACTAAACATATTTATTATTCCCTGCTATAGACATTCTGCAAATTTGGACTTTCCTGGATGCATCCTTCTTAGTGCAACATTTTAAGGAAAGAGCAATTTAACAGTCTCATACATTGCTTAAAGAAAGAGCAATGATTCTCAGAATTACTCGGAAGATATATATACACAATAATTTAAAACGGTTATTTCAAACTTTGCAATTCAAAGCACGAAAAGAACTATAGATAAAGGAACACTGATTTTAGCCAAATAGTAATTAGTAAACTCAATCACACTCAGTACCATTAGTTGCTTGGTGTTATCCGTAAGTCAGAGATCACGGTATCTCATTTCGTGTAGATTTTTGCATTTGTTTAACGCTAAAAATGTATTTTATCGCTAATTGAACCCAGTACCATATATATACCGACAGGACGTACCTTAGTCACAAGGTGACATGAGTGAAACACTAAACTATTCGATTGACACCTGCGGCCTTGTCAACACTAGAGAAAGTTACAAAGTGATTAAGTAAATACGGAACATAGTTCATACAAAGTATAGCGATGTATGAAGTCTCCGTTTCATACGACTTGGATAAAGGACACATCTGAAATAGCAACAAAGAAATATATAATGATTTCTCTGGATAATTTGGATTAGTCCAGAATTCGAACACACACACGCTGGTAAGTCCAACATTTTTTTTTAACTTCTTTCTTCGGATTCCCAATAAAGTTCACTACTGAAAAGCTGAGTTATAGATTCTGTATTAAAACAACACCTTCGCTAGACATGTTCAGTATACACATTGTCTTACATAGAGAACAATACATTAGTTATTAATGCATGTCTGAAATAATAGTGCTTCGTATAGAATTTTACTTCATCCAATCGCAATAGCACAAAGATAAAAAATATTGCTAGGGATAATGTTCTTATTACAGAGAAAAAGAATTAAAATGACTTAACATTAACAATCATTTTCTTTAAACAGAGATAATATTTTATTATAATTTATGGAAGAAAGAAATAATTTGTAGTACAGTATCTTTATTAGGGTTATATATTCGTACAAAATAATGTAAGTACAACTGAGTCTGTCTTCAGAAAGGGCGTACTTTTAGCCACAACCTACACTGCTTCTTTTGACTGTCTTTCAAGCAGAATCCTGGTTTGATGCACGAAATACCTGCAACAAAAATCAGAAAATATTTAAAATGTTATATTCAGTGTGCTTAATTTGGTTGTACTTAACAATACAAAGTATCTTAACATTTTTGAGATTAAATGGACAAAATCTGTTCGGTCAGGTATGGACTTTTGGGTTGCACGTAGAAAAACTATGAAGTGCTTATTGATGCTGAACAACAACTCAAAATGTATTACCATTCAAAAGTAAGTGGGTACCTCAATGGTGTTCGGGCTACCATGGGGTACCTAATGTCTGCATTTTTTTAGATATATGAAAATATATGTCTCTAAAATGTAAGGAACTGACATCTGTTTACCGAAAACCTCAACTCGGTAAGCCTTATGGATATCGAGATATGGGAAAATAAAGAGCGACACTACAGAACTGTGGAGTTTGCGTACTAGATGGTGCAGTTTCGGAAACGTAATTACGAGGGCTTACAACAACCTCAAAAGTAGTTTCAATTAAATACACTACACACACGCCCTGATGGGGGTTTTCGGGTACCATGATATTCCCAGAACTCTCATTTCTAAATATTCTAAAATATGTCTTAATAACGTTTTAAAGAACGTTAGAGGTGTGTGTTTACCGAAACCGCAAGTCGGTACGCCTAACAGTTACCGAAATATGGTGAACTAAAAAGCGACACCATAGGTACGTGGAGCTTGCATATTAGACAGTACAATTTAGAAAATTAATTAAAATATGACTATCAAGATATTGTCAAATAAAGGGAGGATCCATATAGTTATGGGGTTTTCGTGTTAGGTGGTAAAATTTCCGAAACCGGTCATGTAAAGTTAATAAGCATCAGTAGCAATTTCATCTTAAAATAATTAGGTATTTCCATGGAGTTTAAGAACATCATGGGGTCTACCAAGATTAAATTTTAAAAGTTTTGTAAAATATATTTTGACATTTGTAAAGAGTATTAGAAATATGCATTTACCTAAAAGTTCCAGCTAGTACATCTAGCAGCTAGAGAGACACCATACAATAAAAGCGTATTAGATCTTGAAATTTCAGAAAACAATTATTGATCCTAACAAAAGTTAAATAAGATGGTACTTATATGGATTGAGTGAGTACCTCAGACTCGTCAGTACAATTTCGATCGAAAGATTAATTCAGCTCTAAATTTTCTTTGGACAATTCCAAGCGTTCATCGGGCTCTGAAATAAAGTGAACATTTTTTGTCAATATCTAATATAGCAAGCGAGATATAAGGAATTATGCATTTTATGACGTCGTAAAAATAGAGACCCACATGGATTTGTACTTTTGAGTATTTGCTGTAAGAAGAAGAAATTTCAGAAAACAACCGTATATACCTTAATAGACAATTAAATGGGCGAGGGCACGATGACTTAGAGGTAGAGTGCTTACCTCTAGTGTATTGGGTTCTTGGTTCGATCCACGGTCAAGTCAGTTTGTAGTGCACATCGTATTCGTGGGTTTTCTCGGGGTACTCTCTTTCCTCCCACCTTTGCATTCCATCAATTCTGTCAACAACATTCACTTGCTTTAATCATAATCTCCCTGAGACTAAAATGCATAATCGTGGGTCGCTACACTGAAATATTTCCTTTTATTTAATTTTAAAATTAAATAGGGAGTTAAGTATGATCGTATCTCTACAGGTTAAGTGAATACTCCAATAGTTTCTGCAAAAAAAGATTAGTTAAATACCCTACCACTAAGCTACTGTGTCCCCGCCCACTGAATTGTCTATTAAGGTATATGCAGTAGTTTTCTGAATTTTTTTTCATATAGGAAAGAGCCAAAAGTACAAATCCGTAAAGATCTCTATTTTTACGTCATAAAATATATAATTCCTTATATCTTGGTTACTATCTTAGATATTGACAGCGAATTTTCATTCTTTTGCACAGCTCGATGAACCCTTGGAATTGCCTGAAGAAAACCTAGGACTGAACTAATCTTTCGATCGAAATTGTACTGAGGTACTCATTTAACCCATAGAAGTACCATCTTATTTAATTTTGTTGCCACCAATAATTGTTTCCGAAATTTCAAGATCTCGTACGCTTTTATTTCACAGTGTTTCTCCAGATGTTAGATGTACTAGCTGGAAGTTTTGGGTAAACACATATTTCAAATACTGTTTACAAATGTCAGATTATATTTTCAAAAGCTTTTAAAATTTAATTTTGGTAGACCCCATGATGTTCTAACACTCCATGAAGATATCTAATTACTTTAAGATGAAATTACTACTGGTGTTTATTAACTTTCCATGACCGATTTCGGAAATTTTAGCATCTAACACGAAAACCCCTTAACTGTGTTGGTCCTCCCTTTATTTTACAACATCTTGATAGCCGTTAGTCATATTTTAATTCAATTTCCGAATTGTAGCGTCAAGTATGCAAGCCCCACATACCTATAGTTTATTTTCCCATACCTCGGTATCCATAAGGCTTACCGAGTTGCAGTTTTCAGTAAAAAAAAAAAAAAAAAAAAAAAAAATCAGTTCTTTACATTTTAGAGACATGTATTTCCATATATCTAAAACGCAGAAATTAAGTACCGCATTGGAACTCCATTGGAGTACTCACTTACTTTTGCATAGCAGGGTAAAAACGCCAGTGGTTCTCACTTTAAGGTTGAAAACATACTATTTTGTCTCTTCTCTGAGCATCGTGAATCTGTCGGAGCTGTACCATAGTTGGAAAGACTCACTGATCCTTCCTATAATGACCATGTAGTTAGAATTAAAAAAGGAGTAGCCGTTGGAGGAAAAACAATATTTTAAAATCCTTGCACCAGTAGTCGTCACCTTAAAATCAAAATGTTCCAGTAGTAGTCAGGATTTTCTACCAGTGTTCGTCACTCAAATAACTTGACATAATTTATTCAAAAACGCACTGTGTATCAGTTTAGGGTTAAGAATACAATATAAAGTAGTAAGCTTAATAACTTTGCATCACTTTTAGCACTCAAGAAATAAAATAAAAACGTTTTTACATACTTTTTAAAGCAATTTCAGAGAGAAAAATGTTAACTGAATTCAAAAGTTAACTATATATCCCTTCCACGTTAAGAGTACAATATTAAATACTATGTTTAATAACTATACGTCACTTTAAACTCTCAAGAATGAAAATAAACGTTTGTACATACATTTTAAAAACAATCTGAGAAACGAAATAAGTTAACTGAATTCAAAATTTAATTATACATCACCTTAAGCTTGAGAATACACTATAAAATACAGAGATAAATAAAAAAATGAAATCTTTAAGTTTAACGTCCCACGATTATGCCGGTTAGGCTACAGGAGACGGAGATAATGAGAAATGAGTGAAATGGTGGAATGAAGAAAGTGGGAGGAAACGGGAGAACCCCGAGAAAACCCACGAGCACGGTGTTTGTCCACTACAAAGTCCACACGGCGCGAGTTGGGATCGAACCAGGGACCCCAAACACCGGAGGTTAACACTCTACCACTGAGCCACCGCGCCCCCCTGAGATTAATAATAATGCATTACTGAAGAATGAAAACAAAAATGTTTTAGCTACCTATATTGCATTTACATGTTACCGGTATTTCTCATTAACTTTTTTTTTTTTTTGATACCTCATGATCAAGTGTAGGGATGCGCAAGAGAAAATATTTGAGATTGTCTCCTCTCGAAAAGGTGCCGCGAAAGTTATGTCTCGTCTCGAAAACTGGATCCGTTTCTATTGGAAGAGCTCTATCTCGTCTCGAATTTCGTAACAAAAATTCTGTCTCGTCTTGTCTCGTGCGCATCCCTAATCAGGTCCATAGCCAAAAACTTCATTTCGGAGGGGGTTCGATAGGGCTTTGGGATATCCGAATTTAGATATAGATAATCGATATTGACAAACTATCGAAACTTGTTCGAAATATCGAAAAATACAGCAATATCGAAATATAAACAATATCAAAAATCGAAAATATAGAAATATGAAAGAGATCAAAAACATGGATATATCGATCAAAAATGGATATATGATCTTGGAATACGATTTGGTGGAATAATGAGGGAGAAAAATAATCATTGATTAAATATTAAATTGAAAAGAAATAAGAGCCTGACGCTCAAATACTTATCTATCCGGCACCCATCTTGATCCCCATAAAATATCATGAAGTGCTTGATTGATTCTAAACCCAATAATAGTAATAGTAATTTAACAACAAACACAGAATATATAATTTACGCACCTTGAAATGTAGAAATTAATGATTGTAATCCCCAGCTTTCCAATAGACGTTTGATTTCTCCAAATGAAGATTCGGATATCTTGTTTCTTCTCAAGCAATAATGGGTTACAATAATCAGTTGCAGTCCAAAGCCAAGTCACTAAGTTAAGCATGAAAATAAAGAATTCATTAGTTAGATGCATACAAAATCCTACGCATATAAATCCGAATCTACTTGTATTAAATTGTAAATTTAAACAAACTAAATTATACTACTTTGGAAAGCGTCTCCAAATATAATGTTTTCATTCTAAAGTGAAGGAATTTTTAAAATCGGATGACCCGTTTGCGCTGTACACTCGCTATGCGTCCAATGTGAAATGAAAATGCAACATTGCCATTTACCAGGACCCACAACGTAAGTGAGTGAAGTTACTGTCTTTTACGCTAACATGTCGATGGCCAGCCCCCGTTTCAAACAGTAACTTCATTCACTTATGTTGTGGGTCCAGGTAAATGACAACGTTGCATTTTCATTTAAAATTGGGTGCATAAAGAGTATACAGCACAAACATCTCGTCCGATTTTTTTTTAAAAAGTGTTCACTTTAGATTGAAAACGTCATATTTCGAGATGTTTTTCCTCTTACATTTTGTTGTAACTCTGATAATAACAGAGTTATCCTATGTCACTATGTCAGAGAACGTTTGAGACATCCTGTATACATCATAAGAAGTTCCTTTCTAAATTCTACACGGATGTGGTTTCATTGAATGTGAGGTGGGTGATACACATTAGGCCTTTTGGGAGTACGTCACACGGACGACCGTAATTTTGTGTTCAAAATTTTTATGAATTGATGGGATATGTGATACATATGGCCACGGACTAGAATTTTCTCAGTATGTCAAATATGCAATCAGATTTCATGCAGCTTAATTTGGTGAAAAGCTATTGCCAATTGAACGTTACATTTACCTCTTTCTTGCAGATGTTGAACCATGCCGTTAGCACGTGAGGAATGGACGAAATAATCAAACTGTGGGGCGGGAGGAGTATATGTGCAGTGGTTGCCGATTGCAGTCATCCACAATGTGACTCTGTGTCACATGTTTCAGTGTCACAGTAATTAACTAAATTTGAGAAGACGGGGACATTCGTGAACATACATCGTAGCGGTTCAAACTCGCGGAACCTTTTTCCTTCCCCATTTTGAACCGGTACATGAAAATGCCATTTTCTCCATGTTTGCCTGCGCCGATTTTGAAAATTCCTTCACTAATCGATTTCTCTCGTCGAGTACTACAAGAAACAGTTAAAATCTCGCGGGCCCTTTTTTCTTCCCCATTTTGAACTGATACATGAAAATGCCATTTTCTTCATGCTTGCCTGCGCCGATTTTGACAATTCTTCACTAGTCGATTTCTCTCGTCGAGTACTACAAGAATCAGTTAAAATCTCGCGGTTCTTTTTCATTCCCCATTTTGAACCGGAACATAAAAACGAGATTTTCTCTATGTTTGCCTGCGCCGATTTTGAAAATTCCTTCACTAATCGATTTCTCTCGACGAGTACTACAAGAATCAGTTAAAATCTCGCGGAACCTTTTTCCTTCCCCATTTTAAAACCGGTACATGAAAATGCCATTTTCTCCATGTTTGCCTGCGCCGATTTTGAAAATTCCTTCACTAATCGATTTCTCTCGTCGTGTACAAGAATCAATTAAAATCTCGCGGTCGTCTTTTCTTCCCCATTTTGAACCGGTACATGAAAATGCGATTTTCTGCATGTTTACCTGCGCCGATTTTGAAAATTCTTTCAGTAATTTATTTCTGTTGTCGAGTACTATAAGAATCAGTTAAAATCTCGCGGGCCCTTTCTTCTTCCCCAAGCCAATATTTTTGTATATTTTGAATGTATTCAAGTATGGAACAAAAGTATTATATAATTCCCTTAGTAGGTTTCTCAACTTCATATTTTTCAACTTAAATTTTATTTATTTTAATTATTTATTTTCTTGTGACTCAATATTTAATTGCAATCGTTCATTGGGGAGAAGGGTGGCCATTCTCAAATATATAAATATAGTATTCTTAAAATTTATGTGTTCTCGTACTATTAGTTTCTTCCACTAGACCTGGAAATTGAAAAATTAATACCTGGAAAACCTGGAAAATTCAGGGAAATTGAGTTCCATATTTATGTATGAACACTGCTATTTACAATTTTTTTTTTCGAATAGGGAGAACTGTACAAAAGGGTGTTTTGGGAATGGTATAACAATAGGTTTCTGGGAGTGTTGTTCGAAATGAAATCTTTAAGTTTTACGTCCCACTATTATGCTGGCTAGGCTAAAGATAACGGGGTGTTGTTCGCAGTGTTGAATTCAGACATTTACACCCGGGGGGAATGTCAACTGCTCGGGGGAGGGTTATTTTTTCTGTATTTTTTTTCAAGAAAGCAGCATATTTAACAATTCCATTCACATACACATCTTACCTAATATTGAGACTAATTGCTGATAAATATTCAATGAGATTATAATTTTAAGAAAACAATCGTTTGATTTCATCTAAAACATTAAATAAAGACTGGCAAAAATAGTTTACACTAAACTTTAACTGCTATTTACAGTAACTATTTTTATTATTTCCTATATTCAGTAATTACTGTTTGTTACTAATGTAAAATTTTTTAAAAAAGATTTAAATTAACTGGAATATTTTTTTCTCCTAAAACAAACATACTTAGGAATATCTTAATAAAAAGTTATCATTCTTTCTCACACTTCTGATTCTAAATCAAACATATTAGCCTTGGTTTCTTCACTGCATATACATCAATAGTTTAGTTGACGAAATCTTCAGTAGGATTAGTGCCGTGTCGTGGAAAATCAGCGCTTGGCGCGAGAGTATACGACGGCATCCCCGTATATATGAGTGAGGTCGACAGACCAGCCGCCAAAGGTGGGAAAATTTTAAAAAGTAAACCCTGCTTTTCCTTGATTTTGAGCACTTTTCATTACTTTTTTCCTTTCATTTTATATATGTCCACATGTATTTCATTCCTCTGTTTTTCTTTCCTTCTTTTCTTTTCTTTTTCCCTCCCGAATTTTTCACCCCTTACTTCGGCGCCCGGGGCCGTCGCCCCGCTTGCCCCTCCCCCATGGAACGGCACTGAGCAGGATCTTGGCCACCTTCAATAGCAATCTTTCACTTATATACTATTATCATATTGATAAATTCTATATAAGTCTCTAATCAAGGAGGGATAACTGTTCCTCCCTGATCCCTCTAAATGACGCCCACTGAATCTCACCCTTTAACTGAATTATTTTTAATTAAAGAAAGATGTGTTTACTTTAACAATCGTAAAACACATTTACGTCTGTTACTTCCGATGCGGGAAATGGGATTTAGGCGCCCTATTTCAAATAATGTAGGAACTGTATATTTTCAAGAACTGAAGTCTGCTGACATGAGAGATTATATGGAATGATCGAAAGATCTTCCCTATCTTTCCTTTCGTATCTCAACCTGTGCTAGTGCTACCTACTAATATATAATATAGGGCGAGAGTATAGTACCTACTAAAATACAAACCTTTCTTCAACAGTTAACAATTTCATGTTCTGCCAAACTCAGTCATAGCGTTAAGAAATACAAGTTTTATTCACTATTTGGTATTCTATCTTAGATGTTACATGTTAACATTTATATAGAATGGGTCTGCGTCACTTATATGTATATTGAGAGATCGGATTTCGTCTGCACGTACACGGAAAGAAAAGCAAATAACTGGGTGAAGTAATTTCTACATTTTGTGACTGAAATTTTGGGAGTTTCTCCGGGGGGGAATGAATTTTCTTCGGGGGGGAGATTCCCCCCCGGGCTACCCCCTGAATTCAACCCTGGTTGTTCGGTGGGGGTCAATGTTGCCAATTTTGGGTAAAGTCGCTAAATAAGGGGAATTCGACCTCAACGATAGCGTAGGTTGACCATAAAATTTTCAGTTAAAAACGGGACAGGTTCTTGCAACCCTAGACTTTTAGATCTACCTTTGTTCTTATCAGTGCCTTGATATCAGATTTCCTCCTCTCTCTCTTTGTTACAGAGCGGGTATGAAAAAGGAAAGACACGTTGAAATTTGTTCAACACACAACCAACTGCTAAAACCTCTGCTGCCTTTCGAGCAGTACTGCGAACTATAGAGTATGTTTAATATAGGGAATTTCAGTTCAATTTTTACCTCTTTGTTATTATTAATTATTAATACTTTTAAAAGGAGTAAAGATACTGGGTTTGTTATTTACTTCTTTCATTTACATAGAACGGGACGAATACTACTTTTTCCATCTACTGACGGGACGGCCGGGACACGCCACTAAAACGGGACTGTCCCGGTCAAAACGGGACGTATGGTCACCCTACGATAGCGACAAAAAATATTTTTTTCCGATTGGAGACTTTTTTTGGGTGATTTTTAAATGACGATTTACCTACTTACACATTTAGCGACTTTTTGCTCCAAACAAAATGTTCATCTGTAGAGAAGCATTATTAGTTCAAAACAGTTTTTACGTTCTTTTTTTTCTGTTTGTTTGTTTTAATCAGCGCAACTGATGAAGAGTTTGGAAATACAGCATACTCACTGCCCCACAATCCTGCATTGTTATGTTACCCTTGCCTTCTAACGAAGAACAACTACAAACTTGATGTCCTTTAGTTCGCAGAGTTTCCGTTGAGAAACACACGTAATACATCATTACCGATAGCAACAAGATTAGCTATAGATTGCGTGAATAAAGGCGAAGAAGATGTTTGTTATATTTGTCCTTTGGGGTCTTTTAATTATTCTGCACTTTTTCTTTTACAAAAAAATTGCTTAACGTAAGTACTGTAGTGTTAATTATTTCGGAACTATTTTGACCACAATATGAACAAAAGTACCCGAAACAACCTGAAATGATCCCTGAATTAAATAATTGGTTGCGCCCTATTTACAAAGATGTGAGTAGAACCAGCGGCGCAAATCTGTCTTCAACATTGGGGGGGGGGTAAGACCGTTACCATACTTTTTTTGGCGATGTCCAAAATACTTATGAAGTTGAAAAACAATGTTGTGGAGGATCAGAGTTGTCTTCAGCGTTGGGAGGCTGCAGATTTGAGGCTTATTCTGGGGGACATCTATTTTATCTCACGTTCCTTTGTAGCAATCGGACAAAAATAATCAAATTTCTCCCAAAAAACACATTTCAAATCGGATTATTGGGGAGAAGTCCCCCTCAGTTCCAAGATTGGAGGGGACATGTATCCGTCATCCCCCCCCACGGATTTGCGCCAGTGAGTAGAACATATTGTTTAGTTTGCATCTACAACTTTAAAACAATGCTTATAGACAATGAATTTCTCTATTATTTTTTATAGCGACTTTTCACCCAAAATTGGAGTCGTCATATCCCGTTTCGCAAACTTATTGCCAACATTTTGGAAACTGGTTGCGAAGAGAGCTACAATGGATGAGTCGAGTTATTTCGTCGCTTCCGCTGTGAACCTAAGTACAAGATTCCAAAGAGATTAAGAAAAAATGAAATGAAACCTTTGAGTTTTACGTCCCACAGTTATGCCGGTTAGGCTAAAGGAGACGCTGATGATAAGCAATGAATGAAATGGTGGAATGAAGAAAGTGGAAGGAAACGGGAGAACCCCGAAGAAACCCACGCACAAGGTGTTTGTCCATCACAAAGTTCATTTGACGGGGGCTGGGATCGAACCCGGGACCCCAAGTACCGGAGGTGAACGCTCTACCACTGAGCCACTGCAGCTCTTAAGAGATTAAGAGTCACAAACATAGTCACTTTCAATTTTTTAATATATATATAGGTCTATATATTGCATCACTGACTAATAACTAAAATCCTTGGATTGTATATATAAAAGTCGCCCCCTGCCCGTAAAAAGCTTCATTCGAACTCGGAATCGAACAATTGCATCTGTAAAACAGTGCTGATTTGATTTTAACGTTCCTTTCAGCAGCAAGGCTGTATGAGACGTGGACCTACAGATTAACGTGGAATCCGAACCACATAAGCTCCGGCCGGGAATCGAAAAAAATGAAATGAAATCTTTGAGTTTTATGTCCTACGGTTATGCCGGTTAGGATAATGGAGACGGTGATGAGTAATGAATTAAATAGTGGAATGAAGAAAGTGGGAGGAAACGGGAGAACCCCGAGAAAACCCACGCACACGGTGTTTGTCCACCACAAGGTTCACTTGGCGGGGCTGGGATCGAACCCGGGACCCCAAGCACCAGAGGTGAACCTTCTACCACTGACCCACCGCGGCCCCCGGCCGGGAATCGAACCCGGGTGTCCCACGCCAAAGGCGTGTTCACTAACCACTTAGCCACGAGGGAGCTCATCTATAAGGCAGTGTAAGCAAACAAAAAAAAACGCACACTGGATGTTTGCGCAACTGAGGATCAAAACATTCTCAATGGAGTATGAGAAATAGTTAACGCCAATCAAAGTGTGCTTTTGCTTATTTATTACTTCGTTAATACTTAATTCCTTCTAGAAATAGTGAAACTATACTATGAAGAAACACTAATAAACTAATAACAATTACGTTGTATTTCTTACCACACCACGACCATTTTTACCACCCATAGAATCTGAACCTAGTACTATACTGCATTAGTCACGCCGTAACGAAAGATGAACACCTGGCACTCGTAGCTGTTGAAGCTGTGTTGTAGCTACCTGTATATCACGCGGCCTGCGTTGGTACTCCTCAACATAAATACCTCACAGCCCAAAGCCAGGAAACATCACAGACAGAAGACAGGGGCACAAGCAGTGCCTGACACTTCACGAACTCTAAACCCGCCAAGACTCAACTCAACATGACCTTCAATTACGTTCTAGAAACCAAATCAATGCTAAGGCACAAACTTACCAACTTCCTATATGAAAACACAAGAAAAAAAATCTAACTTTTTTGGTTCCAAAGTGATGACATAACAATAATACTAAAAAGGTTTTAATTTTCAGTAACCCAAACATTAATTAACTAGGGAACATAACAAAGCAAAAATAAATAAAAATAAAAATAAATTAAATTAAAAAATAAAAATCTGACAAGTAAACTCTCCCTGACTACTTTTTTTTTAAATTTCAGTGAGGCTGTAAAATATGTCAGTATCTTCGTAAAATATATATATTTCAATGTAAACAAGTTCTTTAAACAAAAGAAAGCTTTGTAGTAGAGCGCTTACCTCTGACGCGTTAGGTCCCTGGTTCGATTCCTGCTCCCGACAAATAGCCTTTTGGTGAACACTGTAGGTGTGGTTATTCTTAAGACTTTCCAGTTTCCTTACATTTTCTTGATTCCACCATTATCATGTATCTCATTGTCACCTTCTCTCTTACATTGATGTACAATCATGGGGCGTTAAACTAAAAGCAAAAAAAAAAAATTGCAAATATCCTAGTAAAAATGAGTTTTCTAGACTACACAAGTGGCTCCGCGTAGGGTAGTCGCTAGCGCTCTCGCCTTCGGTGCGAACGGTTCCGGGTTCGATCCCGGGGGAGAACTCGGTCGAAAAAGTATCAAAAGATTTTAAGTCCAGCCATCCTGAATGAGGTTTCCTTGGGTTTCCCTCATTCACAGCAGGCAAATGCCGGAGTGGTACCTAACATATAGGTCCCAGGCCGTTTTCTTCCTTCCCCAATCCTTTCTTCCCTTCCTTTCCCCGGATAGTGTACTCGCCGAGGAAAGTCATCCCTCATATGGGGTAACAAGACCATTGATGCCGAAAGCCCAGAAATCTAAATTCTAAATCTTCAGTACACAAGGAAATTTCCGCGCTGAAAACGGTTTATTAGCAATTATGTTAAGCAGTCCTGTAGTAAATCTGCACCAAGTAATAAATCGTCACATATAAAATGGAATGAATAAACACATAACATTCATTTTGCTACATTGAAACATAATATGTTTCAAAACATTAATATTCAAAGTTTTTTCAAAATTCAGATTCACCCATTCCATTCTCCTCAATCATTTACGAGTTACAATAGTAAGAATTGTAGCCATAAACTACATTACTTACTTAGTACTATATTAAAGCAAGTTACACTAAAAGAATATATAATTAATGGAATATTTAACTAAAGTAATAGTTAACTATTGTACTTACCCAGGCTTTTGTTTCCTTCCTCTCTTCTGTTCCGTTTGTAAACAACCTCGTTTCGCAAGCAAAAGACGGTAGTTCAATGACGTCAGCCATGGCGAAAGAAAGAGTGTCTATAGGCGGTCTGGATCTTACACACAGATGGACGTATATAACGTATAGCTGAAGTATTTAACATACGTATACGTATGTAAAATACGGAAAATTGTTAGATGTCAGACATCCTGCAGCGACATGATGTAACATCTAAGCGGGTAAAAGGCAGTACCTCTGTAGTATATGGATAAAGTACGCTCCGTACAGATTTCCTTAGTAAACGTAACGAATCCTTGTATTTGTACAATATACCGCTGTCCGGATAATGGATTTTTCTCAGTGTGATTGGTGGTGGTGAAAGTTCAATTTCATCCCCTCAGTGACGGTACGAATCACAAACACACGTAGGAGGAGTGATACAAAAAATGATCAAAAAACGGCCCACATGAGTGCAGAATCCGTAGTTTTCGGAATCGCTGATATCAACAGTGACAATTCTGATCCTGTTTAGATTCAAGTTCAGCCCCCTTAGTAGTCTTGACGGAGGAAAAACACCATGAAAAAATAATTTAAAATGACCGATGTTACTGTCGAATCCAAAGTTGTCGGAGTCTCTAAGTTGGTTTGTAACAATCACTCCACGGAGCAATTATTATTCTATATATTTTTGAGACCATTGAAAACAATTTCTTTTTAAATAATAAATGTTATTTGGGAAAGCCAAATTATATTTTTTTTACGAGTTAAACATCCCTTCTCTTAATCTTCGAAAACCGTTTGCCAACGAGTTCCAGAAAATACGGTTGGATATATTCTACTCCTTCTTGGTTGTACCGACCACCCACATCACTGAAAAAGGCCAGAAACGTTCCTTCGCACTTTGGCCACGAAGAAATCACACCGCCCCAGTTAAAAAAAAAAGAAAGAAAGAAAGAAGCAGAGAAGTGGACAGTGGTCTCCAGAACTAACTGTCATCTAGTGGAAACAACGCCACCCTTCCAACGGACTTTTTGGAAGGGGAACATAAGCCACCAATACAACGACGAGTTTGCACTTTTAAAATAAAAGAAGAAAATTGAAAAAGAAACACCCGGGAGAAGTCAGTCAGTTCGAACTCCGCGGCAATAGAGGACTAACAAGTGATAAAAAAAAAAAACTACACACACATACACGCATTATTTTTTTTAATTGTAGTTAAGTGAAGTGCACACCCAATATGCATTGCTAAACAACTTCAAAGTGGTGCTCTGTTCGAGATTTATCCGGGTGTCGATATCACTCACACATATCCAAACTCTACACATATATACATAAATATATATATTTACTCTGCTAACGTTTAAAAAAAAAAATTCTTCTTAAGGAATCAGTGGTAGTGGCGCATTTTCTGTTCAAGTCTACATGTTGTGAAATTAACTGTATATTAAATCATTACGAAACGAGAAGTTCAGTGATGTGGGTTGGAACTGTAAAAGATATTGAATGCAATCAGTATCTGAGACCAGAGACAATGAGGAGACCCCCGCTTCGGGACCCGAGATGTAATACTAAAGCCAAGTCGCCTAAGAAAGAAGTGGAACAACTAGAGGAAACAGCCCTCATCATATTCATGGAACATCAAAAGCATGTAAGATTTATGAAGATACTCGAGGTAAGACGTTTCCATTTCCTTGTATTGAACAAACTATTAGACGTACGATGGACATCACCGTCTTATTTGCCCACCGTTAGTATCATTGATTCCACCACCTTTTTGCGGCAATTCCACACCAAATCATGTGTTGGCGGAATGACCTCCAAGTTAATTATTCTAGAAATCAATGAACATTAGTTCCCAGGACGTGAATTAAGTATTCAATATTTTTTTTTAAAGTGCAAAAACTATAAACTTGCTTATATCATTCAGATTTTCAAAGACTGTGATTTGTTTTATCTAACTGATTTATTCTATAAATGGACATTAATTTCCACGGATCATGTAATTGTATTGTTTCATTATTTTTTTATATCAAATTAAAAACTATTATTTTCATCAGAGTTTTGAAGAGTATAATGTCTAATTCAGTCAATTTGTTACGAATATTCTTGTATTTTGTTATTTATTATATTTTTTTATTTTGTATACTTTTGTCCAATATGTATATATTTATTTCCTGTGCGTATCGACAACATATTTAAAAACAATTTGATATTCAGTGATGTTACTTAAATTATATGTATATGTGTTTATGCTTAACGAGACAAATTTCTATCGATTCAAACTTTAAATCTCTTCTTTCACATGACTAGTCATTACAAAATTAAACACCATTCTAATTCTTCCTACTATCCCTTAAAGTCTCTTCTCATAGATAGCCAAGGCCGAGGCAAAATAACTATTGTTACTTATTCTAATGAATCAACGGGTTGTTCAAATCATTTTTAAAAATAATTTAGATAGATTTAACCACTTTGTGTGCAAAAGAAACTTATATTTTTAGTTTTAACAAAAGAAATCGAGACCAAAAGCAATTCTAGACAAAAGCGTAAAAATGTGATATTTCAGTTTAAAAACAACAAGAGTATATTTTTTAAAGTATCACTAAAATTATACACTTTGTGTGTTTTCATTATTTATGTAAACTACTTGTGGCTTATTAGGAAATCATTCAAAATAATTATTATTCGTGCACAGAAAGGAGGAAAGGGGGCTTGAATCAGCTTTTAATATTTAACAAGATTAAATCCTTTCACGGTCATAATATTTTTTTTAAATCCAAAATTAATTATTACTATATTAATATCTGTTGTAATACTAGAAGCGGTTCAGTATTCCTTTTCGTTCCTTTTTAGTGCTTTGTTGTTCTAACTTCGATTTGGATTATTAAATTTAAAATTTGTTAAATTTCAAATTTAAATATATAAAAGTGAGATTTGTTAAATTCGCTTTCAAAATTGCCTTTCTCTGAAATTAAATTTTAACATTAAATTTGGCTGTTAACCAAAAAGGGTGTCTATTCATTAATGTATGTCAATATTTCACCCATTTCATTTCATGACTGGAAATTAGAGAACATTATCTATATTTGCATTACAAGTATGTAATCAGAGTGATCTTCGGAAATTCAAAATTTCTTTCAGTACATTTACTATTATTATTATTATTATTATTATTATTATTATTATTATTATTATTATTATTATTATTATTATTATTATTATTATTAGTGCGTATTCTTATCAGAGACGAGAGCGTTTAGCTCTACGCTCGTGATAAGGCATTTCCGAAACTCACTCTGATCACCGCCTTATTGATTGCATTTCAGCTATGCAGCATGTGTTGTATAAAAGAAGATTTGGAACAAAGCATTTTCTTCCACTTGTACTTGTAACATTTTTTTTTAATTCCACTCTCAAGACGCTCCGTTCTCTAAAGCCCTGGGATCCGTTGGAGAAGGGTGGGTCTTAGAGTGAGGTAGAAGACGATATATATATTTTTTTGGCGCGCCGAGAAAACGAAATCTCGCCTCCGTAGCATTTTTTTTTTTTTTTTTGGCTGAACCGAGGTTTGACTCCAGACGGACTCAAACCCCGGTAAGGCTCAAAGAGCGCTATATGTTACAAAGAATAGCGCCGCGAACAGGGACTCGAATGTTATTTATATAGTTTTTGCGCCAAACAGCTACACGAATCATGTGGAATAGGTTTATGTTAAAGAGAAAATAGCCTCCCAAACACTGACCCGAATTACTTGAACTATTGGTTCACAACCCGTAAGATCTTATTCTCTTTCAACTACGTAAATGATGAGTGTTATAGCACTCATGACATTGCCCTTTTATTTTCAGTGTCTTCAGTGTCTTAAAATTTTTGTATTGATAACGGATACGTTTTCAGAGAAACAAAACAGAACGACATACGTAGTTAAAAAAAAAAAAAAAGTCACATTTTCTTGCCTGTGGGATTTGTTTTTTGTGAGTATTTGAAGCACTAGAAGGAGCAAAAGCAACCAGGTCAAAAAGAAGACTTCGTTAAAGAGGGTCAACAATAATACTTGCCCACCGAAAAGCAACAGGGGGTGGACCGTGCGACCGTCTCTAAAAAAAAAAAAAAAAAAAAAAAAAAAGAGAGAGAAAAAGATAAAGGAGAAATAGTGTATTTTCAACTATCTGTTTGTTTTGTTTCTTTTGCCTACAAAGAAGAATAAGAAGAAAAAGAAGAAAGAAAGGTAAGCGAATTAGGATGAGATAACAATCCAGATTATTTCTTTCCATTGGGTACGTATATATGAAAAATCATATATCATGTTTTCACTTATACATTTTTATACATATATATATTTATTTTAGAGAATTCATGAATGTATTATTATTATTATTATTATTATTATTATTATTATTATTATTATTATTATTATTATTATTATTAGCGCTAAGTATGTTGGATAAGTTAAGTATTTTAGACTTATTGTATATTTTAATTTAGTAAATATGTTAATTCCGTTGTAACGAATTATAACTATGAAGAGTTGTGACGTGTGAGTTGTGTTGTCACCAATGGGTGATCTCCAGCAGGGTACCACATTTTTATATGCATAGTAAATAAATAAATAAATAAGCGTGTGTGTGTAAGTTTTTGAAATCGTGTTGTGGACAGTGAAATTAATTTTATGCATGTCAGCATAACCAATTGTAGGGTCATTAGAACTAGATGTTTTGTGTCCATTTCTTTTCTCATTAAGGAGGATTTAATCTATCATAGAAGCTGACCTTTTTGAGTTTCAGATGCCGAGACTGCGTGCTTAGACACTGGAAATAAGATCCAAAATGCTAACTGGAGAGGAACGAACTTGCCCTGATTGTGGCAAAGATGTATGGGAACAGGATGTAATCCCATCTTCTCCTAATGCAGAGTGTGTCACGTGTAGCGCTGTCAACACAGCAGTGGCGTCAACCAAGAGAAGACAATCTCCAGCAACCGAAGACACGCCAAGAACAGAGCAAGCAGATGCTTCTAATAGAAATCTTGATATTGTCGTTATGCTACAGAATCTTATGGAAGAACAGAGAAAATTCCGAGAAGAACAGAGAAGATTGCGAGAAGGTCTTGACCGGAAGCTGGATGAACAACAGAGAAAATTGCAAGAAGGGCTGGAAAGAAAACTCAACGAGCAGAAAGAACAGCAGATGCAAGATATGAAAATTTTGCAGGAAAGTATTGCTGCCAAAATGGCAGAGAAGCTGGATGTGCAGGACCAGAACTTGCAGAGATCAAACGAAAAACAAATACAAGAGTCTGAGAAGGTAAGGGAAGAACGAGAAGAAACTTCTGGAAATGCATCAAATAATGTTCAAGATGTTGAGTGCGAGCAGGAACTGCCAATTGAAATTATTGTGGCCAGCGAAAGTCTCCAAAAACAGGAAGACAGAGAATGCACTGAAGAAATTTATGGAAAGGAGCAACAGATTGAAAAGGAGAAGCATATTGCTACAGTGTTACATAATGCAGATCTAAAGCAACTGATAGCAACACCTCAGCCGTTGAATTCACCTTCAGCAATTCCGGTGAATGTAGATATGCACACTAAGGAGCTTGCTTGTAAGGCGACCAAGAGGCAGCGATTGAAGAAGAGGAAAAGAACTCATGAGAAGCTAAATGGCAACCATAGAAAAAGAGTGCGAAAGAAATGCATACGCATAAAGTTTCTGGAAAAAGACAACAACATAGTCGTGAGACCAACTTCCACCGATGGATCAGTGTACACGCGAAGAGGGAGACAAGTACATGTCAGAGAGATTTCCAGACAGGAAGCACCACCTGACAGAGGCGAAGACGGCCGAAGCTCCGACGACGACCAAAGCCATGTAAATTATTAGATGCCTGTGACTCCAGGGTTCGAGTTTACGATCAAATAGAGTGCCAAAGGAATAAGCCGCTACTTGTCATATGAGAAACTTGCGCCAGGAAGAGAAATTTCATAGTAATGTAGATCAATTAAAAAAAAAAAAAAATAGAAGAAACCATATTTAAAAAAAAAAGATTATCTGGTCGAGGTGAGCAGCGCTCTTGTAGCAACAGAAACAGCGCGCCCTCCCAAAGTTAAAATACATATCGTAGCAACTTTGTTCATACAATAGCAAAAGAAAAATAAAGAAAGCATATAAGTCAAGCTGAAAATTGAAGTTAAAATTAAAGGATAATTGTTGAAAGCAAGGTAGTGACGGAGAGAAGCGACATTGAAGACGGAGGAGCAAAACTTGAGGAGAAATTTAAACATGTAAATGATCACGCATTGTGGCTGGCAATGAATATGACACTTGTTGACTCGAGAAAAATGAAAGTTAGAGCACTCGGTTGTACTACGGTCCCGAATGAGCTCCGAAGTAGAACTTGCGTTAGAGGCACTTGTTAAGAAGCTCAACGCAACCTTCCTTCGTATTTGAGGTGTAGACTTTCTGTAGGACTTAACGCGCCGAGCTTGAGTACATACTCGCTTGAAGCAGCGAACTTCCTCAGAGTCCACCAGAATTATAAGTTTGTTCCTACCCAGTACGGTAGAAGACGTCCTCTTATTTTATTAATTGATTATATAGATGAAGTCCAAGTGGATCATGTAAGATTACTACAGCATGACAGGAGTTCCAAGCTTAAGTACAAGTAAAGAAGTTGACCTCGCAAAGAGAAGAACAAAAGCTCCAATAGCACCCTCCGGACATACCAGGACGCATCTCCAAAGAACCAAAAGAATATATGATACATTAATGGGTAAATAGTAAAGAGCCAATGACCTTGCATTCAAACTATGTTAAAATTGCGTTGAAAACTTAATAATAATTTTTGCGATATATTTATGTGTCATAAATGGCGCCAAAAAGATGCAAAATGCACCGAACATAAATAGCACTCTGGCGGCTCGTCCAACTGTGATCGAACTCGAAACCCTACAATATGTTACGCTTTGACAGAAAGAAGTTTTCTGCTAACCTTTAAACGAAGTATGGCGGAAGCAACATCAGAGCCAGGATTTTTATGTACTTTTTAAAATTAAAACATTTTTTTAGGGTTCGGATTTTTATGAACTTACATTTTGACTTGGAATTCTTGTAAATGTAATGTAAACATCGACTCTCTCAGGATGAAGCAGAGCTCCAAAGATTTTGCATCTCTAGCTTCATCTTAGGAGGGGGGTAATTGTAACAATCACTCCACGGAGCAATTATTATTCTATATATTTTTGAGACCATTGAAAACAATTTCTTTTTAAATAATAAATGTTATTTGGGAAAGCCAAATTATATTTTTTTTTACGAGTTAAACATCCCTTCTCTTAATCTTCGAAAACCGTTTGCCAACGAGTTCCAGAAAATACGGTTGGATATATTCTACTCCTTCTTGGTTGTACCGACCACCCACATCACTGAAAAAGGCCAGAAACGTTCCTTCGCACTTTGGCCACGAAGAAATCACACCGCCCCAGTTAAAAAAAAAGAAAGAAAGAAAGAAGCAGAGAAGTGGACAGTGGTCTCCAGAACTAACTGTCATCTAGTGGAAACAACGCCACCCTTCCAACGGACTTTTTGGAAGGGGAACATAAGCCACCAATACAACGACGAGTTTGCACTTTTAAAATAAAAGAAGAAAATTGAAAAAGAAACACCCGGGAGAAGTCAGTCAGTTCGAACTCCGCGGCAATAGAGGACTAACAAGTGATAAAAAAAAAAAAAACTACACACACATACACGCATTATTTTTTTTAATTGTAGTTAAGTGAAGTGCACACCCAATATGCATTGCTAAACAACTTCAAAGTGGTGCTCTGTTCGAGATTTATCCGGGTGTCGATATCACTCACACATATCCAAACTCTACACATATATACATAAATATATATATTTACTCTGCTAACGTTTAAAAAAAAAAAATTCTTCTTAAGGAATCAGTGGTAGTGGCGCATTTTCTGTTCAAGTCTACATGTTGTGAAATTAACTGTATATTAAATCATTACGAAACGAGAAGTTCAGTGATGTGGGTTGGAACTGTAAAAGATATTGAATGCAATCAGTATCTGAGACCAGAGACAATGAGGAGACCCCCGCTTCGGGACCCGAGATGTAATACTAAAGCCAAGTCGCCTAAGAAAGAAGTGGAACAACTAGAGGAAACAGCCCTCATCATATTCATGGAACATCAAAAGCATGTAAGATTTATGAAGATACTCGAGGTAAGACGTTTCCATTTCCTTGTATTGAACAAACTATTAGACGTACGATGGACATCACCGTCTTATTTGCCCACCGTTAGTATCATTGATTCCACCACCTTTTTGCGGCAATTCCACACCAAATCATGTGTTGGCGGAATGACCTCCAAGTTAATTATTCTAGAAATCAATGAACATTAGTTCCCAGGACGTGAATTAAGTATTCAATATTTTTTTTTAAAGTGCAAAAACTATAAACTTGCTTATATCATTCAGATTTTCAAAGACTGTGATTTGTTTTATCTAACTGATTTATTCTATAAATGGACATTAATTTCCACGGATCATGTAATTGTATTGTTTCATTATTTTTTTATATCAAATTAAAAACTATTATTTTCATCAGAGTTTTGAAGAGTATAATGTCTAATTCAGTCAATTTGTTACGAATATTCTTGTATTTTGTTATTTATTATATTTTTTTATTTTGTATACTTTTGTCCAATATGTATATATTTATTTCCTGTGCGTATCGACAACATATTTAAAAACAATTTGATATTCAGTGATGTTACTTAAATTATATGTATATGTGTTTATGCTTAACGAGACAAATTTCTATCGATTCAAACTTTAAATCTCTTCTTTCACATGACTAGTCATTACAAAATTAAACACCATTCTAATTCTTCCTACTATCCCTTAAAGTCTCTTCTCATAGATAGCCAAGGCCGAGGCAAAATAACTATTGTTACTTATTCTAATGAATCAACGGGTTGTTCAAATCATTTTTAAAAATAATTTAGATAGATTTAACCACTTTGTGTGCAAAAGAAACTTATATTTTTAGTTTTAACAAAAGAAATCGAGACCAAAAGCAATTCTAGACAAAAGCGTAAAAATGTGATATTTCAGTTTAAAAACAACAAGAGTATATTTTTTAAAGTATCACTAAAATTATACACTTTGTGTGTTTTCATTATTTATGTAAACTACTTGTGGCTTATTAGGAAATCATTCAAAATAATTATTATTCGTGCACAGAAAGGAGGAAAGGGGGCTTGAATCAGCTTTTAATATTTAACAAGATTAAATCCTTTCACGGTCATAATATTTTTTTTAAATCCAAAATTAATTATTACTATATTAATATCTGTTGTAATACTAGAAGCGGTTCAGTATTCCTTTTCGTTCCTTTTTAGTGCTTTGTTGTTCTAACTTCGATTTGGATTATTAAATTTAAAATTTGTTAAATTTCAAATTTAAATATATAAAAGTGAGATTTGTTAAATTCGCTTTCAAAATTGCCTTTCTCTGAAATTAAATTTTAACATTAAATTTGGCTGTTAACCAAAAAGGGTGTCTATTCATTAATGTATGTCAATATTTCACCCATTTCATTTCATGACTGGAAATTAGAGAACATTATCTATATTTGCATTACAAGTATGTAATCAGAGTGATCTTCGGAAATTCAAAATTTCTTTCAGTACATTTACTATTATTATTATTATTATTATTATTATTATTATTATTATTATTATTATTATTATTATTATTATTATTATTATTATTATTATTATTAGTGCGTATTCTTATCAGAGACGAGAGCGTTTAGCTCTACGCTCGTGATAAGGCATTTCCGAAACTCACTCTGATCACCGCCTTATTGATTGCATTTCAGCTATGCAGCATGTGTTGTATAAAAGAAGATTTGGAACAAAGCATTTTCTTCCACTTGTACTTGTAACATTTTTTTTTAATTCCACTCTCAAGACGCTCCGTTCTCTAAAGCCCTGGGATCCGTTGGAGAAGGGTGGGTCTTAGAGTGAGGTAGAAGACGATATATATATTTTTTTGGCGCGCCGAGAAAACGAAATCTCGCCTCCGTAGCATTTTTTTTTTTTTTGGCTGAACCGAGGTTTGACTCCAGACGGACTCAAACCCCGGTAAGGCTCAAAGAGCGCTATATGTTACAGGTTAGTTACAGTTTATATATTTTAAGCACACGAAATTTAAAATGACATTCGCTAAAGTTGTTCTAATCATATGTATAATTGAATTAAAATAATTTATTTAAAATTAAATAAAATGAATATGAGGCAACTGTTAGAATTTAATGTTTTATACAGAAAAAAAAATAAACCATTAACAAACCTACGTTGCTCTAATGTCAGTATATTGAAGTAGTTTGTTAGTTCTAAGTATGATATGTATGCGTGGTATAATCCAGTTATATATATATGTATATATATATATATATACACACACACACACACACACATATATATATATATATATATATATATATATATATATATGTGTGTGTGTGTGTGTGTGTGTGTGTATATATATATATATATATTAGTATTTTCAAAAATTTGCACTGTACTCTTTCAATCATTTGGGTATATTTTGCATTATGGGGAGTCCAAATAACAGAAGCGTATTCTAGTTGGGGTCTTATATACGAATAATATATAATTTCAAAATTGTCATGTGGCTACGGAAGTCTTTACTTATACGATTTATATAAGTAATAGTTTCATATGTATATTACATAATATGTGTTATTGTTAATTTGGTTTCCTTGAGGCACAAATGACTTAAACAATTCAAAGAAAAAAGTCAATCTATGCTTAGTTTCTAAAAAAAAAAAAATAACATGTTGTGGAAAACTCCGGAATGGCGTTAAATTTCATCCTTCTGGAATGTCAAGTTTGAAAAACTGGAATGTCAAACAAAGTCACAATCCTTTTGAAGTTTCACTAAACTTCGGATAACGTTGCAGCTATATTTTCATTGTTCACTTTGAATGATTATTCTAATGCCTCTATTAGCTAGCATAAACTTGGACAAAGCATTTTTAAAGCAAAATAACATAATTAAACTCTCTTTACATACTTATTTCTCACAGACAAGAAAAGCTCTAGTTTCGAGTGACATATCAACTGGGGCTCGTACTGGATTACTTTTACAAAATCTGTCATCCGTAAACCTTGATTAACAATAATGAGGGAATACTATAGACTACTAAAGAAGGTTATAGAGTAAAATCTCCAATATACTCCAAAAAATAAAAATTACACATACTCCCGTAATACAAAACTGTGATCCATGAAGATAAATTATTGCTGCATCTTATTGCATCGGATAGAAGTTAATGTAAATGAAGTGACTATTTACAATAACATGTTTATATGAAAATATATATACAGATATTTTTGCAACTTCTTTTAAAAGAAAAGTGACAATTACATTACCTTTACCGACATATAATCGAAACTAAAACAGAGTATTTCTTTCTAGATGTTAAAAATAAATACTAGATTTACATTTACCATATAAATATATATTTTTAAATGATGCTTTTTCATTGAATATATACTATTCAAACATGAACACTAGCAGTCAAACTTTATTTTACAGTTATGTGTATTGAATAATATTGATTACAATCCACTAGAGACTGTTCCCTCTTTAAAAATGTACTATTACCAGAAAATTTGTAAATTTTACTTGGTCAAGAACAAATTCTTTGGAAACAAAAGCAGTGCATTTTATCAGATGCTCAAAACGAATAATATATTTACATTTACAATGAAAGAATTTGCATTAAAAAATAAGTTCTTACTTAGTATTTAATATACAAACATGGACGTGTTATTTATACAGTGTTGATCACAACCTACTGCAGACTTCTAGTTATTAAATAATATACTACCAACAGACATCATATACAATTTGTTATATTTCATCAAGAACACATCTATTGTGTAAACATGTTTCACTACTTAGTATTATCCAACAGTACGAAAGATCTTGACAATATATTATAGGTGTGTAAAATCTCTACCGTTATGGTCGTCCACTATAACTCCAGTTCAATTTGATAATTAATTTCTGTCATCGAACCTTCAAATACCAACTAAATATTTAATTTAAACGAGACAATTTTATAACTAACTCTGAGGCAATCTTTGTTGGTCTTTCACTTAAAAGAATGATCGTGTACATCTTCGCGCTAAACGCATCTTCCTTAAGCCATCCAAACCTAACTCACAGCCGCAAAATTACTTGTGTTGGATGGACAAAAGATGTCTGGGCAAAAAGAGTCGTGTAACATGAATATAAATTTCTTAACTGTTTCCACAAAAATTTTTGATAGACGAGACCGTACTAGTAATTTGAATGGTCTGACACTAACGTTATCCTTTTAATTTATTACCAACTGTTCATTAAATTACGATGTTGTAACTTCAATGCAACCAACCTTTTTATATTAAATCATAGTTGTAAGCTACTAAAAAAAACATTTGCATCCGTTGAAAAATAACACTTTTTGTAGAACTTCATTGCCCTTGATGGGTATTAGTCAGTATTTAAACAGCAACGTGGGAACGGGTATGTTTGTTAGGTGGGAAAGTTGAATAAAGAACTGAGAAAGTATGAAATCCAGAGAGCCCTCCTTAGTGATTATGCTAGATAATGAAAAAAAAAATAGTTGAGTTGATTTTGAGCTTAACGTCTCTTTCAACAGCGAAGCTATATGAGACAGGACCTGCGAGTTAACGTGAAATCTAAACTATATGAGCTCCAGCCGGGAATCGGACCCGTGCTGATAATGGAAAAAGACATGGACACATTTTTACATTCTGAGAAGTGTGTGTGTAGGGTTATAATTTTTTCGCGATGGTAAATTCCCTGACTTTTTAGTTTCACAATTACAAATTCCCAGGTTTATATTAAGGATGGCCACAATTTTACGGAATCGGAAATTTTACTTTCCGGATTTTGGGAAAATCAGGAATTTATAAAATTCCGCATTTTTTCCGAATTCCGGACAGTAAAAATTCCGGAATTGGCCATCATTAGTTTATATATATAAAGAAAACAACTATAATTTTACCAACTTGAGTATCGTAATCTGCACATGTAGACACGGCGCCCAGAGAGAGTATCCAGCTTCAATCAGATGTGCACAATCTTCCGGTTTCTTTTTCATTAATAGGGGTAGCCTTTAATAAAAAGAAATGTAAAATCGCGCACATCTGATTTGTTGTCTAAGTGTGGAGAATGTGCCGAATAAGGGTGGGTTTTCTCTCTCCAAGCCGTATATATATGTTTTGTGTGTGTGTGACTAAGGGTAGGAAAATTTTGCAAACCAAACTACTTTCTTTTGTAATATATCACCTACCAAATATCTAGCTAGGTGAGGAAAAAATAAACTCAGCAGACCTGTAAAATAATCATATATTTAAAAAAGAACAAAAAAGAATTGCCTCACATTTCCAGTTTTTTTTTTTTTTAAGTTTCTTAAAATTCCCTGACTTTTCTAGGACCATGATGAATTCCTTGACATTCCAAGGATTTCCAGGTTTTGCAAGTCGCCTGAAACCCTAATGTGGCTTTAATCGAACACGTTGGTGTAATCATGTTTACGTCTTTCCACTCCGTTTACTGTAATATCCATTTACGCCTCTCTATAGTTCATACTTATTCACTTCTTTAAGCTTCACGAGCCCTACATAATATATCCGTTCCAATGTTGTTTTCTAAACAATACCTTTTGAAGCCCAATTTTCACAATTTTAGGTGTCAAAATCTGTCATGTTGTTGAATAACAAAATACATTGCAAACAGAAATCTATGAGGCACCATTACTCATCTCTTTAAAATAAGTTAGAGGCCCTGACATAAAATCTTTGATGTCGGTACCTTTCCACTGGTTTGTGAAACTTATAAGCGCAATGATGTTCTTTGCAACCCACTAGTTTTAAGCATTTACACAGAAGGAAAATATCAGAATACTCGTCCGACAAAATTTGATGTATACAGTAAAAAACTGGACCGTCTTCTTCAACTTCGAAGACACCATTTGTATCTGAAACATACACCCTTTATGTCTACACCAACTTATACTAAGAGACACTTTATGCAAAGAAGAAGGGAGGGCTGACGAATTAAAAAAAAACTGACCACTTCTCATTAGAAACACACTTGATGCATGTCCTAATTCGAAATCTGAATGTAATCCACGGTTTTGACGAAATAGATAACAGAGTTGTAACTGATGTTTTAGGCTAAGCGTTTTAAGAATATTTTTCGGGAGCAGGAAACTCGAGTTATCATTTTAGATTGATGATGTTTGGATTCATAGTACTCACACACCTTTCCCAAAGATTCCATGGATTTTTTTAACCAAAGAATGCATTCCGCAAGGTCTTCCTCATCGTTCTCTAAAATAAACAGAATTTCGAATGTTAGCAGTGCGAATTATGCACATGAATCAATAATATCCATTATATATATATAGACAATATCTGCTCAGTGAAGAAAACATTACATAATATAATCAGCAATTGGAGACCAAATTCCAATGGACAGCAGATTACTCGAAGTGTAAACTACGCTTCAAGAGCTTTCAATTGTACAACACAAGCTTATTCGGTCGTAAAGGTAAAAAGGAGACTAAAAGGTAAACGTGGTAAAAGGTGACTGATAGTTCAAAACATGAAACTCACATAAGTAAAACTAAAGCACTGAAGCCCTGTCTGCTTTACGTACATGATTTTTAGGTTTTGAACTTCGGTCATTTTTTACCATGTATACTTCTTAAGTTTCATTTTAAGATTAAACCGAAGAAGATTGTGTTGTATAATCGAAAGCTCTCGACTTGCAATTCAAACTTCGAGTAATCTGCTGTTCATTGGAATTCAATATCCAATATGGTTTGAAGAATTAATAGTAATGAATAAGCGTATCAAGCAACTAACCCTCCGTGGTCACACTGACTTTTTGTGACATGGAAGGCACATTGGGGTCCGATTTACCCCAGAAACTTTTGTGGGGTAAATCGGACCCCAGTGTGAATGTTTTAAATACCTTTTTTGCAAATTTTGTTGTTTTTACTATTCTGTGATGGGCGCAGTGTACCAGCCATAACAAGAGGCAGTGTTGCCAAATGCATTTACATGGATGAGAAAGGTTTCAAGAAACAACAGGAAAAAAGTCAGAACTAAAAGTAATTTCTCTGGGGTCTGTCAGACCCTAGTATGACTATGGAGGGCTAATTGTATAGCGTTGTGTTACTTTCCGTATTTTCAAGATCGTTTGGATTCTAGTTATTCCCGCTAGTTTTCAAAGTTCCCATAGGTAAATAATAGGATGGTTTTTCATTAGGCTGGCGCCAACAAAGTAAGGCCCATAAAACACCATTATGCCCCACGTGGTTCTAACTACTGTATTAACTGAATTATATTGTACTGTACTGTATTCTAACTACAGTATATTTTGTTTCCACCACCTTGCATTTGACAGATAACTGTACTTTAAAGTTTACTTGAACGAAGTGATACTCCGGAATGGAGAACTTATTCAAACCATCAGTCAAATTTTGATTTTCTTACGTATCCACTTAAATGTAAATGTTATAATTCCAAAATTTATCATACTACTCCGGATAACCCACGAAAATAAGAACTGGCTCTTGAAACCCTATAACTGCCTATACACTAACAGATGTTAAAACCTACGGATGGATGAAGACGTGACATCGTGAGGCAGTTTTTCCTTGATTCACAAGTTTCTGAAAATGGCAGATGACACGATGGGAGAAAAATATAAAAGGTTGATTAACCGGTTTGTAAGAATCTTTATTCCATTATAGAATTGAACGTTCTCCTGCTACACGTTCGATTCATATTTGTGGAATCTATTAGTAATTATACACAATGTAACTCTATTTACCTTCGGAAGTGATTGGACTGCTTGGAGTAGTATTCTTTTTTTCCTTAAACTCAAGAACTCCACTGTGGCTAAGATGTATCTTCTAATTACTGTATTAATCTCATAATTTGCCACCTTTCTGGGAACTCCCTTATATGGTACCTCATAGTTATGCTATTTGAGAGAAAATTAAAATTAGTTCTGACTCAGAAAAGAAAACCAAACAAAAATAAATAAACAAATAAATAAAATAAATAACGTTAAATTAAAGTGCATATAGTATGTTTACCTGTGTTCATTATATCTGCGCAGCAAGCAAAATGTTGTAAAATATACTCACCAAGGAAAAAAAAGAAAAAAATAAACTCGAACCTAAAAGCAAGATGAGAACTTTTGACTGAGCAAGACAATCTTCATATCATTCATAAACATAAAACGGACTAAAAGGTATACATGGTGAGAGAAACGTTTGAATATTAAAACCTAAGCAACCAGCTATGGTTAGTCTATGGTGTTCGGCTAATGTCCGCGTGTCCCAGATTAAATTCCCGGCTGAAAAATACCACTTTTAGCGTCAACTTAGGGTCGGGTGGCAAACTTGGGAGTCACCTAAATACAGACTTGATGACAACTTTGTATTAATTGGCACCATTTGTATAATGTTCTCGTGTATCGATACCACTTTATTTAACAGCACCAAACGAAGTAAGGTAATTAGTGGGATGATAAAGATGATCGCATGAGTTCTGACTCTCTAGTGAACGTGCACGAGCCTGGCTATACAAATTTGTTTTACGTTTTATGGTATCGATAACACTATTTTTAACAGAATCAAACTCAGTAAAAGTATGATACCAATTATGATTACACGAATTCAGACTCTCTAGTGAACGCGCACGAGCCTGGCCACACAAGATTGTCTTAATTGGAACTGTATCTTCTATTTTTACTTCATGATTATACCCCCTCCCCCAAGGGGTATAAGGTTTCCAAGTTAAGCCAAAGCCACTGGGTTCAAGTATCGAGTGCTACAAAATAACTGTGGTACTAGCAACCCTTGTAGATTTCTGGATGACCTTGGACGTTTTCAATTTTGTTGCTAAAATGAGCGAGGTGCATAGCCATACAGAATAATGTGTCTAACTTAAGTTAGAAGGATATTCGACTTGAATATAATTCACCAAATACAACGTTAAGTGGTAAATATATTCTTTTAATCTCAAACACGGCATTAAAGTGCGCGCCACATTTCAATTTCATCGCACATCGCCCCACAAACAATTACTGCAAGGTACAAGCTGACAGAAAAACACATTACCTCTTTATTCCTTGTTAGTTAAGTTAATCTGGCGTAGGGACTGGCAAAGATTCGTTTACAAAAAAAAAAAAAAAAAGCACCACATCACTGAACCGAAAAAATCGAAAAATGAGTGAATTGTCGAAAGGAAAGACTTGCTCACTTGTATTTCAGACTTACAACTATAGGTTTAGTGTAAAATAATTTTGTGTTACAACGGATAAATAAGTTAGGACATACAAAAGATGACTTTATTAGGTGTCATTTTCCATCGGCGGGGTAGGTTCACAATTGATGACACACCTGCTCTCATCGGACACACCCTTGCGCGGATCCATTAGCTTCGCCCTGCGTGACTCGGTTATATAGCATATATGGTTCGTAGTGTCTACGTAGCACATGCTGGTTTGTGTTTCTGGAAATGTAGCTTTTATGCCATACATCCAGAAGCTTATCGTAAAATAATTGAAAATTTAAATAATTACTTCGGCGGCTAAATAGAATTTTGTCTATCGCAAGTGAAATAGGTTTCACTCGAGTAGACGATTCTACCAAATAGAAAATGTATAGGCAAAATACGATGTGAAACATTTTTCGTAAAGAAATGGGTGTGAATATAAGTAACTACTGTCAGTGCACAACATATTCCAATGCATTTTGAGAGATAATGAAAGTATTGTAGTTGTGTGTGTGCTCTACCACTATCCTTGTTTATGCGTATACCACCCGTCACTAACGCGCCTGCTTCCTATGGTCACATACACTCGCTAACATTCGACAACTCTGCTGCGCTCCTGCTCTGACTCGGCTAGGTAGCTTTCGTGCTTTTTGGTGGCCACCCAGCACAAGTGTACCGGTATGCAATGTAGTTTTTATGCCATGCATCCACGCTATATTTATACTGAGTTCTCCTGAAGTCAATCTGTAAGTGGTAACGAAGCTCCTTCTTTAGTTCATGCTTTAGTAAACGTGTCAAATTGGTAGAACCAGTGCCGGATTTACGTAAAAGCTAAACAAGCTATAGCTTAGGGTCTCACTTTCTTAGGAGTCCCCAAAAAATTTCAAAGAAAAAAAAACTGGTTGGATTATAATTTCCAAATAATAAGACAAAGGAAATAAGATAAAACACACAGTCAACAACGGAATTTTGTATTGTTATGCACTAGGCTTTTATGAAACGAGTAACGTGGGCCTCACTTGTAATGTGGCCCTGTTTCTCAACCCTAATAATAGGGTCCCTGTTACACAGCTTTGCTTATAATGGGACCTAAGTTTTCCAGCACATCTTGCAATTGGGTACCTGTCTCCTACCTCCGCTTGTAATGTAACCCCTGTTTCAAAATCCAGCTTATAATAGGGCTCCTTTTCCCAGCTGTGCATATGGTCCTAATGGACCACCTGTTTCCTAGCCCCGTTTTTAATTAGGCCCTTGTTTCAGAGTCCTGCTTGTAATGGGGACCTTGTTTCCCAGCCATTACATTTAGCTACTTTAATAAGACTTCACAGTATAAATGTTATTGTACCTTGTACTGATAGAACTTTAGTACTGCCCTTTCTTGTACTCTTTCGAATACTAAAGAAATCGGGACTGGTAACAGTGGATTTATAAAGAGTAAAACATGAAACGACTAGCTGGCAAAATAATAATAAAATATCAAGAAATTACAGCCCTAAGCGGCGATAATTTTTATATCGTGAAATTATAGATATTTAGTTGTACATATTAGAAATAGTGTCAAGAAGTATTTTCATAATATTCCGAGTTAGTATCCTTGCCACTCATTTTCATAGTGATCTATATTGTGTCAATAATGGGTCACTAAAGAAGAGGAGCATGAATCATTCGTTTTGGCATCTGAGTCATTCATTTTTTTTAAATATTGACAGCGCACTATATTTTGTTATGTATTGTTGTGTTCAGAACTACACAAGTGAATTTGTCGTGTGTGAGTTAGTATACAGCAGTCGGAATGTGTTAGGCTAATCGGCACTAATTTCATGGCAGCTACATATAATATTTATAGATTTTATAATCATTTTAGTCTAACAGTGACGTTTTTCAAAGATATTTTATTTTCAGCGAATTCAGGGGCGGATCCAGGACCGACTTCTGGGGGGGGCGGTGAGTTGTCATACTGCTACTTTTAAGGGCTCCAAACTTTGAGATGGATTTTATTTATATATATAAAATAAGAAAGTTTCATGTTCTGGGGGGCGATCTCCCCCTTGGATCCGCCCCTGAGCGAATTTGCGTCGTACTACACTTCGTGTAATCTCTGGGGGTTGCATTTAATTTTGGCCTGAGCTACTCTAGTCACTTGACCTGAAGAAACTCATAAGATTGGTTGGAAGAAGAGTTGAGATTGGGGCAATACTTACTAACCCCGAATGATATTCAGGCTGCATTTATCTACATTGGAAATTAAATTAAATTTTTGAGTTTTACGTCCCACGGTTATGCTAGGCTAAGGGAGAAGGTGATGGTGAGGAATGAATGAAATGGTGGAATGAAGAAATTGGGAGATCCCCGAGGAAACCCACCATAAAGTTCACTTGGCGCCATCACGGTTTGAACCAGGGACCCCATGTACCAGAGGTGAAAGTCTACTGTTCCAATGAACAGTGCAAATAAATACATTCGATACAGTGTGAATGAATTATGATGCATAAATACATTCGATTATACGTATATCACCCGTCACTAACGCGCCTGCTCCTTACGGACGCACACTCTCGCTACCATTCGACTCCTCTGTTGCGGACTCGACTAGATAGCTTCTGTGCTTGTTGGTGGCCACCTAGCTCAAATGTATGCAATGTAGTTTTTATGCCATCCATCCACACTGTATTTATACTGAGCCCTCCTGAAGTCAATCTGTGAGTGGTAATCAAGCTCCTTCTTTAGTGCATGCCTTAGTAAAAGAAATATAAAGCTCTAACTTGACCTAAAAATATAAGAAACGTGTCAAAATTTGGTAGAACCGTCTGCTCGAGTAATGTCGTGAGATATTTTCATATCGTCCAGTGTAAAGCTTTTATGATAAAATAAGGAAATTAGTGAAATAATTATATTTTCTCAACAATTATTTCGAGTGGTTTTGCCAAAAGAATACGTGCCTGGTCCTAAGATGGGATATACAGTTTAACAGCAGTAATGCGTTTTTGTTTTTGTTGTTGTTGTTGTTGTTTTTTTTCGTACAATTTATACTTGCTACCATGACCAAGATATTTACTAAGTCAACAGTTAGAGACAACATGACTATTCCTTTAATAACATTTACTTTAACAAAAGTTAAAAACTAAAAGCAAATTAAAACTTACCTCTAAATTTGTTTATGTGTTTTTGTAGTGTCGTACAAATTACTCTAGTATTTGTTTATAAGCAGACACACTGTACCGCCAGGCTGCGGTGAGAACCATCCTTACGGGTAAAGTTGCTTCAACTCGCAGTATTGTCAGAGCAGCACACACATACACATATTTCAATGAACAAAATATGAACAATACCCATCGTGCACGCAACTATAAAATGTTTAACTATAGTATATGATTATCACAACAAAGCCGTTATGATTTTTGGAACACAGCACCAGGTTGTTCCACACAATTTCTCAGTTGGAGCAGCAACTTTCTTTGACTATACCAAGGAACCGTTTAACTAAAATTTTATTGTACGCGTAACCCATTTTGTATTTTGAGTTTTACAACATAAAAAAGTAAAAAAAATAATATACATCCAAGCTCTAGTTATAATTAAATTATCTACGATTCTACTACGAAAAATGTTGACCATGGATCGGGGAGTCTTCGGTATTACCTTGCGGGCGGATAATGAACACTGCTTTTCTCTTCGCGTAGTTTGAACAACTGGAACTGGCTCTTCTATAGTGGCAATCGTATCGTACCCTATGTGTAGGATGTGTAGGATGCCGGAAGTCTCAAACACGTTTTGAGCATTACCGCCTGCAAACAAGTGCCAACTTCTCCCTCCTCCTGCCTGTTGTGTTTAGAGCGGAAATTTGCGAGCACACAGGACAAAAGAGGTCTTCAAGGAGTCGTGTCCACAATTTCCGCAGAGTTCTTTCTCCCCAAGACTTTCTCGTCAGCTGAGCCGTGGGCTCCAACGTGTAGAATGTAGGGACTATTTCCTGAGTCGGATTCTGACAATTGTGGAGGTGCAAGGGGCTTTGTTTGAGATTATATCTGTATATCTCGTGACGAATTGTGCCACGTCAGTGATTAAAGTCACAAAAGCCAACTAAAAAATCACACCCCTTTTATCCCTGTTCGTCAGTTTATTTTTTTTTCCTTGTATGACTTAGCCTTAAGCAACTGTTCGAAACTAAAGCGACGTATCCTTCTTAGACTCTGGCAGACTTCCATTCTTGCAATAAGTCCATTGTACATGTACCTTTGTCATGAGATTGTACCCATGCAGTACAATATATTACCATTCCTCCACTGCAACAGACGTCAATGAAAGTGACACCACTTGCAGGCTAAACAAGTATATATCTCCGCCTATGACACTCGCAAGTGAACATCTTATAATGATAGTAGCATTGTCCAATCAAAAAAAAAAAAAAAATGTGCAATCGATAGAGGAGTGAAGAAAAGTGAGAAATCCAAAGTGTTACGGGCCGACACGCAAAACACAGGAGATAAAGAGGAAAGAAGGATCTAGAATCATGTGAAGATAGCAATGCAAAAGGTTCACTGACACAAAAAAAAAAAAAATGCAAAATGATTAAAGTAATCAAAATGATATTTACGCAACAGTACAGTAAGCAAACATTGCACCCACAGACATGCTCAATAACATAATATACAATGCAGTGCTGCCAACTGAGCACAAAATAAAGTTTTGTTAAATGACACTGAACACAAATTATAACATCTTGAAAATCTAATTAAGGGTAGAACCATACATGTGAAGTTGTGATGCACAGTGTTGCCAACGTTTGAAGATAGGCCTATATGCATTCCTATTAGTCTGGTCTCTTAACAACAAAAAAGGCTCGGATCGTGACAGACCGGACACAAGTATGAAACTTGGCAGACTGAAAGTACTTCAGTATTCAATTCGTTTTAGGGTCGGGTGCTAAAATTTTCTGGCAGCCATTTTGAAATATGCCGCCATATTGGATTTTATGTAAGGTTCTCTTAAATGATCATTATCTCGGTAACCAATGGTCCGACTTTGATGATTCTTTTTTTCTAAATTATAAGTTAAGCCTGAATTTAATCGATTGTAACAGTAATGAAGACAAGGAAATGTGATAAAACGAGAAAATTAGAAATATTTAAAATTTTATGAAACATATTTACATATAAATGAATTTTTCTCCAAAATGGTCCATTTTATGAAAGCATGTATCCTATAACATTTGAAAGAGCATATAAAGAACTTCAATTTGATGTATAATACGTTAAAATGCGATGAAAAATAACTGAAATATAGTTAAATTAAGAAATCAGTACAATAGAATACAAAGAGTGTGCAGAGAGTCAACTAGACGAATCTTGATGTTTTGTGATAACAAGCATGCTCGAAACCTGGGAAATTCATATTTTTTTTCTCCACTTTTGTAAATTGTTATTCAAATCAATATTATTTGCATTATTGCTATGTTATTAAACGAACATTATACTGTTCATATAAATTATATTATGTGAGACACTAGAAAGCCACATTATAAATACGTCTTTGTATATATGTCAATTTTTAAATTTAACTCTTTCAAACATAATAAATAGCTACTGAAAACCTGAATATTCCAAATCAAAATGCTAACAAAGTGACAAAAATTGATAACATCCAATCGCCTATTCCACAAAGAAAAAAATACTTCTTAGTCACATTGCTATTCATCACAGGAGCTTCCGCAGCAGCAAAAATCTGTATATTTAGGGATGCGGACGAGACAAGATTTATGGTTGTCTCGTCTCGAAAGTGTGCTGTAAAAGTGATGTCTCGACTCGAAAAATGTATTAGAAGAGCCGTGTCTCGACTCGAATTTTGTCAGGAAAATCCTGTCTCGACTCGTCTCGTGCGCATCTCTATGTATATTGAACATCATTCGTTGAACATACGCACTGTTTTGAGCAAAGAGGAAGAGCTTTGCAGCCACACTTTAGCAATTCTCTTGAACTTTTAGGAACTTCTGGTTTGGTCATTCATAAGGGCTTCCACGATCCACCTTCTTTCACCCAGCCGAAGTTTTCTGGACTTGAAAATATTCAGTAGTTCAAACTTGTTTGATGACAGTAAAAGTTTTTCGTGATCAATGATGATAGCCAACTACGATTATCATGAGAAAAAAGTCTTGCAGATCACCCTCACGCGGTTTGCATGACATATACAGCCCACTGAACAAACTGTAATCATTTCTCAATTCATTTATCTTTGTTAGGATGATCTCCTACCCTTCTTTAAGTTTTCTAAAAAAAAAAAAAAAAAACTATTCCTTTTTATAGGAGACTAAATTGACTTGCTTCGTTTTACAAACACCGTCAACAAACTTCTCATATTGGTTTTTACCAATCACTTTTATTTCTGCAACAGTTTCTGAAGATCCTGTAAAGCATACGCATGTGATGATAGATTCATTACCTGTTATGTATCTAAAATAGGATTTCCTGCAGCAGAAATTGTGTCATGCAACGTTTGACAAAGATTCTTAAAAGTTACATAACTTCCAACATAATTTCCGTTAATTATTTCCTCAATGTGTGCAGCATCTTCAAATTCTTTTGTGGGTCTGCATAACTCAGGAGCAGTGAGCATCCATCGTTGAAAAGCACGTGGATGTTTAGTTAATGGCTCCACTGGAGTCTGTAACACTTGCGTTATTTTGGTCGAACGGCATGAAACAAAACTTTTGGTTACTCTTTGAAAACGCCCAGTTCTCTTAAATTCTGCCTTTCCTTCATTTAAATTCTTCATGTTCCTGAGATGCACAGATAGAGGCAGAAGACGCTCCAACACAGTTACATATAATAGGAAGTTATTTTGTCGGTGAGCTCTAACAAATATCAAAATTAGAAGTTCCAATTCCAGTACAAGATCCCAACATGAAAACATATATCTTTTCTATATCATTCCTTTCCGCCACTGTTGGAATTCTTGTTTACAGTTTCTGGACTCTTGTTCTGTATGAAACTCTGCCATTTGAAGAAAGCTTAGAACTACAGCTGGTTTCTGCTGTGCTCTTCTGATTCTGGTTAGGTGTGAATAGTCCAGGAATGAATCAGCTGACTCTGAACCTGCTATTCCGGCCTCAGCTAAGGACGATGTCCATCCAGTACCATTTACTATGTGGCGTAACACTCTTCAAAGGGCCATTTCTATTTGTAGTCCACCAAACATAACGATAGAACTTCTCCATAGTATGAATCGGACCATCTCCACTTTATTTGTTTTGCTAATGCAAAGAGAGGTTGGTCAAGGGAAATAACCTGTATTTGATTAGGATTACATCGATCAGTAATTTTCTTTATGATAGAAATACCATGCTTCACCATTGAAAGAGACTCCGCTTTTCAGTAAAATTGGTAACATGACGTTGGTACCTTTAGTAGAACGTACACTTCCTGATTGAGTCAAATGATACTCTGCCCACAAGCATTTATTTTCACCTAGCGGAGAATTTCTTTCAATCCACCGCCTCTATGTCTAAAGTGCTTCTTCGAGCCCTGACCGTATTTGTTCTTGAACAGTAATAGGAACTTGCAGTTTGTCAAAATCACATGATGATACTGATGGTACAATAACATAGATATCTGGTAATAAGTAATCTTCTAGCGATGAAGAAACTTCAATTCGCATTGGGGGTAAACCAGGGTTGGAATGGGAAGGCAATTGAAATGTGCTAATACTTGTTCCATGGAAAGATCCTGTCGAAGTAGTTGATGATGCGTTGTGGTCTAAATTGTCCAATGCACCGATCGTGTACACATTAGTCATTAATGGAAAGGGGCACACAAGACCCTCTAATTTGTAAAGTCTGCATGTCACTGCTGCTATTTGATCTTCAATTTGGATCACATGATTATATGTTACAAAAATGTCTGTTATGTAAATTACTGACAATCTTTTTTCTACCAAGTAAGAGTGTGTACCTGTAAACCTACATACAGTGGGAGGGGCGGTTCATGAGATATGTTGTGCCTTTTTTCGTGGTGCTAATCTTCTGTTCTTAAAATTAAAATATATTAATTGTCTTATTGTTAGGGCAGTTTGAGAATGTTATAGAATTTTTTTCTATCTTAGATCCATACAGCAGCAATTGAATGAAATTCTTTAGACTTTCTGGAACACTTTCATCTTGACAGTTTTCTGTAAAGTATCCTGAAAATGTTTGGCACTCCCAGTTTTTCATATTTCTTCTTAAAGACTTTGAACACATTGGAAAGGCAAAAATCTCTTTTCGTTTGATCGTTTAGACATGAAATCCTTGAGTAATTTCTAGCGTCCTTTCCAATAATATATTTTGCCATCACTGTTTAGTACAACCAGAAATAAAATGAACGAGAATTTTGTTCTTTAGTCTTGTTTTATTCACTGCTTTTGATAAACCTATCGCTTTCAACTTGTTTTCATATAGACTGTGCAGCTCTGACAAATTGAAAATGAAATGAACATTTTCTATTTTACATTCCAAGTGATCTATGAGTTCAGCAAATACACGAGATTCTAAAACATAATCATCTTGACTTTCGGTTTCATTTAAAGATCCGTTCTCCCTTTTCCAACTTCTGTACCTATCTTTATACATCCTTAATCACTGTATAAGGTATGTAGCCTCCATTGCTAGCAAGTCTCCTCCGGAAATTTTTGAAAGTAGAAATATATCCTGTAATTATTAAGCCATTTTCTTAAGATTTTTGTCAAACGTAAGTGACAGTTTCTTCTAACCCCTTTCTTAGAATTACAAAAAAATATATATAAACCGGTGGAATTACGTTTCCTTTACTTTCATTTCTCCTCTTACGCTTTGGTTCATTATTTTCTGTTTACTTTTTGTTTTCTATTCTTTTGCGATTTCTCTATTTAGTTTTGAGACAAGAAACTTCAGTCTGCACTGTTTATGCCACTTCGCTGCATTGTCAATTAGTGTGTTTACTAATTCTTCTTTTCCAGTGACAAGTTTCACAGATTTCTTCTAAGTTATCGAAATCTTTATAGATCTTCAGGAATTCTGAACACGAATCGCCTAGAAAACACTTAATAAACATATTATTTCAAATACTGCAAGGAATGATATCTTTCAACTTAAAAGGCACAATACACTTTTAATGTGTTCACAGTTACATTATACATTATAATAAAAATATGAAAAAAAATGTTCATGTTTACATAAAACTGCTGCAATGAAAACTCCCATAACAATACTAAGTAATGATTAAACGTAGTTATTATTAAGTAATCTAAATTTCACAAAATTGACCGATTACGCAGTCTTCCTATTTGCATTGGGTTTGTTTTCAAGACTAATATTTCGACTATTTCTCATCGCATTTTAACATATTATACATCAAATTAAAGCTCTTGTTATGCTCTTTCAAACGTTATAGGGTACATGCTTTCATAAAATGGACCATTTTGGAGAAAAACTCATTCATATGTAAATATGTATCATAAAATCTTAAATATTTCTATTTTTCTCGTTTTTATCATATTACCTTAACTTTATTACTGGTATAATCGATTAAATTCGGGTTTAACTTATAATTTAGAAAAATAATCATCAAAATCGGACCATTGGTTACCGAGATAATGATAATTTAAGAGAACATTACATAAAATCCAATATGGCGGCATATTTCAAAATGGCGGCCAGAAAATTTTGGCACCCGACCCTAAAACGAATTGAATACCGAAGTACTTTCAGTCTGCCAAGTTTCATACTTGTGTCCGGTCTGTCACGATCCTATCCTTAACAGACCAGACTATATATGAATATCGGATGTAGAAGAGAACATACAGTACACGATTCTAACTAGTTAAAACCAAAATATGAGACCACAAACAACAATATAATCACTGAAGCACGAAAATAAGGGACGAAGCATAATGTCGAAACAGGTTTGCCCAAGTGGAAAATCACAATAGTATCAAACACAACACACAAAACTGAAATGATGTATGCTCCTGGATTGACAATTGATTAGCAGGCTCAAGTTTCTGATACACGTAATATTGTATCACCTCACACATTATTGATAGTTAATTTTTCAGTGTTGCTGTTGATAAAGCTCTCCGCAGTCTGTTGGTAATGTATGCAATCTTCTACATCCGAAATTCATGTAGGAATTCATATAGGCCTATCTTCAAATGCTGGCAACACAGTACATCATGACTTCACCGTATGGTTCTAATCATAATTACATTTTCTACATGCTATAATTTGTGTTCCGTACCATTTAACAAAACTTCATTTTGTGCTATGTTGGCAACACTGCATTACATATGATGTTATTGAGCATGTCTGTGGGTACAATGTTTGCTTATTATGCTGTTGTGTAATTATTATTTTGATTACTTTAATAATTTTGAAGTTCTTTCCGTGTCAGTGTATCTTTTGCATTGCTATCTTCACATGATTCTAGATCCTTCTTTTTTGTGTATCTCCTGTGTTTCTGCTTGTCGGCCCGTAAAACTTTGGATTTCTCACTTTTCTTCACTCCTCTATCGATTGCACATTGTTTGATTGGGCAATGCTACTATCAATATAAGATGTTTGTGCCATGTAGTTTTCTTGAAAACAAAGAAGGCCGAATACATATCATACATATTTTGGATAAAATATTTAATGAAACGTAGATTGCAATTTTATTCATTTTAAGCCCAATTGAGAATAATTTCTGTGTTAATTAAATTAAATTATTTATTTTGTAGAACGACTTGTAAAGAATATCAATAACCAAAGTGAAATAAATTCGTTTTACTCATGAAGAAAGTAACGCATTGTACTTTTCTTTCTTTCTTCAAATTAAATGATGAAAACTCTCATTTTGCACTGTTATTCCCCTCATTTTGATGCGAAAATCTCCAGATTCTACTGGTGTAACTACCCTCACAAGCGCCTCTGGAAATAGGAAAAATTAATTTGTTAACGTTTTATTTTCATTTTCCTTTACTTTCTTTGCAAATCCTTCTAGGAGTAAATGTTTTACTTTAACTAACGCAACAAAAGAGAGAGAGAGAGAGATTTTCACTGGATCAATGTCAAAAACCGTCATAAATTCAGAAGTCGAAAGTAGAAGTTAAAAAATTTGTAACATCTGTGTCAGCAATGTATTTTATTTTTATTGAAAAGACGGGTTTTGCAGGATCCCAGGTGACTCGCGTCTGTTCTAAGTCGCCAAGGACATTTCCCTCAAGCTGCGATTTAAGGAAAGATGTCTACGGGGCAGCCCCAAAGGATACTTTTGCCAATATTCACGTCGCTAAGCGACGAAAATAAACGAAGCCCTTAGGAGAGAGACCCTGTAGCCCTTCAGAAATTCTCTCATAATTTCGTTTTGTTGCAGTTTCCCCTTCGTCCTTCTCTTTAGCCTCCCACCAATATAAAGCTTCGTCCCCCGACCCACCCTCATGGTTTTGGTGAATCCGCGCCTCATTGATTATTAACTCGGTCGGTTGGATTCTGAAAGCATCGGGTACCCCAGATGGTGAAAATCCTAAACGTGGACAGAACAGGCTTGATTACCGAATTAAACCCGTTCCCAGGATCGTAATGTAATAATCCATCCCTTCTCACCCCTCGTTGTTTCGTCTTGTGGAAAATAGAAGCTGGTTGGATTAAGCCTCAAATGAGGTTTTTCTTTCAGGCTGCAATGCGCTACGATTTTAAGGTGATGTTATGTGCTAGGTAGATGAATTTAATTTCAAATCCAAGGAAATTCTATAAGCAAAAAGACTGTTGTGCTGAATGAAAAACAGAAAACGAACGAAAGAGAAAAAACATAAAAGAAAGAAAGTAAAACGTTTTTAATTCGTTAAAGCTCACTACATTCCTTGTTTCAACTGTAATAGTCTTTATACATTTTTTTTTTCAATGAAATATTTTGTTTCGGGTATTCTAAAGTGTTTTCTTTTCCTTATTCATTTTCTGTCACAGTTTTACTCGGAATCTACACGAATGCGTTCGCTTACTTACGACACTTTTTATTTCCTATTTTTTTGCGTCAATTGAGTACTTTTCGTTAAATACGAATCTATATATTCTTTTTTCATTCAAGACATTTCTCACACATGACAATTACTAAGTACCAGGGTTGGAAAAAATACTTTTTTTTAAAAAAAAAAAAAAAAAGAATAAAACGTGTGTTTAAAACATGAGAATTTGTTCAAGAGGTTTTAAACATGTTTTAATACATACACACAAGAAAATGTTTTAAACATTTTCAACAGTTTGAAACATAAATTTAAACATATTTCAAAATCGTGTAATTATGTATTTATTAAGACTTTTTTTTTTGCTCTTGCAACCGATTTTTTCATTTATTTTATCTTCATTAAGACCACACTGTGTTGGGCACAGAACATTTCGGTATAGATTAGTAATTCTCAACTTATTTCATTTCACGAACCTCTTTTATCACACCCTCTTGCCGGTGACTCTCGTAAGTACTTTCTTGGTTGTAATAAGCTTCTTAGATAGATTTTAAAATCTATCTACTATGAACATTTCACGCAATCTATCAATATACATGGCAAAAGAAAAGTTCCCACCATCCTTATGTGTTGAGGACGAGTTGAGGGAGAATGATGAAAATTGAAAGGGGTCTGACGCATCAAATGGTGCTATCAAGCATGATGGCGGACATCTTTGCTTGATATTCGAAATTTTAAATGCAATGCGAAACATGTTACATGCTTTGAGGCTAGAATTTTACCAGGAATACAGTTGTGTGGTTATTTTAGCCCTAAAGCAATTCATTTCGGAGTTACCGCTTCTGGAAATTTTCTAGTTATGGTTTTAGGGGCTAAGCTCGCGTTTCCTTGGAGGCGGGTGAGATTTTTTTTGAAAAATTTGATTACTACTTCCTAACAGTGATGCTAATAAAATTATTTTATAATAATATATTTTCGAAAAGTAATGTTTGAAGCACACTTCATGTTGTGCTAACTTTAGAATATTTTCTATAATCCTATGTACTTGCTTGTTTTTTTGAGTCAATACTTTGTGGGAAAAAGAAAAAGAGTAGCGTTTGGGGTGTTCAGAGCACAGTGGATCCAAATCCATTTTCAATAAAGTTCAGTTTTGCTTAGCAAATGAATCCTATTTCAAAACGTAATATCTTCAAAGTCAAGAGTCCAAAGCAAATGCAACTAAAACCATGCGAAAGGGCGTGGGATAGTTTCATACGACAGCCGCTAGACAGCGGCGTCAGTGGGACGGGAGGGCAACCGCCTCCATCCCCATCCTGAATTTCAGATTTTGGGGGCAGCAAGGCAGCTTTAGAAATATTTTGATAGTCAAAGTCCAACAGAACAAGTTTGAGGTCCCGGTGTTGGACCATTGCAATATAGGGATGTTCCATTGATTAAAGGAAACAATAATATAGGGATGTTCCATTGATTAAAGGAAACGCCAGTAATTGTGAAAATAGTATTGCGAAAAAATATTGTTAATGCCCAAAGTAATATGCTAACAAAAGTGGAGAATTCTCAAAACTCATGCACATTATGATCATCTTAATTTTGCAAATCCTAGTATTGAATTCAGTATATAATTTAGATTATTGTTACTTGGAGAAATATTTTATTCTGAGTAAATTTCCTCGAGATTCCCACTCAACGTCTTCCCTTCGAATTTCAGACAAATTTGCGTACCAGGAAAATAAGCATTCTACTACGAAATCGCCGTGCTTATATATATATGATCGGTTGGTAATCCAAATATAAAATTAAGTGTATTAACTCAGCCTGCAAACAGTACCCATTTGCGTAAATATTTATTACAACTGCCTTGTGTGCTTATATGTGTAGCGTGCTAGCATAATTTGAAACAACTTCAAAACTTCGATGAGTGCATATGTTCATATACGCTGATTGTGTTGTACTGCTAAGAAAAAAAAAAAACATAACACTTGTTACATATTTAGGTGGTTTAGTAAGCTCAGTGCATTGACTTTATTACTGAACAATACTTGAGTAATGTGTGGCAGATACTTTGTTGTATAATGTTGAAAACTAGGGCATTGCATAATCTAGCTTTTATACGTTCGAGTGTATTCAAATATTTGATTATATACAAATAGACAAGTAGTTTATTTTTTTAATAATCCTTGGTTTGTTTTACTTCTTCTTATTCTCCGTTCTATCGACATCTTCACAGATACTATAAACATACATCATAGTTTTCTCTAAGTCGTTTCTCTATTGAGTGGTGCACAGTATCTCCTGAACCGACAGATGTACAAACATGGCTGTCATTGCTTCAAGCGCACGAGTAACAGACATAAATGCAATCGCGAATTTAAAATGATTAGAATCAGCTTGTGAGCGAAAGGTAGTGTTTTCTGTGATCAGCTAGCTCTAAAGTGTTTTATAATACAATCAATAATCAGTGGAAATGTCAATTATGTTGATAAATTTAGTCTCAATTGTACCCCTGTGCTCACTTTACTCGTTACACATTGCTGAAATGTGCATTTGTAAATATCGTATGTGTAACTACTTTTTTATGAAGATAAGGACCGTTACTTCACAGTTTGTCATGTTCGAAATAATACGTTTTGCAATGGAGCTTTTCTATCACGCATTTGGACGGTCCTAGCTCTGAAATTATACGCGTTTGTTTACGGGCTCATAGTAACTTAATTTTCTATTTTGATGTGAGGAATCGCGTCCTACAGTTTGTCGGCATAGTTAATAAACACTTTTTTATAAAGATGTGTGTAGTGATATTCGTGAAACGAGACGACACTGAAAGCAATAATTTATGGTATCGCATCGTGAATTATTGCAATATTCTCGCCTCGTCTTGATTCTCGAATATTATTTGTTATCTCATGCCTGTTCTCGGAAAGCTTTTGACATCTCGTCTCGGATTTTTCCCTTTACATTCTGTAAATGTATATGCAAAATATATGTCCTGACATTCTTCTATTAATTTCATCTATAAATTATAAGAATCCTTCCATGTCATGATAAGTCAATGATGGGTATGATATAATAACATTAAACCATACTTATTATTGGAGAACAATGTGCAATAACTTGCGCATATTTAAACATTGATCAATTGTATTCATTATGTCCCAGGTATCACCGAAGAGGTGGATTCCAAAAGATTCTAAGTCAATTTTTGTCAATTTTGTGATATAGGTTCTATTAAGTTCCATTTCAACATCTCCGAATATTGAACAGGGTTTCATGCTAAAACACCACAAATCAAATTAATTTTAGGCAAAATAAAAGAGCGTTATTTTCCAAAACGTCCTTAGTTGACAGTATTCTCTGAAGTTATTATTTGACTCAAGCCTATAAACACTTATAAAGCTGTTGCTGTAGATGATAATTTAACCGTAATGCAGCGTTTCCCAACCTTTTTCAACTTGCGGCACACTACGGGTGTAACTTAAATTCTCGCGGCACACTCATAGATATTATTATTATTATTATTATTATTATTATTATTATTATTATTATTATTATTATTATTATTATTATTTGTAAATAGAAAATACCATCGGATTTTTTTTTCTGTGATTACTGACCTCCTCACAGAGAAGAAAGCTCGAACACTGGTTTTCTCCCATCGTAAATCATTATGCTTATTTTTCATTCTAAGCAGATATAGAAAACAATTCCAATATAGGACTGAGGGTTTTAAAATACACTTTATTTTTCGAAGACTGTATCCAACCTTTCACTAAGAAGGAAGATCACTAAATAACGAACGAACAAACCCCAGTAATTTGTATGTGTTTGCTTTGTCGAAAGGATAGAATGAGATTTTAAAATTTCAAGTTACGAAATAACCTGTAACAATAAAGAAGTAATAATGGTCATAACAATGATAATAAATACTTTAACATTAAAAAAAAATAAAAATGTACAGATAAGTAACACAGTGAAATTTTTAAATTTATTAACGGTTAATATACGTCACAATTTTTAAATATTAATAAAATTCTGTTTTCGAAATACAATCTATGTAGTAGTAATATATGTACAATTACAGTATTTTTTTTTCCATTGTAGAGGTTTATAGTAATGTGAAATACAAATACACATTTTTCCTGTCTTGAAATTTGGTTGTATATAATTAATAATTCATTTCCATTTCCTCGCGACACACCAGCGGCCCATTCGCGGCACACCGGTTGGGAAACGCTGCCGTAATGTTACGAAAGGTAGAAGGTTACAATTTTCTTTCATCTAGATTACATTTCTCTCACAGAAATAGAATGATGAGAACACGCACACAAACGCAAAAAATCGTCTCCTGAAAAAACTTACTTTTTTTTTTTAATTGGGCTCTTTTGGAATTGAACTCCTCAATTTATGGTTTGTATGCTATGAATCATGCAACTCTAAAACATTCACTAAGATCTAAGACTTAGATGAACTAGTGTTGCTAACAAGACTCGAGGAAGTGCTGTAGAGGGTTAAATAACAAGGCTATTTTCATTTCTGTAAATGTTGATTTCCACTCCCATGAAATTTTAAAATTATACTCTTTAAAAAAGGTTGAGAAAAGACACATTTGCAATATTGTGAACATATGATATTGTAAGTCCTTTTCTGTTTTATTTTTCTTACCATCACATGGAAGATTATGTTCTGGGGTGAATTGAGGGAGTAACTTCAAACTTGCAACTAGTCAAGGGACTGTATATATTTAAATATTTTCCACTAATCCTAAGTATTTAAAGATGAAGAAGTTACATTTTAGATATTTTTTCCTAATATCAATCTGCGCATTAATAGGTAAACTATTTTCAGCTATTCTGTGTTATTTGTTTCATTTATATGTTTCCATATTTTCCTTAATAGTGACAGGAACAAAATTTACTAAAAGTAATTACAATAAATGCATGCCAGCATTATTAAATGAAGTTTAATTAGTGGGTATATTAAAGATATAGAAGAAACAATTCAACATGAACAAGGAAAGATACCGTCATCAGTTATCAGATGTGAAGGATGCTATGGAAATTTCACCACTATGTATATCCCCTTCTCTTTCTATTTTCCAGCTCTCGATTGCACCGAGCAAAAATTAATTACCTCTGGAGCTCGGTAATTGATTTGCACTCCCAGCAGCTTCTGTAAGTGATTAGTGTTTCAAGAGAGGTGATCACTACTTTGCTCCACAATTAATAATAGAAAATCATTTGTATTGAACTCTTTCCCCACAACAGAGGACTAACAGCTTTGAACAGTAACTTATTTTTTCATCATTCATTTTCAGAGATTATCTGTTTTTCGCTTCCGTATTTGATGAAACATCACATAAGTAGGCATTAAAAATGTTTCTGCTTCATACATATTTCATTAAGAAATATCGCTTATAATCAGAAAATCGTTAATATTTTTCTACGTAATTATAGACAGAAAATGCTATTGAAAAGAAGGTTAATCAAAACTGACTGTGACAGCTCTTAGTTAATTTATACATTAATGTATAGTTTTCTTTTATTCTATATTTCTTTTTGTTCATAATATTATCCATGTACAGTATATTTTTGAACATTTACTGCTTTCGGTTTCACTGTTGTGTATGTAACTCTTTGAATGAAAACATATCTTTAATCATTATTATTATTATTATTATTATTATTATTATTATTATTATTATTATTATCTATTAAAATACTACAATAGCACTTAAAAGCGATCGTTCGTTCGTTCGTTCATAGCTAGTCGTAATGACTAGCACCCTTTTAGAGGGTTACGCCCTCTCTTAGGGAAGAGTATTACGTAAATGGACGATTTGAGGGATTTTGTGACGGTCTTCTAGAAGTTCTTTATTATAATATTTTTTAAGGGGCTTAAGGATCTTTCCGATCCTTAACATTGGCAGGAAATTAACGAGGAATTGCAGTTAATTTATTATTGTACAGAACTGGAACAGCAGAAATATGATAGTAAGAATGGGTACCTAGTGGTAAGGCATATCATATTTATACAGAGTGTGAATGATGAGCATGAAGAATGAGGCGAGGTGTGTCTTCACATCGCAACACTATAAGTATTGGTCAGACAGACGAAGATATCTTCTCGCCTATGGGCTTATCGAGGTTTCGATGTAGATAATGGGAGCCCTGTTGGTAGCAGATGGATTCAGCGTGCAAATGATGGAAATATGAGTGGAAGATGATCATGAACTTGATAGTCTGTGAGGAGCTCCTGGTCTAATGCGTCAGGGGGTAGAGTGTAGCAGTAGAGAGTATAGAGTAACGATACCGGTGGGGTTTAATATCGAGATGGAGAAGGATGGAGAGCTAAGTGGTGCATAGTATTCAGAAGTAAAGGGTGTTGGGTTTTATAACGAGAGCATATGTATGTCAGACGTAAAGTTTCAAGATGAAACTGAAGTGTAGGAAACTGAATCCGGTCGTACAAATCTGCTGTGGGACTAGGCAGTTTGACTCGATATGCAATGCGGAAAGCATGTCGTTCTAACACTAGTAACTTTTCGTAAATTTTTCGGGTGGCCGCAATCCATGCAACGTGTCCGTAAGTCAGCACAGGCCGTAGAAAGGCCTTGTATGTGTTCAGAATTGTGTTTGGTTTTAGTCCCCAGGACGTTCCGGTGAGCATTTTTAATAAGTTCAGTCTATTGTAGGCTTTAGTTGTGACTGTTTGAAGATGTTGTTTCCAAGTGAGATGTTTATCGAATGTGAGCCCCAAGTAAGTTACAGTTGAACGTGCCTGGATGGGAGTTTGGTCTACTTGTAGTGAAAGGTGGTTAAGATTTCTTCTGACTCTTGATGTTCGCTTCGGTGGAATGAAGACAATTGCCTGCGTTTTTGTGGCGTTGATCGTTAGCTGCCATTTGCCGCACCAGCGAAGAAAATTGTTAATTGCTAACTGTAGAGCAGTGTTGATGGATTGGATAGTAGATCCTAGGGCACGAAAGGCAGTGTCGTCGGCATATTGAAAGAGGTGAATTTTATCAGGAAGTGGAGGCATATCGGCAACATAGAGAAGATAGAGGAGTGGTGACAGAGCCGATCCTTGAGGTACTCCACAGTGAAGGAAAATAGGATGTGAGAGGCAGTTATTTATTGACATATATGACAGACGGCCGATTAAAAAGTTGTATATCAGTCTTATATATGGAACAGGAAATCGAAGATGAGTTAATTTGTATATAAGTGCGATGTGCCATACCCTGTCAAATGCTTTCTCGAGGTCAAATAATACCAGACATGATGGTTTGACCGAGTTATAGTGTTGTGTAACCATGGTGGTTAAACGAAGTAGTTGATCGTTGATCGAATAACCTGGGCGAAATCCTGCTTGGTGTATGGGAAGTATCTGGCGTCTTTCTATGTATGCATGTAGTCGTCTTACTAGAATACGTTCTAGGATTTTACTAAAAGTAGACGTTAATTGAATTGGGCGGTAGGATGATAAGTTGGCAGGAGGTTTCTTTGGTTTTGGAAACATTAACGTCTTAGAAGTTTTCCAGGTGACAGGAAAATAGCCAGTTCGCAGAATAAAAGTAAAAATCGTGGCTAACAAATTAAGCAATATAAGCGGGCTTTCTTTTATATGGCGATAGGTTATTGTATCAAAGCCAGGTGCACTATTTCTTTTGTTGCGAACAACTGTACTGATATCTTGAACTGTGATTGGCTCTGTTAGAGGTTCATTTTGCGGAAGAGTATGAAAGGCATGAGGTTGTAATGAAGGAGAAGATGGATTGACTCTGTCAGCTGGATGTCTATATAAACATGTGGAACTGAGTGGTGTGAAGATGTCTTGGAGAAAATCAGCAAAAGCGTCAGCTTTGGCGGAGTCTGTTTGTATAGGTAAGTCACCATTTAATAATGGATATGGTGTTTTAGAATGTTTACCGCACAGAGCATTAAAACGTTTCCAGTACTTGCTAGGATGAGTGACATCAGAGAGGGAATTACAGGTTTTAACCCAACACCGTAACTTGTAAGCACGAATGTAATTCTTGACCATCCTCTGAAGTTGCCGGTGATGACGGAGTGATTCTGGATTTTTTGTACGTTGATAGTCACGATAAAACTGTCGAGAGCGAGTGATAAATGTGAGATATTCTGGTGGCAATGTTGGTCGGTAAGGCGTTGATGTAGTTACTGGTATTGTAAAGTGAACTAGCTTCTTGGATTGAAGTTGTGATGGTATGGATGTCATGATACAGTTCGTCCTCTGATGTAGGAGGTTGCAAAGGCTCTACTGCTGCCGAGAGATATGTTCTGTATTGTTCCCAGTTGGCTTTGTCAAAACGGAGGCTAGTTCTTTGAAATTCTGTAGATTGAGACGTATGACGAGTACTGAGTTGTAATTTGATCGGAACATGGTCACTTCCTAATGGATCGAGAACATCAATATGGATTTGTGAAACGAGATTAGCAGAAGTAATGACAATATCTGGTGTGCTTTGTGATACAGGCCTAGTGGGTTTTGGAAGATCATGAATGACACCAGTCGTGTGAGTTGTGACAAAGGTTTGAAATGTAGACCTGTCTCTTTCTGATCTGCTGTGCATGTTGAAGTCGGCCATAATAATGAATCTCTTATAATTATCGGAAATGTGTTGCACGAATGCAGTAGGTAGAGGCTTTCCAGGTCTGATATAAACTGTAGCAACGGTTATGGCTATATTACGGAAGTATAAAGTAATGATGAGATATTCAGGAAAATCTGGCAGCCTACAAAAGTGTCGACGTGATGGAATACGTGGAGAAAATCCGACGGCTGTTCCTCCATTTGCGCGCCTCCTAGGAAGGGTGCTATCCTGTCTAATTATTGTATATCCAGAAAAATGACAAGTGAGGGAGGGAGTGAGAAAGGTTTCGTTAAGGATAAACACTGCCGCTCTTTCTTCCAGTAACAGCGCTTCGAATAAAGCTTTATTCTGACGAATGGATCTAATATTGAGAAATATAAAGACTATGTCCATGATCAGTAGGTTAGACAGTAGTTTCCAAAGGTGCTGTATGAAAATAGACATTTTGACCAGAATAAGTAGCATGAAATGTAACATGCAATATTTCTTTTGCTGCATGGGTGATTTGCTTTAAGACATGCGAACGATGAAATGGTTGAATATTTTGAAGAGTAAGCGTTAGAAAGGCAAGCATATTGCGCACTTTTATAGGAGAGTCCAGTGAATGTGGAACGTCTGTAGAATAGTTATATATACGTAGTGGTGCCACGTACTCAGGGTGAGCTTCGGTAGGGGCGGGTTTGCCCTTGCACTTGTAACTATATGTCGGGTGTTGTTCATGGCAAGTGTGACAATTCGGTGGTTGTTGTAGATTGGGACATGAACGAGTTGAGTGATCACCAGAACAGTAGCCGCAGATAGTGGTATTTGGGCATGTTGCGGTAGAGTGTTGATTATATGTCTGGCATTTTTCGCATCGAAGTGGTAGGGGTGCTGGTGACCGTGAAGGTTCAACTCTGTGTCTTATGTTATAAATGTATGCCCCATTAGTCAGAAGAGAATCAATGGTGGTTTGAGAAGGTGTTAGTACTCGAACAATGTACGTGGGGCCTGCAGCATTTCTAATTCGTATAACCTTCTGGAGTGTGTGTCCTTCGCATGTAAGTTCCTCCTGAATCTCTTCATCGCTATAAGAAGGATCAACACCGCGAATCACCACGGAAAGGAGAGGAGGACGGCGAGGTGGTGGTATTTGCTTGCGTTGAGATGCATTGAGATTGGTGAGTTTAGCATCTTTGCCGAAGGTATCTATAGGTACTTTGTTCCTTATAGTACTGAGCAAGTTTGCATCTTCTGTTTTGAAAATAAAGCCGTTCCTAGTCTTAACTATTTCTTTGAGTGAGGCACGAGGAAGGTACTGGCGTAGTTGTAGAGCAACTTGTTTCTCAGTTGAGAAGCGTGAATCGAAATTGGTCAACAGAAACGAGTAAATTGATTGAGATAAGGCTGGAGCAGCAGTAGAATCTGTTTCCATGTCCGTAGGGTTTTCCACTCTATCTGGTGTAGTGTGTGCTTTCTTTGCAGGTGGTGAGAATTGCAAGCGGTTAGAATAACTTTGCTTGATCGAAGAGCGGGAAGCCACAGACGTAATAGAGCTTTGAGATGAGCTTCTGGTACGACCAGAAGTGGTTTGTGACTGTACCTTGCGTTTTTCCACCTTAGTGGAGCAACCTGGAGGACCAGGGATGATACTTGGTAAAGCGTGTTTGCTGATTGTGCGTTTGCCTTGATCGATGCTATTGTCCGTCATAGTGAAAACTGCCTGTTGGGCTAAGCCCAAGTATGAGATGATACCAAATAAACCGTAAAACCAAGAAGAATAGCAAAGTCGTCTATAGGTAATATCAGTTAGGCATGTTAGCCTCCGCGGAGGCTTCAAATCAACTCGACGGTTGTTTCCTTGACCTCAAAGAGGCAAGTAATCCAACCGTATATAGATGTTCGCGATTAACCAAAGGGAATGGAAATACTAAAGGACTTGCTTATTTTTCTCCGCCAGCTACGGATACCCTATTTTTTTACCTGGTTAGAGATTCCAGGTGGCCAGTTCGTTAAAAGCGACTGAGCTCCAACCTATAACTTTGGCTTTGAAATATTTCATTTACGGTTATGTGTGGTTTCACGTTTAACAGAGACAAACATAACATTTTCAGTATGTGTACTTTAAATAAATTAGTTAAATACATCTTCTTCGTAAAGTTTATGTTTTAAAATTATTGTTCAAAGCCTTTGTATTTTAATAAACCTTCTCTAAAACCAATGCACGTGAATTGTGCTTCCATCTTCCGAGTTATTTTAAACTATATGTTGTGGACGTTTATATGTTTGTAATCAATCCTTTCGACAATGAGATCCCGGAAACTACAGTATCTAGAAAGATGACGTTTTCACTGATTGATTGGAAATTTTGCGTAGATTGTCCAGTTCTAATTGAATGTTAAAAAAAAAACCTTGCCAATATTTCTTTATTACATTTTAAGGGTACACTGGAAGCTTTGAAATTAAAAAAAATCTAAATCATCATATCCTATGTATTATACATCCCAACACAGCATTGTTGTATATAGGGAATGTATATGTCTCAGGCGTTTGTATCATGGCCAAATAACAATGAAAAAGGAAGGATATCCATTTATCCAATGTAAGAAGAATCTTTATTATTGTAGTGTTGTGCCCAATGAACACCATATACAACAACAATTGTGATTAATTGTGTATGTAATGTATTTGCTTATTACATACTGCATGCAAAAAGAAAGAAAACACTTGTCATGAATGACTTAGAAACTCCAACCGGAAGCAGGCTCAAATCTTGCAAACGGTACGAGATATTGAGAAATAAATGATACGCCATACCGTTTTTTTTTAAATCAACACATCTTTCACTTGTGTCTGTAAAGGGACATGTACATATGTTGTGAGGAATGAGAAGGATATTTATGATCATATGCGAATGAAGCGCTGTGTAGAGAGCGCAGGTTCAGCTAGATATTATTATTATTATTATTATTATTATTATTATTATTATTATTATTATTATTATTATTATTATTAGTAGTAGTAGTAGTAGTAGTAGTAGTAGTAAAAGTAATACTTAGTGCAACCTATCTCAACATATTCTATGATAAGTTACAGCAAAACAAATTATGGAAAATACCAATTACAATGTGTTAATTCATCCAATCAATATATGTGTGTATAAAATAGGTTAACAACTTCATCTCTAAAGTATATATTATTCAAGATGACATATTATGTCTTGCAACTATATTGTACTCCACTATTACACGCACATGCATCGCTCTTAGAGGATCAACAACAATAAATGAAATATGCTATTTTTTTCACATACAACACATTAATATATAAAAGAACATGCTCGAGCAGAATGATACGCATCAATTGTTATTGGCAGTGAACGACATATTTTTCGGCATTATAAACCCTCTCTCTCTCTCTCTCGAAAGAAGTGGACCAGAGTTACCACTAAACATATCATTTTGCTTACCTCGGTGCGATTAATATTGTACCATTTTTGGACAACATTAAAACAAATGGAGTGTCTATCATAACGTTGTGTTACACCTCATTAACCATGTCGTGCATTTTTCTTATTTCTAATGTCATAATACAAGCATTGGAGAACATATACCTCAGTAGCATATTTGTCTTAGTATGTTGCACAGTTTCTGTGCAGTATTACTTTCTAGGTTTACAGAGAGAAACAAATTGTTTCCCCCGATTTTTTCTGAAACTATGCATGAGGATTTATACTCACCCATATACGAGGGTAATTCAAAAATTATATGAAATGCAGCTATAACTTTTCTCACATTGTGAATACTGACTTATATTCTCGCTTATTTTATTGCAATGTTGTTGTGGTCATGTTATGAAAGTTTGATCCTAATTCACCCATTTGTCTTAAGCTTTTGCTGCAGATAAATCATGATTGCTCCAATAAAAGTTTGCACCAAATAGGAACAACGAGCAGTGATCATTTTTTTTTTCTCGTCTGAAGGTGTGTCAGGGACCACAATCCATCAAAGACGTTCGCCACAATGCGGGAACAGTGTCTTTCCGCAGCGGAGTGTCTATGAATGGATTAAAATATTCAAAAATAATCGCAGAAATACTACGCACGAGGAAGGAGCAGAACAATTTACGGCCACAAATGATGACTACATTGAGTGTGTACCTGACATGATTATGTTAGACTGACGAGTGACTATCGTTGAATTGGCAGAATCATGACTAATTTCCAGGCAATGCACAGTGTGTCATTTTGATGATCTAGGAGGACAAAATCCATGTTTCCAAGTAATTAAAATACATACAACTTCTAGTTATACCAATAATAGAATAACAACAGTTTACAAAACAACATTTGCTTCTAATTCTGTTCTCTAATCTAGCCCATAGATGAGCCCGAACTTGCCAGAACACCTGCGAATTGGTGTCACAATGTGCGTTCAGAAATATGTGATGCGATTTCGCTTGCTCAGTGTGGTAGAGACCTGCACGGGCCGAATTTTTCGGACCGAGCCCAATCCAGCCCGAATGTACATAGGCCCGGCCCAGCTCGGGCCCGAAAAGTTTTGAAGATTTTCGGCCCGAGCCCTGGAGCCCTGCCCGGACCGATAAGTTTTTTAAAATGCTTGGCCCAGGCCCGGCCCGGGCCCGATAAATTTTCGAAGTTTCATTTTGTAACATTTTTTACGGGCACACTTCTTTAACGTTTGCCTTTATTCTAATTATTGTTTAACGAATGTCAATAATTGTTAAATAATTGCAATTAATCGGCCCCAGCCCGGCCCGACCTGGAGAGAAATCAGTGTTGACCCGCCCAAGCCCGGCCCGGCCCAAAGAAATAACAGAGTCGTCCCGCCCAAGCCCGGCCTCGGGCCAGGCCCGGCCCATGCAGGTCTCTACAGTGTGGATCATGCGAGTCGTGCAACAGTAAATAGTAATAGGGCATGTAGTGTTGATTGTATTACGTCTGTTCTGAATTTTAGTGTTTCGTTTCAAAACATTCTGTTCGTTCTGAAAAATGACACGAAAAAACTATAAGTATTAAACACACAATTATATTGAAATGTGAAACAAGAGCTTTGAGTTTTAGTACATTATTCTTCATTATTTCAGTGTCAAATTGTATATAAATTATTGCTGAGAATTCAGACTTCTGAAAAGTGAACAAGTTTACGCACTTGAAGGAATTTGGTTTTTAATTACAACGGCACAACATATTTTGTATCACATTTTATTCCAGATATGGTGCCTTACTAACGCATGTTAAGCGATCAGTTGGCCGCACCCCATTATTTGACAATGATTTATCATCTTTTTAAGCGACACTTAGGATTTTTAGTCAGAAACTTGAAGTGAAGTGGAAGACAGCATCAGGACATCGTGAACGTTTTCTGAAAGATAATTCCTCCTGGTTTGAAGAAAGTCTTCAATTTCCTGACTCATGACATCACTGCCTAGTACGTCTCTAGGTCTTCTTGGAAGGTCACACAAATTGGAAATTTTTATTTTTGGGGATTTATTTAGGTAATGCTAAATAAAACGTACAAGCATACCGAATTTCAAGTTTTTGTTCTAATTCCAAGTACCTAAAACATGAGATCATAGCTCCAGAAAAAGATCCATTTAAATAGCATGGGGAAATTTTTCATCCCTTCTTTAGACCCCCTAAAACAAACCGACAGGAAAATTCGCAAAAGTGAATATATATACCTTTGGCAATTTTCTTGTCGGTTTGTTTCATGACAAATTTTAGGTTTCCAAGTCAACCGGAAGTACCCCCTTTTTTATCTCAGTTCATGTAGTTTTATACATAATTAGGATATATATACTAGCATCAGTTACACGCTTCGCTGGGTTAAATTTAAAAAAAAATAGTAATATGTTTCGTTAGTCACTTTTTACTAAAGCGCTCCTTGATATTGGTCATTTTCGATGACTTTTATATATCCCCTCTCCTTCCCATGTTGCGAGCCACGGTATCGGAAGTGCCACTGTTCATCTCAGCGACCTCAAAAAATATAGATTCGACACTGATATCGGTCATTTTCGATCATTGTAAATGTCTTTCCCCTCCTTTAAGTTCCATCGTCGAAGTGATATAACAAAAATCATCTCATGTTCGAAGTTAATCTAGATTGAAAATTTGATCGAGATCGGTCCCGTGGTTCAAGATTTGTTAACTTTTGTTTAATATTTATATATCCCTCTCCTACCTCCTCCCCTAAGCTCTACCATCAAAGTGAATAAATAAATACCATCCCAGGACCGAACCTCGTCTCTGTTGGAAATTTGATCGAGATCGGTGAGGTGGTTCAAGAGTGAAGTCACATATACAGTCACTTTCATTTTTATTTTTTTTACGTATAACTCCGCCCTCCCTACCTCTCTCCTACGATACAAGTCAAAGTTAAATGATAAAAATTATCCCAAGTCCGAACGTCAACTATGTTGAAAATTTGATAGACATCGGTTGGGTTGCTTAAGAGTTAATAGGTTTTATTTATGTTTATAAATTTGTCCCCTTCCCTCCCCTTTCCCTAAGGTCTACCGTCAAAGTGATATGATAAAAGCCACCCCAGGTCTGAACTTCATCGATATTGAAAATTTGATTGAGATCGATCTTGCGGTTTAAACGTGATGAAGTCACAAAAATAGACAATTTTACTTTTCTGAGTATATCTCCCCTTCCCCTCCCTTTAGTTGCATTGTAAAAATTAAATGAAGAAAACGTCCCAGGCCCGAACCTTATCTATGTTGAAAGTTTGATCGAGATCGGTCGGGTAGTTCAGGAGTTATTAAGTTTTATTTATTTTCATATATTTCCCCTCCTCCCCTCCCCTTTCCCAAAGATTACTGTCAAGATAAAAAAGAACTTCCCAGATTTTAACTTCATATATGTTGAACATTTCATTTATATCGATCGGGTGGTTCAAAAGTAATTAATTCACGAACGTAGTCACTTTTATTTTTATATTTGTTGATTTTATTTTATATCTCCTCCTCCAACCCCTTACCTACGATGCTCTTTCAAAGTGAAATGATAAAATCATCCCAGTCCCGAAACTAATTTACATTGGAAATTTGATCATGATCGGTTGGCTAGTTCAAGAGATTAAGAGTCACGAATATAGTCACTTTCAATTGCATAATATATATATATATATATATATATATATATATATATATATATATATATATATATATATATATATATATATATATATATACGGATTTAGGAGGGTGCAAATGTGCACGTGCACCCTCCTTCGTTGTAAACATACACTACCTAAAGTGAGAAGCTAAGAGTGAGTTTTGCAAAATCAACAGTTTAAGCAAATTTTCTGAAGGTTGAAGGAAAAGAATTCATCGAGAGCAGACACTTAGCATTTCCAAAGGAATTCTCATTCACATCACAAATGCCTAAAGGCATTTTATAAAAAAACTCAAATTTAATTCAAATGTATGGTGCACCCCCGTCATAGAATCCTGGATCCGGTCCTGTATATATATATATATATATATATATATATATATATATATATATATATATATATACATATATCAGGTATTGTAAAAATGTTCCCACATCGCTCTCCTAGAGGTCAAAACAAAGCAACAATTCAATATAATTTTATATATTCCGGGGTCTCCTTCAGCCGTTATGGATAACCGTAAATTTCACTGTATGCAAGAGCGCCAATTTCTCTGTAACTTAATGGGGAACATTCATATGTGTGTTTGGTTGAAGACAAGGGTCTAAGAAGGCATACATGAGGATTTTAAGGCGAATTGAATTCAAATTATGCAAAATATTGTATATTCATAAAAATACATATACCAATAAAAAATATATAAATACATAAATATACATGAGGGGCCTACATCAGCATTGCGGTAGCCCGGGCCCCCAGGATCGGCGGCTTTGAAATGTGGGAACGTCGCAGATTAAGTTGCAACTATTAGCATTACTCTACGTATCGATCAAGTAGTTACATCTGTTGTTATGCTAATAAGTGGAGCAAGTGTCAACACCTATTGACTTTAACTACCAACTGAAAAGAAAAAGTTGGAACTATTTGATGAATTGGCAGATTTACTCTGTTATTCTTTATCTGCGACGTTACCACGTAGTGCAACTCATGTCTAACAGAGGAAGATCCAAAAAACATATCATTATATACATATTTACTTTATTTTGAAATAGAGAATACTGCTTTACAGTCCGTTAGCGCCACTTTTAGAACAGACGGTGTACATATTAAATAAATTATTATTATTATTATTATTATTATTATTATTATTATTATTATTAAATATTATTTTATGTTCAACTAAAATACTGTGTAGAATTAATACATCTCTCAGTCGATAAATCATTTCCAGCTGAACAACATAGCATCCTTCATAATAACATTTCAACTATTTTTTTTTTAAGAAAATCAAGAAGAAAAAGAAAACTATTTTTTTTGCATCAGTAAAAGACGTGCCGTTTTTACCAATAACAACTGAGAGCTTGCAGTTTGCTAGAATAAATTGTTATTTTTTATGCACTATTTACTGTGACCGATAAACTCTTTATGTACAGATTTCTTGTAAAGTGACGCATACTTCATTTATACTTATACATCGATATGTAAATGCAACAATTATTTTTTTTACTATTATTATTAGTTAGTTAGTTAGTTACTTTCATAATGTCTCGAACACACGCAACAGACGCATATGTCAACCTCATTTAAACATTGATAAATTATTGGCACAGGATTCAGTGCGAACCAGACTGTGTTTGCAACACATACACAGGAAATTGAGCTGTGGCTAATGCTACAGTTTGTATAGATTGTTCTGGTTTTACACGTTAATCTATGTTACTAAAAACAACCATTTTTTCCTCTTTTTCTCTGTCATGTATGTACACGCACTCACTCATTTCATATACAAACATTTCAAATACTCTATATATAACACAAAATCGGAGAAATGTCCTAGCTTTGGCCGGGTGAAAATGCTGAAGGGGTATGAAAATGGAAGGGGGTAATTCAAACGATCTCAGTTAATAAATACATCCTCGTTGACCTATGACCGACCGATGCCTGGGCTGATGGTAACTCACAAAAAATAATACATGCCTCGCCATCCGTGAATTTGTAAGCAAATCTGCTAATGATGGATTAAAGGGGCAGACATTTATGTTCTCTACTGTTTGTGACATCAAGAGCGACGTTTCCAAATTTGGAAAATTTTGAATATGATGCTTCATTCGCCAATAATAATAATAATAATGACTGGCATATAAACTCAGGTATACCAGTGATATATGATTACTTATAAAAGCATATTAACATAAATAATAATAATAAAGAAAAAAAACTTATTATTCTAGTAGTTAAAACACATAATCCAAGTGAATTTCCCCTTACGCCTAAGATCAATTATCGAGCAACAAGATTCTTGGAGTTACAGTTCATAGAGGGATGGTTAATCATAAAGCTTTTATTGAGTGAAGTATGGACAGCGCATAAGCTCCGATTATCATTACATACAGTTTTCTAATTCGGAATTCGGATTTTTGTGTGCATCATATCAATTTCAAACCTTGATGGGAGTGCAAAACCTCGGATTATATTCAAGTAATTGTTCGGATTTATTTTTAATATGATATCAGAGGTGGAAATAGTCAATTAGTGTTTCAATTACTTCACGATGCTGAGTTAATTCAACATACATATGTACCATTATACAGAGAAGTCAGCAGTTAAGAAAAAGAAGAATTTTAAAAATAATAGTAAATTAAAACCGACATTGCATAAGTTGATTTTGGGTTGTAACTTGACTTATACCCTTGTACTTTTATTTTTTTTTTGAAAAAGTTTATTTCCTGTATCTATTTGAACATTTGCCTGTAATACAGTTAACAGTATTGCGGCGCTTCTTTATTGGCACTATAAAAATTATATTGTCGAAGTTACTGACTTTCTTAAGATATTTTCTTTTTTAATGATTATTTTTAAATTGTTGTTTTTAGGCATTCTATAATGTATCGGAAAGGACCATGTTTTCTTTTTTAATCAAATTTTAATGTGTCAAAATTATGTTGTTTCTTTTTAATTTAAGTAAATAGTTTGAGTATATATCAGCAGAGTTTTATTTGATGCAGTATATGTAAGCCCTGTAAGAATGTGCTACATAACTTTCAGAACGAAGTTTGACGCATTGTGTTAAAATTTTCAAAAAAAAAAGAAAAAAAAGAAAAGAAAAGAAAAGAAAAAAGAAAGAAAAGAAAAAAAACATTAGAAGTTATGCAGGTAGTATATTGGTTTCGTTTTTATTCTAATTATTAATGCATTTAAAATGAGTGAACGGATAATGAGTTGTATAAATGGACATTTCGAACGTTCAGAATCTTTTTGTTAATATTTTTATTTTGTTTGTATTAATATACTTTTATTTTTTTAAAGCAGAACGAAGTTGAAACTTTTTCTTTAACTTTTAAGTTGAAATAATATGAATCTAAAATTTTAACTCTCCATAAGTGCCTTGCGAAGTGCTGAATAATTTCCGGAACGAAGTTTCTGATAGTGCTAAGCCATATTAAAGAGTCTATGACTTTCAGGATATTAATGCTAACGTCAATACAAGAATCCCATCGGGAATTGCATTTCAAAATCTTGTGTTAGAAGTAGGTACTTTCGATAATTGAAATGCAAAGTGACAGAGAGTTAATCGTATAACGCTTATTAAGGGACATAATACTTGGTAGCGGTTTTGATGGGGACAAGCCACAACTTGGGAACATTGTTGTGGCGGAACAGGAAGGAAGGAAGGGAGAATCTGTTGAACAAGAGAGGGTTACACAGGCTTTCGTGATGAGTTCAATCTCATTTTGCTTTAATTCAGATTTTGCCGCAAGCGTATGCTTTGCAAACATAAGTGAAACTGGCTCTAATCAAGCAAACACTATCGTGGAGAGTTGGTTTATATTTCAAGTTGTTGATATACTTTCCATATAACCTACTTGACAAGGAAATATTATTAACCTCTAGGAAACTAGAACCTTCAAACTTGTCTTATAGATACTGTGAAACACATATAATATATTACTGAATCTTAGTAGAAAAAAATACACTGTTAACGTTTCACAAAATGACTGAACACGGATTAAAACATCTGTGACGATTTCATGTGTGTCAAATGACATATCTGCTATACTGTTGTTGCTTTAAACTTTTAATTGGTGACTATTTATATATATATATATATATATATATATATATATATATATATATATATATATATATATATATATATATATAGGGGAAGGTGTTGTACTTTTGAAACAATGTACCTTTAAACATCTGTGCTTTTCTCGACTTCAGAGCTATCTAGGTGCAGTGATTAAAATTCGTTTGAAAGAGTAAATGAAAAAAAAGCACTACAAATGCGTTTGGATGTTGTTTACTGAGTGTTGTGCCGAGTAATGTTTCTTTTAATGTTTTCACCCCCAAAACGAAGATTTTTTTTTTTTTTTTTTTTTTTTTTTTTTTTTTTTTTTTGTAGTTACCTTTTGAGTTTTGTGCTCTTCGGTTTTCGCAACTTGCGATATTTATTTGTCCAAACTTGGAGTAGAATCATTGGTAAATACATTAATACTTTTAGTTTTAACTTCTGTTCAATATTTAAGCTAGTGAAAAACTTTTTTCATAATGGTGTCCCTCTTGTACCTATGAACATTTATACATCGTGTACCTTTGAACGACAAATACTACTGTTTATAGCTACAGAATGTAAGTAGTTAAAACAATTGATATATTTTATATAGGTTAGGTTAGGATATAAAGTTATTAATTATAATTTTAGGTAGTTTCTAAATATTCGCTGATTGTATAGCATATAAGGATATGTTAAAAGAGCTGTATATGCTCAACTTTAATGTTCACAAGTTTCTGTTAGAACTTCTCTTCATTTTTTTTTTTAATTTAATTAATAAAATTTCAATTCTGGGGAACTGTTTACAGCTAAACCTTTCATTACAATTTATAACCATTAATATTTTTGGCTTCTTTTTATATTATTGCCTCATAAACATTGTAATTATCAATTTGCTCAAAGGTACAAGAGGGCTGTTCAGTGGTACATGACCATAATGTACCTGTGAACAAAACTGATATTTTCTTATTATATCCTATAAAAGCTACTGTAATTACGTAACACGTTTAAAAATCATCCTATCTGATAGCAAAGAGATGACACTTCAAATATACGACAACAATTGGGGAAAAAGTGCTGAATATTAGCACCAAAATTTCGAAGACTCTAAAGAAGTGTCCACAGGTACAAAGCCTTCCCCTATATATATACAGTATATATCGATTCACCAAATTTCAGTTTGCTGAAGCTGAATATAATGAATTCTAGACTAAACCTCTGAAAATCATGTAAACTGAAGAAGACGACTTCATCATCTTATTTTACAAACTAATGATCATATGGCAGAATCAGAGCCGGCTCTACCATACTAGGCCTATATGTGCAACACGGGGATTTGCACGGAGCGGCAAGAAATGAAATTGAATCTTTGAGTTTTACGTCCCACAATTATGCCGGCTAGACTAAAGGAGACGGTGATGATCAAAAAAAAATTGTGGAATGAATAAAGTGGGAGGAAACGGGAGATCCCGAGCAAACCCCCACACACGATGTTTGTCCACCAGAAAGTTCACTTGCCGTAAACTGGGATCGAACCAAGGACCCCATGCACCAAAGGTGAACGCTCTACCATTGAGCCACTGCGGCCCCGCACGGAGCGGCAAGTTTCGAGGGGTGGCAAAATCTATCATAACTATATTATTTAAAATAAATATTTCTAGTTGAAAGCAGATTTCATGATGATGGTAGTTAGATTTAATAAACTGATCTTCTATTTGAATACTGCTGCTTAGGCAGCTTTAGTTTAATGTCACACGGACAGTGCTAAAGCAAATGGCCAAACAAATCTCAGCATGAATTCCTTGATTGTTGTCAAATACAAGAACTCAATTATCGAACAGGAGTGAACACCTGTTCCATTTAGTTAATTATCACAATTTTGACATGAAAACTAGTCTTGAGTCTGTCACAAACAAATTCCGTATCATCGAAGGTGGAACGAGTGAAAGCTTTTTTTTAACTTTTAACAGATGTAGAGGGAAAATCAAGAAATAAAAAATAAAAAAGTTATTTGCACTGGAACAGCAAACTGATATATTGAGATTGAATATCTATATTGAGTTGTATAAAAAATATTTTCATATTTCTTTCGCAGGTTTGTTTGTTTTATATTTCACTAACACAGTAGATTATCGTTTAGATAGAATGGCAGATGCAACAAAGTTATATTTGTAATGTTGCGGCCTTTCTGAGTGCGACTGCTCCACCATTTCATGGTTCATGATTGAGTAGCATACTTAAAATCGTGGATTTTAAGATTTGATATTTATGGAAAAGGAAATGGGCGGCAAACGATGCAATTTCTTCCTTCCTGTTTTCCCAGCTTGTGTAATTTCCAAGGGAAGTCATCCCTCATACGTTCCAGGTTAGATTGCCGTAGGTGGCCAACATCCAGAAATATGATTCCTAATTCCTAATGTATCATATTATTAACATAGTTTACTCTCTCGTTAAAACGTGCTTTTAAGATCGGTAAAAGGGTTTAGAAATATGTGCCATATATATTTCATAAACCTACTGTTCTTGATCGAATAACGGGCACTTCAGATAGTACATAGAGTGGATATATACACATGTGTGTGTGTGTTTGTTGAGCTTTCTATTCGTTCAAAATCTTTGTTGACCCATTCATCAGCATAGAGCCATTTTGCAGTCAGTTCGAGTTGAGTTGTGTTGGTTTTGAGTTTAGCGTCCCTTTCAGTAGCAAGGCTAGATGAGATGTGGACCTACTGATTAAGGTCGAATCCAAACCCCATGAGCCTCCGCCGGAATCAAACCCAACTACCCCACGCCAAAGGCGCGTACGCTAAATACGCTTACCACGAATGAGCTCTTGCAGGCATTTCGAAACCCGGACTTGAAGTGTAAAATAAATTAAGCAATATTGTTATTTCGATATACGTATGCATCAGCCTCTCTGAAATCTAATGCAACAAAATTCTCAGACATCAAGAAGCCGCTAGTATTGACGGGTTTTTCGTGATAATAGATGTATATTGGTAAGAAATCGATTTCATGTTTTTAACAAATAAAATGTGCATCCTTAAAATAGAATGTCCGATGTATTTCGAGAATTCGTGACAATTTGTCTGACTACAAGGCACATTCTACGATTTGAATACTCTCTAGTTGTGAAGGATATAGATGATTTCCTTCTGTTGATGATGTAGATCCCTCTTATGAACATGGAAACGGTTCTTCCTGGGGTATCGATGAACGAGACTAAACACATAGTTCACTGGATTCACTATTTATTTAGTGCAACTTACAGTTAGAATAATAATAGATGGTGATTGAGACTGTTACTTATCACAGGAGAGATTGAGTTCAGAGTTTGCGTCGCGGACTCGGCTGTTAATCTCTGAAAGGTTAAGGTGTTGGTCTAGTAGCTAGGGGTGACTATACAAGAGACCAAACTGAAATAAACTGTGAAGTACTCAATTTATATATCACGGAAGAGGTAGTACTGAAACTTGGAAAAGTACTACCTGTAGTGTCTCAATTCCAAAATCTCGACATGAACAGAAAAATGTCAATTTGAGATAAATACGTTCATCGGCATAAGTTCTTAGAGTTTGTTACAAGTTGTTGCATACACAGTTTTACATGACGTGGAGGTTATACAATGGAGACAAAGAACGTAATTCGCGTATGTAGGCATAATGCTATTCTTTCCCGGCTTGTCTGGATTAATTTAACGAACAGAAAAAAAAAACTAAGAAATTCAAGTGTGTGAAATAAATATAAATATTTCGACAAAATTAGAATATTGATTTCCATTTCTACTTTGTGCAAGTGAAACATTGAAACATTTTGCAATGGATGCGCTTTAGTCCTTTTTTTTGCGTTTAAGAGTTGTAAATTTCACTTTCTTGCGTGTAAGAGGCGTTTTTTTTTTTTTTTTTTTTTTTGTTTGGTTATGTTACAGTTAAACCTCTTTTAGACACCGAAAACACGCCCACAATAAAATGATATCGAGCTTGTGTTTGGCAATCCAGCAATTACACGTGGGCACATAATTTGTTTGACCAGGAGACACGGAGGAAGAGAAACCGGAAAGGAATTATTATTCATGTTAAGAAATGACTGCCAGCTTCGAACTCCGAAATTCCTTCTCCCTGAACGAAACACGAGCCCCTAAGGAAGAAATAAACAAAATAGTGCCATACGCTTATGCAATCTTATAGCCTACTTAATAATAGAAAAGGCATTCGGAAACTATCAGCTGTGGACTATATACTGTGCTTTGTTTTAATCTATGGTGGCACATTTCTCTCGGTTAGATTTCTACGCGCATATTCTCTCTCCCAGCGTAGAAGGGTAACAAGAGGTAAATGAAGACGGTGTGGCCGTTGGCATTTTTATATCAAAACACATTTGTTTGTCACTTGGTGCGGGAATTACTTCACGATAAATATTCATGAGCGGTTCCACGTGGAAGAGGGATAAGAGAAGAGAAAAGGTAGGTTGGATGGTTCTCCGCTTCAACGTACACAATAAGAGTAGTTCTACCTTCAGCTTATGAAGAGCAACCTTGGTGGTTCCTACGATGATCCCTTAGACTAGCACAAAGGATAAACGATTTATGTATTCATCCATTTGTCTATTTCATGTTTAATTAAACAAAAAAAGCTCGATAACATTGGAAGTATATGAAGGGTAAGGGGAAAAACAAGAAATGTCACAAAAGTACATTTTCTAGAAAACGGCTTTTTAATATTGAAAACCTTGTACAAAATGAATAACAGGGTGGTAAAAAATCAGGGAAAATTTTATTTTTTTTATTTTTTTTTTTACAAATTTCATCTGCGGCACCCCTAAAATTTATTACACGACTGAATATAGATACACTGGGAAATTTTAAATGTTTACAACAATTTTTAATGATTGCGAAAGCCGATTGAAATTTTGAATACTACTGGTATATACACTTTGTTATACATATACATACACATTGTTATATATTTTGTTATACACAATGTTACCTCTCTCTCTCTCTCTCTCTATATATATATATATATATATATATATATATATATATATATATATATAGGTATATATTACATAATTATACATAAAAACATATGTATAATTGTTTGTGTAAATGTTGTTCGAATATGCAGATATTCAAAAAAAATGCATTGTGTTCTTCGTTATCAAAATTTCGATCTTGGCATCCTGTAGTGAAACAAGAGCATCTCGAGGTATATCCAAGGCGTTTTGGAGGTTCATCATTACGTATCTGTGTTCAAGTTTTTTGCCATTTATTTTTTTTTTTGTTTCTGCGGACAGTTCGTCGTCGAACAACGCCAAGCCGATGAGTTCTTCACTTAGGTATCAGAGATGATCACAACTTTTCCCTGAACTTTTGAACGGCTGTATTGTCTGTTTCATATTTAATAAAGATTTACAGGAATTCGAGATAATTTCTTGGAGCAGGTGCAGCAACTGGTGATAAGAACCATGTTTTCACATAAAATTTAACAAGAAACATACCCAAATATATTCAACCCTTTTTCTTATTGATGAGTAAGGTTGAATTTGTTTCTAAAAAGCCATATTTTGAATACGGTTTTGACAGTGCCTTTGCCATCCATCTGGCATGGTGAATAGATACGGATTATACAAATGGCACTCTATGGGGCGAGATTGCTTCAAGAAAGGTAATAGTTTCAATAATTCAGGCTTTTTCCCTTGGCTGGCTACATTGAAGATCGCTACGTACAAAATCTATAACCTTATCCTTGATATTGGCCAGATCTGTTTCTTTCTGCTGAATTATACAATGTATGACACGAGAAAACGCTTGAATATTACTAAGTCTGGACCGAAAGAAACACCTTCACGCGTATACTCCTTAAAAACTGCAACCAAAACTATCTCCAGTATGTGGTGACGACAACCTAAATACTGAAGGCTTTTCTTAATTTCCCTCTATTATAACACAAGCTCCGCTGTAGACACCAGTAATGATTGTAGTTGTATCGAAACACATTGTATTTATCTGGTCAATCATATTCCATGACCTTAACACACGTAGTACTCCATCGGTTTGTCTCGTTCCATATTTCGGTTTTGGGACCCCGAGCAATTGAGTTTTTTTTTTTTTTTTTTTTTTTTTTCATGTCAGATGCAGGTAGGCGATCGATGGTTTCTTTTCGTGTTACATCTGGTTGAATTTTGCTATCCCAATGGACAACGAGGGTGCTTGTCTATTGAGATATCCCAACATGGAACTTGCTCTTTACGATGACAATTGACTCAAGATGATTGCGCTCGCGAGCATTTTTGATGGATGAACAACTGAGGGTAACTTCGTCCAGATTGTGGCCCAAACCTCCAAACCTTTTAACTGTTGCTGCTATAACAAAAGTTAGCTTCTCTCTCAGTTAATTTCGAGCTACCTAACATAGAAGCAAGATTGGGAGTAATAACTTTCTTTCAGATTTTCTGCTTTCGTTTTCGTCCGATTAATTATGCAGCGTATGCTGCTGCGTAGGTTTATATCCGTCATCCTGATTCCAAATTACTGCCACTGTCACTATTGCTCGAAACAAACAGCGTAACTGAAAAGTAAACTGTATTTTGGATGCCGAGTAGGGGTTCAAGGCAAGCGTTGGGCACCACATATCCACAATTCTTGTTCCAAGAACTTGCGAAACCGGATGCAAGGAAAGCAAAATGGTATAAAATTTGCCATATCGATTGTTTGGAAGGATTCCAGGGACCACGTAAATCACTGTTACTTTTTTTTTGGCAGACGTAAAGGGCTGCTCTTAAAATTCAAAACATGACATCTAAAGTCTTAATTTGTAGTTGGCAAGGCTGCCTGTGCTCCACAGGGAAGAGCTACCTGTACAGGAAGAACCCGAAAAAAATATATACATTTGATGTAGAAGAAAGAAGTTCAGGGAACGAGAACATCGACTTGGAACCACCATCCCTCTCATGTGCACCATATCTCATCATATAAGAAGAGTTAAACAATCTGACATGGGACTTGGACTCTCAACTTCAGGAATGGATTATATTGGGCAAAAGTGTCAAATCAGCACTTTTCAACGCGACAGAATAGTTGTTCATTTTACTATTCGGAGACTGTAAGAATTGTGTTTTGTAAGAGTACTAATGGTTTATTTCAGGAGTTTATCCATAAACACAATCCAACAGAATGGCGATTAGTTCACTGATTTGTGTAAGGTAAGTCTGAATGCAGTACTGTTACATATTGGTAATGCTTACCCATCCGTCCCAATGGCATATGCTGTCCACACAAACGTAATATGATGAAGTGTATGATATGTTGCAGTACATTCAATACAATACATCCAGGTGATAATTCTGTGGAGACTTCAAATGTATTTCTTTCTTTATAGGCATGGGGGCGCGGTGGCTCAGTGGTAGAGCGTTCACCTCCGGTGCTTGGAGTCCCTGGTTCGATCCCAGCTCGCGCCGTGTGAACCTTGTGGTGGACAAATCCCGTGCTCGTGGGTTTTCTCGGGGTTCTCCCGTTTCCTCCCACTTTCTTCATTCCACCATTTCACTCATCTCTCATCATCACCGTCTCCTTTAGCCTAACCGGCATAACCGTGGGACGTAAAACTTAAAGATTTCATTTCATTTCATTTTCTTTATAGGCATGCTACAACAGTATGTCAAATGTTGTTGCTTTATGTGTGTAGGGGACAGCCGTAGCAAAGTTAAACATTACCCGGAAAACATGGCAAACACAAGTAAAATATGTTCAATAAATCAAGAATATTTTACATCAACAATTCGTGAACACTGAAGTTGGGTATCTTCCCCTATTGCATATTAACGACCGGCAACTTCTGAGGATCCTGTTGTATCTCCCTTGGATTATGTTTCAAGATTTAGTTAGAAATAGTCGCTGGTTCAAACGTGGATTGCCAATAATTCGCGGCTGTGACGTATGTGGTCTTTTTCAACACGAAGATACTCTAGTTCCAGAAGAAGAAAAAATCAGTGCTTGAAATTGATATTCCTATATCATTTTCCTTTCATCTTATATGAAATTCGTTGAGTTGATTTTAATTTAGCTTCTCTTTCAGCAGCGGGTCTATTTGAGACGTGGACCTACCGATTAAGGTGGAACGCCAACTAAATGAGCTTTCACGGGGATCAAAACCGGGTTCCCACGCTAAAGGCGCGGACACTAACTGCTTAACACTAAGAAGCTTTCTATATAAATGCGTTTCACTATATATAATTATAGTAGCTTTGATAAGCTATGATTACAATTCTGAATTAATGTGTGTCGTTAATTACAATAATAATGCCAGTAATATTTATTAATAAACATAAACATCTCCATTTTGATAGGTAAATCACTTTATTAAAGTAGAATTTAAATTTGCATATCAAAATTTAAATGTGTACTGCATAAGCACTACATAGTATGCATTAGAGGTGAGTTGTTTAGTTGATTTGATGTTTACCGTCCCTTAAAGTAGTGAGGCTATTCGAGACGCGACCTACTTATTAAGTGGAATCCGAACCACATGAGCTCCCGCCAGGAATGGAGCATAGGTCACTCTACTCCTGAGTATTTACTAATTTCTAATTTGTAACGGAGTGTATAGGGATAAATGCATATTTCATGCACATACAACACCACGACACCAGAAAGAGACACACACACACAGACAGACAGACAGACAGACAGACAGAGAGAGAGAGAGAGAGAGAGAGATTCAGCAGAAACAATCTAAAGACATACGGAATGTTCATGCCTCATAGCTTAATAGTGCGTGTGAGGTTGTGTATTCGTTCACATGAATAAATGCGATGTTTTAAAAATTATTAAATTGTATTATTTTGGCTTCCATTGTACAAAATACTGACTTGTCGCATTGATATATGGCACACTACTAGAGAGGAGCAGTCAGTCGCTTGACCTTTGTATTCCCCAGACCTTAAGTTGGAAAATCACACACACACACACACACACACACACACACACATATATATATATATATATATATATATATATATATATATATATATATATATATATATATATATACAGGGTTTTCATAAAGTCTGGACGGATTTAATTTGCTTATAATTTTCATTAAAAAAATGCTCATAATGAAATCAAATAAAGTGCAAACGGTAGCGGAAGGATTAAATTTTTAGTTGGCAACACTGTTACCGTATCAAAGATGGCGTCGGTGAAAGAGAAAGCGCAATGTGTTCTGTGGTACGCAGAGCTAAAATCACCAATTCTGGTGTGTCGAAATTTCACCAAAGAGTTCAAAAAGCCGGCACCGACTGAGACTGCAATCCGAAAGTGGCATGCTAAGTTCTTGGAGACATGAAGCGTCTTGGACCGTCCTCGAAGTGGGAGATGGGAGGCCGCCAACATCGCCTGCAACAGTGAGCAGGGTAAGGGAAAGCATCATCAACAACCCACATAAGTCGATTCCTAGTGGCATCCAGTTGGAGGTGTGGCGGTGAATGAACTGAGCTGGTGCAGATTACAGGTAAAAATTTAATCCTTCCGCTACCGTTTGCACTTTATTTGATTTCAATATGAGCATTTTTATGTAAATTATAAGCGAATTAAATCCGTCCATACTTTATGAAAACCCTGTATATATATATATATAATGAAGTGTATCGTGTCATGCGTAAAACTTGAACTATTTATCACACAGCATTTGTTAGGCTATATAAAACACCGCGCCTGAAATTGAATAGAAACATGAAGCTTTCCATTAAATTACGATGACGTTTAAACTTATTTCCTTTTGCTGATATATATTCTGGCTAAAATTCTTGTATTATCTTGAAAAAAAATAACAAGAGCGGTAAAATGTAGAAATACGCTAAGAAAAACTAAATCGATGCCCTAGAATTAAAAATTGTGTGGTTATCGTTAAGGTACGTCAGAAAGTTGCAATAGTAGGAAAAAGAATAACATTTTCTACAAAGAAACTTGTAACACTACGTTTTGAGTTGTATAAATGTTCATTTTATTGTTGATAGAAGATGCACGTATTAATTTTATCAGTACTGCTATTAACTGCTGATTCATTAACGTGATAATCAGGGGAGGATCCAGGAGGGCGATCGGGGCGGTCTCCTCCCAGAAGAGGTAATTTTCTTATTTTATATATAAATAAACTCATCCATAAAAAGTTTGGAGCTCTTAAAAATAGCTCTAAGTAGCAGTATTACTACCAACTGCCCCCCAGGAGTCCGTCCTGGATTCACCCCTGGTAATAATGTAATACCACTGCGAAGTAATTGGAACTAGAAGTAACGTACTTGCAATTGATGAATTGGTTTACTTGAAATAACTGTTTGTAATCATTGTGCCGGTTAGACTTAGGTGTAGAAACTATGCTTAGCATATTGTTTAGCATTATTTTACAGTACACTAATAAACAGTTTAAGTTACACAATTGTATATAACATTAAACGAATTTTCCTGACAAATATGAAAAGTAACTCAAAATTCTACCTGATAATGTATGTTAATATCATAATTATTTGCACACAACAATTTACTAACTTGCCAGAAGAAAAAAAAACAATCGATCTAATTAACTTTCATAGCCATATTATCGACTAGAAAACACAATGTTTATTTCTGCACATATGTTAGTTTCCTTTTTTTGTATGTTGTAGCTTCGGAAACATCACTTCTATCAGCAATGAAAATAATAATAATAATAATAATAATAATAATAATAATAATAATAATAATAATAATAATAATAATAATAATAATAATAATAATAATAACATAAAAGTATATGCTGTAAAATAATACTAGACTTTTAATTCGAAACTACAGTGGAAAACACAAGATAGACAGTGCATTTATATTTTAATATCGGTGTATTTTTAATATGTCTAGAGACTAGTCTTACCGCAAATCATGGCTGCATAGGAAATAAACTCGGGGGTGTTTTGGAATGAAACTGTCCATCTGACAGACCTCACTTTCAACCTTCAGAAATTCTGTGACTGTACATAAAACATGAATGTAGAAGCATGGACCATTCCAAACTCTTCCCCTCCAGAATTTACAAGTAGCTCAGACGCTGAGGCTGTTCTTAACATCTCAGCAGCCAAAACCCTCGAGCATGGAGCTGTTTCTCCTCTCACCACAACACACCTTCGCACTGTCAACGAAGGCGCAAGGTTTGTATTAATTCCAATTAATTGCAAGTGAAAACTTCTGCAGAGGTGCTGAAAGTCCCAGTTCCAGACGAGAGAAGGGCGAGACGTGGCTGTGGAGGAAGAATAAATGGGAGGAGGAGAACTTCAAGGAATGGGTCGGAAGGAGCAGAGGGACTCCAGAGACTCTTAGCGCAATGAAATTCCCAATTCGCTCAATTTCCTTGAACTGGAACCCTCCCGCGCTTAGGACAAAGCAAACGTGAGATTAATTATTTGAGATTTTGTCGAAGGATTGTCTCTGTCCTAGAGAAATGAACTCTCACAATAGAAAAGTTTGCTTTTTCGAGAAGAAACATTTCGTTCTCTACTCGTTAACATCATCTTGAAGGGGATGTACCACGATTGTGAAGGCAGTTCGAGTCTACCTCTTTATAATATTTTCGTGTACCGAGAAAGAAGTCCGTACGTACGTTCTGCTAAGTCAGAATTTCTTGAGAAAGAAGATTTAATTAATGTTTGAAATTTAAAATTCCTACTAGCACTATCTTTATTACTTTTACTCTGCATTTTCCATCATTACACGCATATTATCATCGTCATTTTCATTTAGTATCACATTCATTGTAAATCGCACTTCTGTAATGTTACTTCCATTCTTTCACTAAATGAATTTCAAAGATTCAGTTCTTGCAAAGTAGCTGACTATTTTTAGTAACCATTTATGTATTCGGAAAGTGTTGAATATCTGGATTAACTTAAGCTGGAAATCTGATCAACGCTTAAATAAAAGTAAGAAAATATGTTCCAAAATTAAAAAAAAAAAAATCTTTTTTTTTTTTGTTTTAAAAAAGAAAATACAGGAGGCGATTTCTATAATACATAAATTTCTAAGAACGGTATGGGCTTATATAAGTGTACATCGGGACAAAAGGACGAAGGAACAGAGATATGCAAAAAAAAAATCTGTATCTATGGGTCATGCAACGTGTAAATCCGTAGAAATCTCTCTTTCATGATCACTAGAGACCGGATGTTAGGCAAAATGCCTATTCTTTAATATTAAAGATATGATCAAAAATAACGTTTTAAAGTTTATATAAGCGGTTATAGTTTCGATTTAAGCCAATTTTATTTTGCCTATTTCGACCTTTATTGCCTAAATAATTGCTTTAGTGCCTAATGTTGTCTATTCTATGCATTTTCTTCAAAATAAGCCTTCATTGGGAAAATATATAATTTATATAACGTAAATAATACATACATATATACATATATTAGGTGTTTGTAAACAAAACACGTGGTACGTTACAATATATACACAGGGTGAACTTCAAAGATGTGCACATACTTCCGAGGTGATTAATGATATCAAAAGAAGACAAAAAGTTCTCTTTTAGTTTGTCGAATTCCGTATCGTGTGCGAATGATAATGATGCCAACTTGGAATCGAAAATCGAATATTGACAATTGGACTGGAACAGATAGATGTGCACATACGTTGGGAGGTGATTCGTGACATTAAAAAAAGCCAAAAAATCCTGTTGAATGTGGAATTCCTCGTCGTGTACGATTGACAGGGGTGCCAACTTGGAATCGAAAATCGAATCCTGACAACTTGAACGGAACAGATAGATGTGCACATACGTTGGGAGGTGATTCGTGACATGAAAAGAAGACAAAAAGTCCTCTTGAATTCACGAATCACCTCCCAAAGTATGTACACACTTTTATGTCTCGCTCCAATTTCAGGATTCGATTTTCGATTCCAAGTTGGCCCCCCTGTCACTCGTATACGACGCGAAATTCCACAACATGCAAGAGGACTTTTTGTATTGTTTTGATGTCACGAATCACCTCCCGAAGTATGTACACATCTTCCTGGTTCACCCAGTATATATGGAATGCATAGCAAGCTTCGTTTTTATATATGCAATAAAAGAAGATATTGACAAAGAAGTGTGTTTCTGTATTCTTTGAGCATTATTTATGACTTGAATCTATTTTTTAATGGTATTGAGTATTTAACTTCATTATTTCGAGCTACATTTTAGTGCCTATTTTACTGCCTATTTTTAAATTTTTAGTGATTATTTGCCTGCCTATTTTCTAGATTTTTAGTGCCTAAACATCCGGTCTCTAATGATCACTACACTTTGTCTCTCCTTTCTAGCACCCAAAATAATAATAACAATAGGATAGTCTATATATTGTAGTAGTTTCCTTATTTGCGACAATTCAAGGAAGCTTATATACCCATAGCAAGAACATTCTTAATCTAGATTCAATTTTGTAACAATTTAACAAATTACATGTAGTAGAATGGACCCAATATCACTACGACATTATGCTTTTACAAGTACTATTTTGATTTAAAATAGTCTTAGTTTCGATTAAAATCAATCCAAGCTTGACCTCGTGCTATTTCATAAGTGGGACAAAGCATCTGTAGGGTTGGGAGGGATTAACATATAAAACAGCCGAAAACAACCAATATTAGTGTCGAATTTATAACTTTTGGAGTCACTTTGATGAATGGTGACGCTATCGACCTTGTTATGCCCAAGTCCAGTCACCTTCAGAATGGAGTTGGGAAAGGGTGAAAAAAATGCCCAAAAATGACCAACTTCAGTATTAAATCTGTAGTTTTCGGGATAAGTAAGCTCTTAGTCGGAATTTCGTATGGCATTTATGTTCAAGTTTAAGCAAAAACAGACATACCTGCTGGCCCAGTTTGACTTCTTGAACTATACTGGTCTCAACTCCTTGATAACTGTCTAGTGATTCCTCCAATAACTAGAACGCGTAACAAAGACGATGAAACATATCGTCAACAATTTGACGAAGGGTCGTATCTCAAAATCTCACTCTTTTCAGATATAAAGAAATAAATAGTAAGTACGTGGACAGGAAACCAGTTAAATCTGTAATAACTATTTCAGATAATAATTATGTGGAATTATTGATCAAATATTGCATATTTAACTCTTTTCCTCCTGTGTGGAATTATATTTTTCTTTATGTCTGAAAAAGTGAGATTTTCACATACGACCCTTTGTCAAATTGTTGACGATTTTGTCGACAACACATACTGACCACTGTTTGCTGTGGTATGAGTATTTGCTTTTTCCAAGCCAAGGCCTTACCGAAAGATATCATTAATCTCGGTGAAAAAGAAATATCTTTCGTGACATCATATGGCGTTTTGTCTCTAATGCGAATGCCTAGAGATATCTTATTCCAACCAATGCCCCTTTACGAAAGAATCTCATCCAAATACCCCAAAATGTCCAAACGTCACGAGAGGTGACATATTCATATATAGGCCCACTATTGGTGACTTGAGTAAGACACTGTTATAAAACTGTTTGCTGTACGATGACCTACCGTCTGGGGTATGTTGTACAGCAGATGTGTGCTTAAAAGGAATAGCTGTGTTGCGTTTCTTCTATAAAGGTAACCAAGAAAATTTTGTCGCTTTTTAACCCATCACCTTCGAACATCAATAGTCTCCATCAGTATCGACGACGTTCTGTTAACGTTATGGAAGGCCATGGACTCCATCGTGGTACAACTTGGTGGGACGTGAAGCGAAAAAGGTATCAAGTGCATTTTGCACCTCTACTAGGGATGTAAACTCGCGTCCTCTAAGGTGATTGTCCAAGGAAAAGAACATGTAATAATTGGTCAGTCTGGCGAGTATGGCGGATGCAATACTGTTTCCCATCCAAGGCGTAGAATGGCGTCCCGGGTCATCCAAGCCACGTGAGCGTACCATTGTCATGTAACAGGAGGACCCCTTTGCGATTCAGAAGTGCTGGTTCTAGAGTTTTGGGTTTCCCTTGAATACGGCTCAAATGCTGACAGTACACTGTTGCATTGATGCTCTGGCCAAATGGTAGAAGTTCCCGATGCACGATGCTGCGAGCAGTCCACCAAACACGCAGGGGTACTTTCTTCTGGTTCAGTGCTGGTTTCGGCTATTTTGAAACCGGTTCATGGGATGCTAACCAAATATGACGGCACCGTGGAGCTTCGGAGAGGACCCACTTCTCATCAAATGTTAACGCTCTGTCCGGAAATGACTCCTTTCTCAGACGAGACAGCAAAGAAACACAGGTGTCTGTTCGCGTCGCCTTCTGCCCTGGAGTCAAATCACGTAAGACACACCGACCGAACTTTTAGTGCTTCCCAAGTTGATGGAGGTGCTGCGGAATGGTTTCTCCACTCACACTGAATTGTAGTCCCAGTTCTCACATATCTAGCCATTGTTCGCCTCAATTGCTGCCGGAAGATCTTCATTTTGTACCTGTGTTGGTCTTAAGGCACGTGGTACGTTTCCGAGTGTTTCGTTACCGTCTTTAAACTTCGTAAACCACCGCTGCACTGTCCGCATAGTCACGACAACCTCACCAAGGGCCTGACATACCTTCCGCCCCGCTGCAGCGGCGTTTGACCACAGTTCGAACTCGTAGAACATGCATGCCCTTATGACACTATGTGGCGGTAAAATGCTGATTTCGTCCTTACACAATTTCACGGTGTAACTGAACTGCCACACACAGGTAGTATGTTGGATATTCCCACACCAACAAGTGACCTTCGCCTTATCTCCATTTGCATTCAACTCAGAGTGTGGTGGCCAGTTGAACACAGACCTTCAGAAAAAGCGAAATAACTGTCTTCATTAGGTTTATAGCTAGTCTTCGTTTGTTTCAATTGAATTCAGCCTTGGCAGTCCTACAGATTCATATGTACATTGTTGTTCAGAAAGTATTGGCTACCCACCTCATTTTGAAGTCATGTATTCTTGTTCACATCTGGAATTAATTCAATGTATAGGTTCCCAAAGAAATAATAACATCAATTGAACTTAAATATTAGCACAATGTGTAGAAATATCCTAATCGTTATGCCTCCAACTACAGCAATACGGTAAAAATTGCACAATTTCTGTATCATTGTTGTGCAATCCACCATATAGAAAAAAAAATACCTACAGTATGAACTGATCTTAGATCTGATATATAGTACATTTACCAAAGTAGTTTTGTGTCACATTTACTGTAAATAGCTCTTCACTCAATTCTTTCCGTTCCTAACGCACTTGCAAGTTTCCTGCCTTCGCTTGGAATGCATCTTCTAACTTACTTTTAAGGAATAAGAAGTAAATAGCTTGTAAATAGCGATCGCAGCAGTGACGTACGCGCGTTAACCCCCAGTCCTAGTATCCTCCTGGTAGGTTAATAAATATTCTGTCGCGCAAGCGTGCCTAATAAAACAGAACATCTCCAATAGTTCGATGGTTAATGTCACTGCGAGTTTATTGTCCACATAACACAATGTGCCCTTTACCTTTATGCTCTGCTCTTGTTAATGTGCGCACGGGAGATCCGAAATTATAAATATTTTCAGGTGCATCGACCCAATACAACTTCGGAAACTGTTAGCATATCAAATCGCTTATACCATTTTAAGGTCGCACAATATTCTGAATTCGTACGATATTTTTATCTTATGTAACCGGAAAGATCCGTCTAAAAAGAAGACAAAGAAGGCAAATAAAGAATATTAGTTTATTTTTTTAAGCACGATAAATTATCATTTCTTTTGTTATTAATGTTGCATGTTCTACGATGATGAGGTGCTAGAATGAAGTGTAGATCAAAATTTAACATGTCTGTGAACATATCTCTGCAAGGGATCTTAACCCCTTCGAACTCATGATTGAAGGGATTGAAACTCACAGACCATGTTAGACTTGTCTAGCATTCTACATGCCTACTGAAGGATAGCGAAAGTGATTTTCTCGGTCTTACCCTCTACTTCATGACGAGCGAGGTGTGGTTCTACGCTAATTCCCCAAATACATGTTATTTGTTTCTCGAAAACCAACAACAAACATGAGAAGTTACCACTACATGTTGTAAAGATTATATTATGTTGTGCTATCGAAGTCGAGAATTATTGGTCACATTTTCATTGTAAACACAGTGAACTCAGTGCATTACATTTCCGACATCCTCTAGTCTGTGTGGATCATCTGACACCAGATGGACGACGTTTCTCATTTCCAAACGAACAGCACGACGCCAAACACCTCCTTGGAATCAGTACATTCTGTTTTCTTACCTCATACTATTGGTACGAAAGATCTATTGCCTCCAAGGTCCTACGTTATATCCAGTTACGATTTTTATTTTTCGAGTAACTTAAAACATTCGTCTACCAGAAAAAAAAATCCACGAACCATTGATGCACTGCAACAAAACGCATTGCCAACATCCATCCAATGGGACCAGTTACAGTAAGTCACACTGAAGTAATCGTCCAGATCAACCTATACATGGAAAATAGTAGTCAGCATTATCAGCAGTACCTGTAGAGACAGAAGAACGTATGCAAGAAACTCCTTTTTTTATTTACTTGTATAACATGGTGTCACTGTTCATGTGAGGTGTTCTGGGTAGTGAAGGCGAGCTCAATATCCGATCTTCTCTCTATACCTCTCTGTCTCTGTCTCTTTTTTTCTTTTTTTTCTTTTTTTTTACTATCTATAGGAGTTAATATTTTAAACTTACGTTTTCTTATAAAATCCTCCCACTTTTTAAAATGTTATCCCTATCTTCAAAATAAGGGTAGTTTATTGAAGAGTGAAAATTATATATATATAAGGGCGGATCCAATGGGGGCTATAGCCTCCCCTTAACTCTCAGGTATACACTGGATAAAGCGGCAAACTAAGGTTTAGCCTTCCCTTGATCATATTCTGGATCCGCCATATATATATATATATATATATATATATATATATATATATATATATATATATATATATATATATATATATATATATAATATATATTATATTATATTGCTTCTCAGATAAATAACAAGCCACAGTATATGGTTCCTTGTGAAATATTGATGTACGAAATATAAAGTTGTTACAGCCGTTTCGAATATATATATATATATATATATATATATATATATATATATATATATATATATATATATATATATATATATATATATATATATATATATATATATATATTCGAAATGGCTGTAACAACTTTATATTTCGTACATCAATATTTCACAAGGAACCATATACTGTGGCTTGTTATTTATCTCAGAAGCAATCAGAAGAGACCTTACTCTTCGGGGTTAGCACTTTGTAAACGATTTTCTCAAACATGATCCAGCTAATGTTATTCATAATTCGTAACTAAATGTTTCTTTAGTAACCTGTCAATGTAATAAAACTAGTCCTAAAAAAGTTTACTCTTTACGATCATTTGTTTAAAATTAATACCTTTTACTTAAAAAGAAAATGACTCAAGCGATTCTGTTCATATTCCATTACTCAGAAAAGAAAATGACTCATTAATAATTCTACAAACGGGTGTCCCAAAATTCACTCAAGGAGTCATTTTGATAGAAAATACAGGTTTATAGTTAAAAATTGCGTTTTTTTATTCATAAATTATACAGTATAGAGTTACGTTTGGAATAGAACATCTGGTAAATACCATCGACGGCTTTGCTAGCGCATACGCACTCGTTTGTTGAAAACTTTCATGACGATTGTGCCTAAATGTGGCTGAATTTCGTTGATGGAGCACTCAATTTCCTCTTTCAAGAAGTGGAAGATGGTGTGGGTTTCTTACCATAAACCTTAGACTCCAAAGTAACCCAGTGAAAATAGTCCAACGGTGATAAATTGCATACATGATCTGGTAGGCCAGTTCTGATCACCAAAATGGGAACTTGACACGATCAGGAAGTGACTCATGCAGTAATCGAATTGTTTCTCGGGCTGTACGGGATACGGCATCGTCTAGTTGAAACCACATGTCGTACACATCTATATCTTACAATGTAGGAACACAGAAACTGGTTTATCATGTCATGATAGCGAACACCATTAACTGTTATTGCCTGACTAGCCGCATTTTCGAACAAGAATGGTCCGATGATACCTCCAGCCCGAAATTTGCACCAAATAGTGACACATTGTGGATGCCTTCATATCTCAACCATCACTCGTGGATTCATTTTTGGTCTCAAGATCATAAATTGATCGAGTTTCCCTGTTGTTTTGTTCTATTTACAATTGTTGAAGTTAAATCACTATTCCGGCGATATTTTGTACGGTAATTGCAAACTGTAGATGTAAAACTTAATATTGTTTTTGAAATAATTTTCAACAATGAAAACACGTTGTTCTTTCGTGCAACACTCAATTTTTATTAATTCTTAACTGTCGGTTGCCAGGCTTTTTTTTTTTCAAAATCTTACCATACAAATGGGACAACATACAATCTTACGTGAATTTTGCCACATCCATTTCTCATGAAAGCATCCACAAGGGGTGTTTTTTTTTTTACTATCTAAAAAACTCTGATGATCTGCATATTCCATAAATAAATGTTTCAGTAGTAAACCTACAATATGGAATTAAACATTTATCATCAATACTCAAAGGATAGTTTATTCTTTGTAGCGAGTTATTTCTTTCTGAATATTTCCTGAAACACAATTAACGTAATGTTGTTATAATTCGTAAACGAATATTTCATTAATGCCCCCTTTTTTTTTCATGAGTCATTTCTCATAAAACAATTGGCAAGTAGTAGTTTCCTTATGGTGGTGACTTGTCTTCGAACGAAGTTTTCAGATATAATATATATATATATATATATATATATATATATATATATATATATATATATATATATATATATATATATATACAGTGAGAGAGAGAGAGAGTTCCACGAATAACACAAAGGCCCGTCTCATGAAGAAACGAAGGCAGATAGAAACATGAAACATTTAGTAACCTTCAAGGGATATAAAATGCATCATCATGCTGATCAAGGGGAAATGAAATGAAATGAAATTTTGAGTTTTACGTCCCACGGTTATGCCGGTTAGGCTAAAGGAGACGGTGATAATGAGTAATGAATGAAATGGTGGAATGAAGAAAGTGGGAGGAAACGGGAGAACCCCGAGAAAACCCACGCACACGGTGTTTGTCCACCACAAAGTTCACTTGGCGGGAGCAGGGTTTGAACCCGAGACCCCTAGCACCAGAGGTGAACGCTCTACCACTGAGCCACCGCGGCCCCCTGCTGATCAAGGGGTTTACTGGGATTAACTACAAAATTTTAAAATCAACCCCCACCGTGCGGTATCTCATTTGAAAGGTAATAATTCGTAGAGACCAATTTTGGGAACTACACGTCGCTAGCGTGTATCTATCCAATATGGCGGCCATTCGTAAGTACGGTCGAAGTACGTTCCACGCATAACACTAAGACCCGTCTCCTGAAGAAACCAATGCAGATAGAGGCATGAATCGTTTTGTAACCTTGAAAGGACACAAAAGACAACATTGTGCTGATAAGGAAAATTCGCCATGAAGGAGACCTAAGGGGGTTACGAGGGGTAACTTCGAGTACTTCGATCTTACTTACGGATGGCCGCTATGATGGATATAGACACGATAGCGACAAGCAATTTCCAGAACTGGTCTCTACACATTATTAGTTTCAAACGATGAACCAAACGATTGGGGTTGTTATTTAAAATTTTATAGTTATCCCCCGTAACTCCATTAAGTCCCCCTCTTGGGGGATTATTCTTATCAGCATAATGTTGTATTTTATGTCCCTTGAAGGATACAGAAGATATAATGTTTTATCTGCCCTGATTTCTTCAGGAGACCGGTCTTAGTGTTACTTCGACCGTACTTTACGGATGACCGCCATGTCGGATAGAGACACTCTAGTGACATGTAATTTCCAAAATTGGTCTCTTCACGTGATTACCTTTCAAACGAGATACGAAACGGTGAGGGTTGGTATTTAAAATTTTGTAGTTACCCCCCGTAACCAACCACCTTCAGCGAAATTCATTGGGGCTTCTCCTTCTCCATATCAGCATAATGTTGTATTTTATGTCCCTTGAAGGTTACAAAAGTTTCCGTGTTTTTATCTGCCTTGATTTTTCAGGAGACGGAGTTTAGTGCTATTCGTGGATATATATGTGATATATCTATCTATCTATCTGTCTATATATATATATATATATATATATATATATATATATATATATATATATATATATATGCGTGTGTGTGTGTGTGTGTGTGTGTGTGTGTTTTGAGCAAATGGTCAAATTGTCTAAATCGCTGCTGCCGTATTGCGTCCCTTGGGGTTTTGGTAGTGTACGAATTGATTCCCGCATTCGGCAAGTTTGTCTAACGATAACATCTGAGCTGATTGACCAACACAACGAATCCTCACTGTCCGTGTTGATTCCCGGGCTGCTTTCCCACAGTTCTTGCAGGTGTCGCTACTCACTTGCGAGAAACCAATTCATTGTGTGCCAGCGATGGAGTTTGAAACCCAATTGAAAAGTGCAAGCAAATGTTGGTGATAGATGGTTACAAATTTTGTTTCCATAAGTGTCTCGTCGGTGGAATTGAAAGGTATAAATGTACGAGAAGAACATGTAAGTGTTTTGTAATCCTAAACTTTTTAAATTGTGTTGTTCGCTCGCAATTAGATCATAATCATGAAAAATAATTCTGGTACATTAAACAGGCAAAGGCTTGGTAATTTAATCAAAAGCAAGGCGGAAGAAAATTTGTGTGAGCGCCCGTCGAAATTTATGCGCATCGAGTTCCTAATAGTGATATGGACACACTTACAACACGTGATTTAGTTCGAATTAGGAAAAAAAAAATATTAATGCTGCTCGTTCACGCAAGCTTCCGAAATTGCCTAATAACTTAAAAGAACTACACGAAGCCCTAGAGAAAAGTGTTTAGAACACAAACAGGAGTAAAAACTTTTGTTTGTGAACGACTCAGAAAATATTGTAGGTTTCTCGTGTGAAAGAAATTTGGATTTTCTTAAGAATTCGAAAACTTTGTATGTGGATGGGACTTTAAAGAGCTGCCCTAAGACACTATTTTTTTTTCTCCCAAACAAAACCTCTGAGACATACAAGGAAGCTGTGCACTTAATTAAAAATATCACCAATCCAGACATTATATACGCTGACTGAGATCGCAATCCACCAAGCAGTTGCTTACGTTTGGCCCCAAACGACTATAAAGGCCTGCAGATTCCATCTCGGTCAGTCATGGTGGAGAAAAATTCAATTCTTGGGACTGTCAAATGATTTTAAATGAAAAGACTGAACTAGGAGCACTTCTCTAAACCTTATTTGGACTGCCTCTTCTCTCACCAGATCAAGTTGAAGATTGCTTCGTAGAAGATCTAATGTTCTGGAAACATACACATGAAAAACTGGATGATTTTTTTTGATTATTTATTTGCAACCTATATAAGAAGCGAGAAGAAGACCACTCTCCCCCCCCCCCCGAAAAAAATGAGGAACAAACATAACTATATAAAAGAACAAATGATTAAACTAACAGAGTTTGCCATTACCCGTTATGCATATCTTCGGAAAATCTGCTACAAGTTTCTCCCGTGTACATAGTTCCATGACTTATGCTTGACAGTTGCAACTTAACACGTAAATTATGAGAGTAACAATAAAATAAATAAATAAATAAATAAAAATGTGTAATGCAAGTGAACTAGTGTGTCCTAATAGGTGGTACGCGGCATCTTTGCTGACTGTGTTTCCTGACTGTGTTGAGTGAACGACTGAGTTCAGTGATTGAACATATTTTTGTGGTGTGCTTAGTGATGCAAATGAAGTTGACATTTACTCCAGCATCTTCAAAGTAGCGGAAATAGTGAGTCAAAAGTAATTTTCTCCTTTTCCTGTAGTTTGTTCACTGTATAAAATTTTTCAAAAGTATATTGCAACTCTCATCTGTCAAGTGAGTTATTCAAAAGTTGAAAGTTGGAATTATTTAAGATAGTTTGCTTAACTACAACTTCATAAGTAGCCACGATTTGGTTGGCATGCGTGAATCGGTACGGTAAAGGGAAATCGGAATCGCTCGATATGGGAATCAACTCGTACGCTAAGGGTAAATACTAGGGATGGCCAATTCCGGAATTTTTACTTTCCGGAATCCGGAGAGTAAAATCGGAAAATTCCGGAATTCGGAAAAATTCCGGATTTCGGAAAAAATCCGGATTTCGGAAAAATCTGTATTTCAGAAAAATTCCGGAATTCGGAAAAATTCCGGATTTCGGAAAATCCCGGAATTCGGAAAAAAATCCGGATTTCGGATAAATTCCGGATTTCGGAAAAAATCCGGAATTCAGAAAAATTCCGGAATTCGGATTTTTTTTCTTTTTGTTATCCTAAGAATTTTGTTCAATTGCAAACGAACAAATTTCCTTTTTGTAATCCTAAGAATGTATGATGCAAGTTAAGCTGAAACTTACATCCTAAAGTATACACTACTCAATCTTTCCACGGTTAATGAGATGTAGTCCAAAAGTACGATGTACTCCTAATATTTAATTTTTGTTTTACTGTGATATTGTCCAGAGGTAAGACATATATCACACTGAGACAAACAACTTGACATAATGAAGATGTTATCATACGTAGTTTTCCAGAAAATCGTGAGAAACGAATTTTTATGAAGTTAAAATATGCGTCGCTTGTTGCCAGTGTGATGCAATTAATAACTTTTATGCTGGAATAGTATTATTATTATTATTATTATTATTATTATTATTATTATTATTATTATTATTAATCGTTTATGTACTGTAAAAGAAAAACATGAACCGTTAAGTAGTAGATTTTATCTGTTGTTTTTTGATATCTTCTAACAGTAATAACAAACTGCTTGTAAATACGCAATGATTATCAAGGACAATGGCATATTAATGTAAGGACTACTGTGCAGACTAGCAATAAACAATAAACAATAACAGATAAACAATAGTTGCAAAAAAAAAAAGTAACTAACTTGGGCACGTCAGAATGTTCGCGAGAATATAGGGACGCATTGAGACTAGCAAAGAGCGTGGTGTTATTATTACTCAAAGGGCCGTACGATGGAGGCATTAACGTTAATGTTAATGGCACTAATGAGCACTTACTTGCTCTAACGGTTAACCTCATTTTTGAGATGATTCTTAGAAGTGGGCGTGTTGGCATGCAGTTAGAAGACTTATATCCATTATTTAAAAGGTACACGTTATCTGTTGAGTACTAACGACTTGCGTCACTATCGAACATTAACGTAGCACTAGCGACGTTTAAAGTCGAATTTGGAGTCTGACATAAGTGACTTGTCAACTTCACGGACATTATATTTTCCTTGAATGAGAGAATTTTGCGCCCGGGAAATTTGCGCCCTACCACAAAAATAAGAAAAAAATGCGCTCGCAATATATTTGCACTGGGATGTTTGCGCCCTACCCCAAAAAGAGGGGGGGATTCGCCGGCTATATATTTGCACTGGGATGTTAGCGCCCTACAATTCAACTTATTTTTGTATTGTGTAAAGTAACTTCCACTCACACTTGAACTAGGCTTGCCTCTCATCGTCTCAGTGAGTTACTCCATCCGTTATAATATTCCGAACAAATGAAAAAAAAATACAATTTTAGTTCACTAAAGGGCAATCCATACAAATACAATTTTTCATTATACTACAAAATTTACAATAAAAGTATAAATGACTGATATATAATTATTTATTAATATAATCAAAAAGTATAATTTAATCTACAAAAGGCTGTTTGGCTCTACCCATATATCTCTGTTCACAATCCTTGCGAGTTGTTTGGCTTTTCAGGACACAAAATATAGAAAAGAAAATGTAAAGTGAATGTAAAATCATTTCAGTAATATTATCAAGAAAACTATGTACAGTGTGTTTACTTGCTGGAATTACACTTCAAACACACAATTGCGTTCAGTCGTTCTTTCAGAAAAAATGTTCCGGGGGGCACACTTAGTATTCCGGAGGGGGTAACTGCTGATACTATTCTATTTATTATTATATTATAGACGTATTATTTCTGTCTCCTCCGATGGGGCACGCTGAGAGCTCTGGGGAGGCCAGTGTCCCCCCAAAATCATCTCTGGAAGAAGCAGTGATTGCGTTGATCCGTTGTGTTCTTTTGGCTTATATTGAAGTTTATTCTCCCCTTATGCGTAAGCTCCAATAGGTTCTTTTATTTCGCAGAGCTCAAACTTGCCGGTGGAGGCACATTGCAGGCGCAATTTTCCCTGTTCTTGAGGTAGGGCGCAAATTTCCCAGACGCAAAATTCTCGAAACCGTTCGAATGACCTCGGAAGACTATGTATTTTTCAATATTTTTTTATATTCTTTTACTCGAGATTTCTTCATAGCTTCTTATTAAAATACTTACTAATATATCCTCATTTTATTGTCCTAACAAATCAATATGGTTATGTTGTCAGTAAAATATTTAGATTGATCGAGCCTCTGGTGTGTAACCACATTATTTCATATCATCCCCCCATTAGAAATTTTGGCTAAACGAACCAATATATGTCGCCAATAAAATAGTTTAGAATGATTGAACCCCTGGTAAATAACCACAGTATTTCGTGACAGACCCCCCCTTCCTATTACCATATTCTAGCTGCGTGCCTGACTCAGCTAATTCTCTACATTCTTTACCAAGCACACATTTTCTAAAGCGGAAAATGCTCTCTAAATACCTAAGCTCATTATTTTCAGCAGATGCACAAATTGGGTAACATTCTATCTACATGAATGTTATATATGTCGATTACTGGAAACCGCTTCTCGCTATCTATTACCATATTTACTATATAATGATTAACGTTAAAACCGAAAATGGTTGATTTGTACCGCTTTCGGTTTGAATATTACATTCATCAGGGAACTCGATTTTTAACTATTGACTCTGTACATCATGGCCAAAATTGATGGTAATCCATCAGATAGTTCTTGAGACTGTTTGTTTCACTGACGGACAGAATGAATATATGGCTATAGAATTTTGATAAACTAAATTCGTTAATGAGTGATGATGGAACCAAGAGTAGGCCTACCACCGGGAAAATCTTCGAACACAAATTAGCATCGAAAACCCACATGTCCTGGTTAGAATACCATAGATGAAAACTCTACCACTGAGTCATCAATCACCCGCTTATTAGTTTTATTAATTATTATATTAATATAAATTAATGAATGCCTGCTTATGTTAATTATTGAACAATTACATTGTATACTTTGTAAAGTCAAAAATTGTAAATTTGTATTTACTGTACATGCAGTGAGCGCAGAAAGTGTTCGTATACCTATGTTATTGAAACGAGAATGCCTGCGAAAAAGAAACAGAAAATTTAAGAAGTGTAATAACACACACAATATGAATAATGAAAACTAAGCTTTATGAATATATCAATAAAGAACCACAAAGACAAGTTTAATGGTCAGAAAGTAAATAAATTCCGTAGAAAGTGTATAGAGTAGACGCAAAAAGTGATCGTACACCTGACGTACGAATACGAAACAAAGATACCACAACTGAGGTTCACTAGTATTCACCTGAGTATACGCCTCTGTATAGCATGACGAGTAACATAATGAGTTTATTTGTGAATAGGAGTGAAAAAAAAACTGTACGGTGGGCTGTCAAAATGGTAAGTAACCGAACAGAGAAACAAATGAGGAGACAAGAAAAGTAATTATTAAATTGCATAAGAAGGTTAAGTGTTTGAGAAAGATAGCAAACTTTGCAGACAGGCCTCGTTCAACAGTACAAACAATAATTGCGATGTATAATGTTTCTATCACTGTGCGAAACAAACAAACAAACAAACAAACAAAAACTGGAAGACCAAGAGTGTAGAGTGAACAAGATAAACATTACATTATTAGGGAAAGAAAAAAAGTTCCAAAAAGTAGTGATGTGCAATTGGCAACGGATCTGGAAACACGCGGTGTTAAAGTATCAGCCAGTACAGTGCGGAATATTTGCAGGGTATCATGGTCGGATAGCCAGGAAAATGTTCTGGGTGAACAAGACTAATCGTATAAAGAGACTAAAGTTTGAAAAATAGTATAAAGATAAGGGATCAGGCTTCTTTCTGGAACAGGGTCATATTTTCGGACGAAAGAAAATTTAATTTTATCGAGTCCAATGGGAGGTGTATGGTATGGCGCAAGGTGAATACAGAGATGAATCCTTAAAATCTCGTCCCTAAAGTAAGACACGGAGGAGGGTCCGTGCTCGTCTGGGGTTGTATGAGTGCCTCAGGAGTGGGCCGTCTCCACCTTATCGATGGAGTGATGATCCACAAAGTGTATATTAACATATTAAAGGAAAATCTCCATACTAGTGCGCAGAAGATGGTTCTTGAAAACAATTTATTGTTCAGCAAGACAACGACTCCAAACATACAGCGGAAAACAATCGATTGTGGCTACTCTATAATACCTTGAAACAGCTTCGCACACCTCCCCAATCCCCAGACATTAACCCCATAGAACATCTATGGTCTGTTCTGGAGACAAGAATCAGAAGGCACAGCTTCTCTACTAAAGAAGGCCTGAGAAGTGCTTTCAAGAAGAATGGGACATAATCAGTCCCGAAGCTACAGAACTACGAACTGCTACAGGTGAAATCAATGCCACGAAGATTACTGACAATCATTAACGCACAGGGTAATCCCACAAAATATTAAATAACGTAATATACTTTATAATCATTAATTCAAGCATAAGTATACGGTGACTTTTTGCGTTTACAAAAAAGGAATTCTGTCTTTTCTTCTGAACAAAACAGTGATTGTGTTTGTTTGGCCTTTCTCTTGTATATAGAAATAAAATGTATGAATGTGTAGTCTTAATTCTGGTTATATATACATTTTCCACCTCCCGTTCTCATGCTAGCTCTTTTCAATATAAAGTATGCACGCTGTACGAACACTTTCTGCGCTCACTGTAGGTATGTTGACAATAAGCGAATGTTATTAGAATATTTGTTTAGATTGCTTTTCCTTCACTGCCTTTCGCCTGGTTAAAAAGTAGTTTGCAGTGCTTTGGAGCAGCTGCAGGTGGAAACGCGAGAATGTTTGAGACATACCGGCGACTTTTTTGTGTGTGAAAATAAGACCTTTCTCATAAAGCAGTAAATAACTGCAGTAGCAATTCTCTACGTAAGTGATAAAGACATATTCAACTACAAGAAACTAATACAGTATATATATTCATTATTGTGTTTCTCTTTTAACAGCTACTAGCTAGGGATGGCCAATTCCAGAATTTTTACTTTCCGGAATCCGGAAAGTAAAATCGGAAAAATTCCGGATTTAGGAAAAATTCCGATTTTTTTCTAAATTCCGGATTTTTTTCCGAATGTCGGAATTTTTCCGAATTCCGGATTTTTTCCGAAATCCGGAATTTTTCTGAATTCCGGATTTTTTCCCGAAATCCGGAATTTTTCTGAATTCCGGATTTTTTCCCGAAATCCGAAATTTTTCTGAATTCCGGAATTTTTCCGAATTCCGGAAAGTAAATTTTCCGATTCCGGAAAACAAAATTTCCGGATTCCGGAATATTTTGGCCATCCCTAGTAAATACGCACTCACCAGATGGGAATCAACTCGTACGCTATGGGTAAATCCACTGTCAGGTAATGGGAATCAACTCTCCGTTTCGGAATCAATTCGGTACAGCCGTCTAAATATACCTCACTCCAATAATAAACTACCTCTTGTAAACGTTTTTATAAGAAATGACTTATGACAAATTGTACAGTTATTAATGGAGCATTTGTTTACTAAATATAAGTGGAATCACCTGAGTAATTTTTGAAAAAAAATCGGCCGAAAAACATTCAACGCAAAACTAACTACACCTAGTGAAAGGTTTCTTCCTAAGTGTATGATCTCATGTCATTGGGTTATTAATGAAACATTTATTTATGGAACATTATCAAAAGTGAGCAATTCTTGAGAGAAATTGTCGGAGAAGAACTCACCTCTTAAAGATTTCTTTGTTCTTTAAATTGCAAATAAGTTAGTATTATGTAGTCAGGTTACTAATGAACCACTTATTAATAAAGAATGAACAAAATCTGCTAAGTATGTTTGGGAAAATCGTACGGGAAAAAAAAGCTAACCGCAAAAAATAAGCTATTCCTTCTGAATTTTTCATATAAAAATTAGTTATACCACAATATAGGTTTGTTAATCAAATATTGGAGTATGAAACATAAACAAAATCGTAAGAGTAGTTTTAGAGAACACTTTATTGTTATTATTATTATTATTATTATTATTATTATTATTATTATTATTATTATTATTATTATTATTATTATTATTATTATTATTATTATTAGGAGAAGGTGTTCTGGTATCGGACACATTAGATTTTTTTTCCAGTCTGTCAGGCTGAAAAATAACTATATCAAATTGCTTAAAGCACTAAATGATACCCTGGTAACTTATACACAACACGTTAAAGGTGATTTGACAGGTAAAAATTAATAGTATATATTTTTGTAAAAGATCAAAGGCAACACAAATTAGCTTTCTCAAAAAGTGGAGTGTGGTATCGGACAATCATAAAACTATAGAAGATTAGTCTTTTAAGGTAGTTTAATAACATAACAAATTACAAATGTTAGCTGTTTATTTACAGGATTTCTTATACACAAGATACAGTTTTCTCAGGCCTTCAAATACAGCCCAAAATAAAAGTAAAGAAAGAGACCTCAAACATCTTAGTCTGATCAAGAGCCATTATTTTTTTTATTTATTCTGACACAATTCACAATAATAAAACAGTCTGCCTTCAAAATTGGCACATTGTTCCTGGACCCAGTCTTTACATATATTGCCCTGTATTCAATCTTCATTAAAATACTCCCCGCAAATTATGATGTTTAGTTTTTCAGCAACTTTGTAAGCTAGTTTTAAAAATTCTGGTTTTCTTAGTGGCATTAGAACGGTTAACTATACAAATCATTTACATGGTTGTATAGTATTCATTCTTGGTCACGACGTAGTTGTACTAAATGTGCCTTGGCTATCCGAGCAGCGAGGCTTAGCTGTTGCCTCTTTTCCCTTCCAACAGTTTTTCAACACGATCTCCTAATGTACTGTTAGGCCTACCGCTCACTGGCGACAAAACAGTTGCGCAACTATCTCGTCGCTGTCGCCTGCAGTCAGCAACTTCACGGCGACAAAACAGTTTTGTTGCCATACCCTCGCTCACTGGCGACGGCAACAGAAAAGTTGCCGAGCATTTGATATCACAATTTACATAATCGGCAACCGGAACAGTTCACATAATCGCTGGTTTCGGACATGAAAAAAACTACCGCCCATTCCAATGGTTAAATAAATAAATTTAAATAAACTTGCGAAGGTAGCGTCAACAGGGGCGTTATTTCAGACTTCACTTGAGGAGGGCAAGAGCACCATCGACATAAGACTTTCCCGTTTTGTACTAGTATATTAGTAGACAATTGATTAAAGTACATGTATTCCTCAAACTCTTGGGGAGCAATTGCACCTCCTGCCCCCTAAATGACGTCCCTGAACGTCAATAAGTGACAAAAATAACAGCATTGTGTAAGCTAATACGAACAGGAACAATTATTCGAATCAAAAGATAACAAGAATAACGAAAATATAAAACGACTGGAAATAACTAACAGAACGAAACTAACAAAATCGGCAATCCGACAACACTGTACAGTAACTGTACTCTCAATGTTCTACGTATAGCCATAAAATAAAAATTGGCTTTCTTCGTTCGTCCCGCGTATTCTTCACGTTTTAAAATCGTCCATTTTTATACACTACAGTTTTTTTTCTTCTTTATAGCTATTTGAAATGGAAAGAAACTTGAAAATGATAATTTTATCTGTATTTTTTTCTAGTTGTGGGAAATTAATGAAAGTAGTAGTGTGTAGTATGACAGCGATATGTCATTATCGAAAAATGCACGTGCCTATGTTGTTTTTTCTTAGCTGGAAAGCTCATTCTAGTTTCTTATAACAGCGAAACACACTTCCTTCCATAATTTCTTCTTTATATATATTTCTTCTTAAACGCTGAGCGTTTCTCTATATCGTCAAATTCTTTATCACTAAAGACATGCTAGTCACTAATCAAAGAATGTGTTAGTTTCCATTGCGAACACTTCTTTTCACGCGCTGCACTCGGAACGAACTGTTACGTGAAAAAAAACTTGTAAAAAACATTTATTTTTTACCTTTCTATTTGGAGGTACCTCGGCAACTTTTTTGTCGCCGTCGCCTCAGTGAGCGGACTCCCATAAGACTCAATGCATTTAGCCAGAGCAACAAGATAGTTGCCCGACAAAATGTTGCCAGTGAGCGGTAGGCCTTAGGAACACCATATCTAGCACTGATCGTACGTACTACTTTGGAAATAGCTTTGTCCGTGGTCAGCTTCATATTTTATTCATCCCAATTTCCAAGTATTTTCCCCATGGTTTCTTGAAAAAGCCATAAGCCATTAGAAACATGTCAAGTTTATTTACTAATGTTTTGTCCGAAACCACCCGATTCCACTTTTTCCGAAACCAGCCGAATGACTTGTGAGTTGTGAATGGCTATCTACTGGATTGTTACTAGGCGAATGCAACAATACACCTAAATTATAATATATACACCCTAAAAAATCCTGTGATATGCAGTTACTTTGTCACAAGTAGCAGCTACACAATTCTATCTCCGTGCACCTGACCACTCGCAAATATACAAAAATCTTGAAACACGAGACACGCCGTTCATCGGACAAATCTACTATGGCGTGGGCTTGGCTAGTGCATTCCGATCAACTCACTGTATGCTTGATAGGTGCCGCCTTAAGCGGGGAATAACGAAAACTGCTTTTGACAGATACCGCCCGCTGTCCGATAGCAAACGACTTTTCCCTACAATAATAATAATAGTAATAATAATAATAATAATAATAATAATAATAATAATAATAATAATAATAATAATAATAATAATAATAATTATTATTATTATTATTATTATTATTATTATTATTATTATTATTATTATTACTGTCCAGTAAAGTACCCTTATTTTCGTAGGCAGGAAGAAAATTTGAAACTTTCCCTGTGATGAATTTTACAGAAACGTAGAAATGTTAATTTTAAAATGTTGTTGCTTATTATCGCTTGATATATATATATATACATATATATATATATATATATATATATATATATATATATATATATATATATATATATATATATATATATATATATATATAATATGAGTTCGTTCTTACAACCCAGAACACATCATATGATCATCGTCTGGTTTGGTTTTAGTTTACATTGGTCCATCTTGTATTTGGAAACATTAGTTTATATATATTATATATAGTATGTTATATTATTAACTTTTGAAATAGTAATTATTTTGTGTATACTCTGCATGTAATGTATGAGCCTATTAGTCCATATGACAATACTCATGCTTCAAAATTGTATATCGATACATACTTTAAGCTGACCAAATAATTTGTTGAAATATGACCGAATATGAAATAATCGCTCTTGGCAAAAGAGAATGAAACAGTACATTTGTTAGATTTTACTTAAGTTGGCTACATTTAAGAATGCATCGATTGTAGAATCCATAATGTCATTTTCATGGACTGTCTCCGTTTCTCTTACGTAGTCAGAAACACCATGCTCATCCATGAAAACTGTGAACAGTTGGTTACTCTTAGGTAGTTTGGCGGAAGGGTGGAAGATTGTTTCTCTAAGCTAATTGCTGCATCCGGGTATTGCATTTGTTTTAGTCCCTTCTGGTTCCACACCTGCCTCACATTATCCCCATCCACCTCTCAAATTTATTCCAGACAGTCTGGTTTTTACCCTTCTCTTTGGTTATTCCTTGCTACACCCATTTCCCCTTATGCTACTATTCATACTAAATGGAAGCATACGAGTACAAGCTCCTGCTCTCTTGTATTAAATTATGTGCTCCAGTCTTTGCTTACTTCAAGATTATATATATACATAAAAAAGAAAACAAATAAATAAAATGAATTACATAATCTACGTAGTTCCGAAATCTGATATCGTACGTTGATTTTCACCTATGAAATGTCGTTGCACAAAAGTAGACCTATAAGGACTAACAATATGGTGGTCTACCAGATTTGTGTCAGAAACTAAGAAACTGCTTAGTTTTCTTATTCAAGTTGTAACAATGAAATTACGGTGGAAAACACAAACACACATGTGTATTCCCGCTATATTGCAGAACACCAAATGATTATAAATTGTTTACTGAAGTAGTGCTGATCATTCATGCCAGTTTCATGATAAGATTTACCACAATTCTATACAGAGAACATCCTCTATGCATCGTTAGAGAAGCTATAGAGGTACATTATTTTCCCAATATACGGGTAGATTAAAATGTAAGTACAGTACATTAAATGCATTCTTAATTTTTAGTTGCACATTATTAATGTTACCTGTTACCACTGGCTCGAATCCTTGGGTGACGGAGGACATGTCCCCTCCAATCTTGGTACTTGGGCCTGCTACCCTATTAATCCGATTTGAAATGTGCTTTTTGAGGAGAAATGTGGTGATTTGTGTCTCATTGTCACAGAAGACGGTGAGATGAAATTGATGCCCCCCCCCCCCCACAATAAGCCTCAAATCTGCCCGCCTCCTAATGCTGAAGACAACTTTGCTGTTCTGGTCCTCCACTGGATTGTTTTTCAACTTCACAAATATTTTGAACATGGCTTAAAAAACGATTTTGAAATAGTCTTACCCGACCACCCAATGTTGCAGTCCGATTTGCGCCGCTGCATGTTACCCAGGGATGAATAGGAAATTTAACTAATTAAAACAACTAGATAGCCATATAATTTTTGAATTTTTTACATTTAATACTTTTTTTATTTTATTTTAGAATACAAATGTGTACCATCTTCAGCTGGGTGAGAAGAACTTCACCTTCATCTCGAAGTAAGGGATTTTCTCGGTCGCATATTTACTAATAGATGACTACGGAGAATAAATAGCGCTAGGATGTAGCCACCTCGATCTCCGGATATGATCTATTTTTGGTTGGGAGGGGTAGAAACTGAAAATAACACAATTCATGCTACAAAACTACATGTGCTGGGAGATCTGAAAGAGCAAATTGAGCAGGTAGGAACAATTTAACAGGTATATCGCTCTGCTTTGCGACATTATCAGCAATATAATGCGGCGGTAGGTGGCCATTTTGGGCATTTGCATCTTTAAATTGCGCTCGTGCAAGTCTGAAAGTATGTTCACTAACTAACCTATCTTAAATAAGAAAATAAATGTATCCTACTGGAAGAGTCACACTGTATTTGTTTTGTAGAATCACTATTGTTATGTTTATGTGGCATTATTGGTTGAATGAGATGTCAAGAAGGGGGCATTATTACTTTTCTCGCATTATCTTACATGGTGGCCAGAACATAACAGCACTACAAGGAATTACACAACACACAGTCAAATTATTGGTTTCTTGCGTTACTATATTGTTAAATTGATTGTTATAATTTGAAGTAGAAAACTAAAACAAGAAAAAAAAATCAACGTAATGCAATCCGATGTTAGTAGAACCACTATAATGAAAGTGTCAACATTTTGTAGAAAAGAAGGAAAACATTTAGCCATATTACATTTAATAAAAGAAAATAAATAGCTGCTTGTGGGGTAAACAAAAATCTGAGAACTGTTATTAAAATGTATTACTTAAAAAAATCAAATTGATTGCATAAACCTACACTACAGACCAGTAATGTAGACAAGGGTCTGACGCACTCAAGCCTGTCCCATCTTAGTATAGTGATATCAACAATGATTTTGCTAACATCCAGTATATTTCCTATGGCCCTCAATATGACCTTTTTTATAATTTATCACAAATATTGTAAAGTCATGTTAAAAAATATATACTTCCCTTAACCCTACATAATATTAAGAAAAATGAAATGTAATGCAATGTATTCTTCCTCTTTTGGGGGACAAATTATTTTTCGTCAGCATCTGTATATAATATATCTATATCTACGTATATATATATATATATATATATATATATATATATATATATATATATATATATATATATATATATATATATATATATATATATATATATTGAACACCTGCTTAGCCGACTTATTAGTGCACAATATTTCGGAGTGCGTAGTCCCTGGTTTTACTCTCGATATGATTACTAGCATTTTTCGGTGTTGATCAACCATCATGAAGAGCAACGATAGCTCATTGGTAGAGCACCCACCTGTGGTCCGTGGTTCGATCCCAACTTGTACAAAGTAGGCTTTGTTATGAACAACCAACATTGGTTCAGTTTCTTCGGGTTCTCCTGTTTGATCTCACATTCTTCGTCCCACTATTTCGTTGACTATCATCACCGTCTCTCTCAGACTCCAAGGCGTACTCCCCAAACGTAAAACTGGATTTTTTTTTCATCATCATGAGGTACTTGAACAAATATGTGAATTAAAAGGTAGCGAATTCGAGTCCAGAAAATCAAAATTGTAACAACTGAGAACTTATTCGTTGACCGTGCATCACTCAGTTGAACGTGTTACATCTATAATAGCTAGTAGCCATATACCTTCATGTACTGTAGTAGTACGGTGTTTAGCACTTTTTTGTATCTGTTAACTAACTTCAGTCATCAATATTTCAGATTGCAATTGGACTCACCTTTGTGTACTGAAATTAAAAATGTGTATGATGCCACAAGACCTGGGTAGCTAAGCGATGAGCATTTTAGCGGATAATCAGTGCAGTTTATTAGACATATGCTTTTTTTTCTATTTTCGTCACTGATCTGCTTTTTTTAAATATCTATATCTATCTATCTATCTATCTATCTATCTATCTATATATATATATATATATATATATATATATATATATATATATATATATATATAATTTATTATTTTGTAAGATCTATTTTCATATGGGAAAATTAAATTATCAATCACCTACATTATTTAGTGTTTAACCATGTTAAATAATTTTACGCATTCAGCTCTTTTAAAGTGTGGATACATCCATACGACGGTGTTCATGAAATTTGATTTGGTTCATCATATCGTTTTGATTTTCTTTAAAAAATGAATACAAAAAAAGCTCTCAAGTTAAACTAGTACACCTGGAAGTTTTGCGATGTGACTGATAGTAATTTTTTCGACTCTCGAGTACCTTTGAGTCCCACCCTCTAAAATGATTCCATATTAGATCAAAGTAATCCATAAAAATAACTAAATTGAATTGCATTAAATTGTTCCACAAGTAACCTCTAGTTTTGAATGCATTCACAGTATACAATATGATGCAATATGCATTAAAAAAAATCATAATGCAAATATCGTTAGTGATACGTTGCTTTAAAGAGTCTGCAATACCACCATACTAATAGTGTTGCTTTCAATTTATGTACTAAAAGAGAACTTGCGATACCACATTCATTGCTCACCGTTATAAACTTAGGACACTGTAGTACCAACAACTTCCAAATTTTGTAGCACTCTGCAAAATTAATAATGCAAGCGAGACGGACACTGCAGTACACATCCAAAGTATCTCAGTGTCGACATATTCGACTCGAATATGTTGACCATCGTATGATGTATTCCGAATAAACACACGAAAGGAAAAACAAATGCAAATAATTAAACATTTCATTTCTTTTTAAGTACTTTTTTTATCGAAAATATGCTTTCACAAGTATCGTATGCAATCACGTAATTTCAATGGACGTGAAACTCATAATGACGTTTACAACAAATTTCAAATTGGTTTATCAAACTGTTCCGCAGACACGAAAGGATCGTTGAAGATCGGTGCTCTGCTTAAAATGGTATATTTGTGAGAAATATGCATATATTCCTTCTATGACATGATAGCAATAGTTCTCGGTAGTTCTAATTATAAGTTCCGGCAATTTCACAATTTTTATGAATGTTGCAAAAACTTTAGCAATTTTTATTATAGCCTATCTCCAGACCGATTTGAAGTGTCAAATTGTTTAAAACGACTTTGCTCTCCATGGCTATTGAAATTTTTCCAAATATCGGGGTGATATATATTTTTAGCAGTTATATACGTAATTGAAAAAAAAATACGCACATAATTTTGGAAAACCTCAGATATCAAATCACTTGTAATTGATTTGCTATTAATTCGAATCATGTCGTACTCTTTGTAAGCTTCGTTCAACTTGCGGATTTGAAATAAGTAGTAATGTATCTTAATGCCATTTGAGAAAATGCAACTACATGTTACGCTGGCAACACTTTTAATCTCGTGTTATTATAGAGTATGATCCTATAAATCCTTTGATAATGTTTGTAATGTACAAAAGTTTGGCGATATGTTTATGTTAACTTACAAAGTATAAGAGCATTTTAAAATAAGCAGGCCATGCTGTTTTATCTCTTTCTTTTCTGTTTAGATACATTTTACTGTATTTCATTACATATCCGTGATCATTTCATAAATGATTTGTATCAAGACATGTTTTGAGTTTAGTTTTGCATAAATTGCAACAACAGTTTAAGACAGTAGTAAGTAAGTCATTTAATTAGATGTACGATGCCTAAATTTAACTGAGCTTTAAGTTAGGAGATACATTTCTGCAGATTATTTATATCATGCAATCTTTCACTCTCTCTGTATATATATACAAAAGAGCGTGGTGCACTAACGTTCTGCATTAACGTACGTGCATTAAGTGAAACACTCTCTTAATTTAAAACAAAGATTTGGTTGACTAGTATTACATCTTGATCAACATTAAGTTTGTAGGAGCAGTTTTGTTTGCTTTCTTCATCCACCCAATTCGATATGGGAGAGTTTGAATAAGAAAAGCTTACGAAATGAATCTAAATATAATTTACATTAAAATCATATTGGCCTTCTTCTTTATCCAGCAGAGCTCTTTGATAACAGGAAGTGCGTAGTCGCTGCTTGAATTATGGGCCAATGACTTAACAGGAAGAAGGGAAGAGAACTAGGGAATATGGGAAGAGGACCCATCAGATTTCCACCTTCATTCTCCTTGTGTCTCATTATTTGCATTATTTCAATCTGCTTCTATCAATATTTTTCCAAGCGCTCGAAACCGTCTGGTGTTTCTCCCTACTGGAATGTGTAATAAAGCTTAAACAAACATAGCTTGTACCAGAGATGGGGAAAACAATGAAGGTTCGTGGTGGGTTTCACTGCCCACGGATAGTTCACAAGAAAGATTAGCAGATGAAAGGAAAACATATGTTACGTATGCAGTTTCGTGACAACGTTTGTCACTAGTATTATGCTGGGGATTCCAATTTTCTATCAAATTCCTAACGTTTAATGTCCATGTGTTGTATATATGCATGTGTATTTTAATTCTGAAACATGGAGCATGAATAAAATATAAGCATGAATAGACTTAAAAGAGTAATTTTACCTATTTTGTAAAATAATGCCAGTGCTGTCAATATATATAAACTGCCAGTAATGTAAATATAAACTTTAAGACATACGAATATGACATTTTACACACATATTTACGAACCTCTCAAGTTCAAATTACAGTTCAAAGTTCAAATTACAGATGTTCAATATGTTCTCCATCAGTGACGCGAACAATATCACATCCATACTCAAATTCCTCCCAACCGTGTGCGTGGGTTTCCTCGGGGTTCTCCCGTTTCCTCCCACTTTTTTCATTCTACCATTTTCATTCATTCCTCATCATCACCGTCTCCTTTAGCCTAACCGGCATAATCGTGGGACGTAAAACTCAAAGATTTCATTTCATTTTTTTTTCAAATTCCTCCCATGCTCGGACAAGCATATCCTGCGTCACTGAGGTTCTGGCAATACAGATCCGGTTCTTCAACTCTTCCAGGTTCTGTGGGAGTGGTGGTACATAAACATTGTACCCACAGTACAGTAAGAAGTCACAGGGTGTAAAATCCGGTGACCGTGGACGCCGCTGAGTCATGCTAAGTCGCCAGCTCCTTGACGACCAATCCAACGGTTTGGTAGAGTTTCATTCTGATATTCACGCACTCGGCGACTCCAGTGAGGGGGTGCCCCGTCTTGTTGAAAAATGAAGTTGTCTTCCTACAGCCTCGGAAACAACTGGTTTTGTAACATAGCGAGATACTGCTGACTGTTAACCGTGTGCCCATTAAAGGAGAATGGTCAATAAACAGATGATCGGGATATCTCGAAAAACACATTGATTTTAGGCGAATCTCGTACATGTTCAATGACTACATGTGGGTTCTATAGTCCCCAAATTCGAACATTTTGTTTGTTTACCTGACCACTAACACGGAAACATGCTTCATCACTGAACACGATGCGTTGTACAAAAGTGTTATCATTGTCAGTAGCATCCAGAATCTCGTTACAAAATGCCACACGTTTGCGTTTGTCATCAGGACACAGAGCTTGTAACAGCTTTAACGTGTACTGCTTCATAATCAATCGACGTCTCAAAACACGCCAAATTGTTGTTGTCGGCACGTGTAACTCCTGACTGGCATGAAGAGTTGATTTTGAGAACCACGTTGGAAAGCAGTTTGAATTCGTGCAACATTTTCTTCAGGAACACGAGGGCGGCCAGGACTCTTTCCTTTACATACACGTTCTCTATCTACAAACTGTCGATACCATCTGCTAATGTTCCACCCATTCGGAGGATCAATTTGGTACCTCAACCGGAAACGTCTTTGCACTGTAATCACGGAATTGCACTTCGCAAACTCGAGAACACAAAATGACTTCTGCTGCGGAGTAGCCATTTTAAACATTTGACGGTTACCAAGCAAAACAGAAGACAACTGACACCTAGTGGCTATGAATATAAACTAGGCTATGTATTCGTTTCTAGAATAGCCGAGCCGAGGCGCAGCGATCAATAGTATGGACAAAATAGTTCTTCGTAATACGTATATTCTTTTTGAAACAGGGTATATATATATATATATATATATATATATATATATATATATATATATATATATATATATATATATATATATATATATATATATATATATGTGTGTGTGTGTGTGTGTGTGTGTGTGTGTAATTTTTGTTTTACGTAAGTCAACTATTTTAAGACTTAAATAACCATTCATAATGTTACAAAATTAGTTAATTGTTTGGATTGTAGTTTAGCGTGCCTTGCAGCATCAAGGCTGAGACGTAAACCTCCTGCATGAAATAGAACCCAAACAACTTGACATCCCGCCGGGAGTTGAACCCGTGTCTTGATTTCCGAAGAAATAAATGGTAACCACTGCAAAATGTGTGTTTATATGGTCACTATATATGCATCAACAGCGAATTATTACTTTATACATGATTTACTGAAGAGAGAACTGTTCAGTTTCAGTGATGCGTTAGATCAAAAATAACATTATGAGTCATTAAAAAAAATAATAACAATCATTTGATAATGTTGAGAATAATTTATTATTGTTTTTTGTGTGTTACTGTTCTATATAGGCTAAATGAATTATGATCCACTGCCGATAAATTTGCATTTACAACTATAATGCATAGTAGTGTAACATTAATATTTACACTGTGATGAATTACGTTTTTAAGTATCATACAACTAAAATGAGGCTTATATAATTATTGCTGTTATTTATCTACTGCTTGAAATTAAGGCATCTTCAAGAAACGCTTAAACAATTGAATAACATAAAACAAACTTCAATTATCTATGGTGTGATTTAACAGATGGATGCATAGCTTTTTACTCAGGATTTGCAGATGCCAACAAAAGCTAATCATTTCTGAATATTATATTAATACGTGGCAAGAATGGGCAGTTTTATGAGAATTTATCGTCAAATATGTCCAACAGAGGGTTTTTCACCCGAAGTGTACAATAAAGGATATTTTTGGGTAGTTTCCAGCTTTAAAATACTAATACATTTTTCCCCTTTTTAGAAATGAAAATTTGGTTAAAAGCAATGATGATTTGATTGGTTGATTTGTAATTTAAAGTTCCGTTCAGCAGAGAGAGCATATGAGTCGTAAATTTACAGCTTAACGTGGGATCCGAACCACGTATTCCGCTGGGAATCGAAGTAGAAACTCACTCGCCAAAAACATGTAGCTAACCATATAGCCACATCGGAATTTTTACAAGAAGCCTGAGAGAGGAAATGTCCGCCTCTACTAATAAATGCAGGGGGATTGCTGCAAATACTATAAAGGTAAACAAAAAAAAAGTTCTGTCGCTTTTTCACAAACCACATTTGAACATCGATATGTCACCTAAGACGTACCTGGAAGATCAAAAATAGTCCCCATGAGCATCCAAGACCTTCTACCAATTTATGGAAGGCCATAGATTCCATTGAGGTGGAACTTGGTGGGCCGTGAAGCGAAGAAGGTATCAAGTCAATTTTGAACTTCTACTAGGGATTTGAACTCGCGTAATCTAAGGTAATTGTCCAAGGTACGAAACAGGTGATAGCTATACGGTAGAAAGTCTAGGGAGTGTGGCGGATACAATAGTGTTTCGCATACAAGGCGTAGAATGATGTCGCGAGTCATTCTAGCCACGTAGGGCTGAGCGTTTCCCTGTAATAGGAGGACCTCTTTGCGATTCAGAAGTGCTGACTTCAGAGTGTTTCGTATTTCTTGAACACAGCTCAGCTGTTGACAGTATACAGTTGCATTGATGCTCTGACAAGATGGTAGCAGTTCTCGATGGATAATGGCTAAACACACAGGAGGACCGTGTAGGTTACAGTTGGAAATTAGGAAGAAGAAAGGGACCAGTAATGACGACTCTCCGTTTCAAGAATTTATGAAAAAAACACCAGAGATGAATTCACCATCTAAGCTACTTTCCACCTCACACTGTTTTCCGTATCACATTTTGCGTGCCCTGTACCATACATACTCGTGGCGAAACTCTTCAACACCGATTATCCTTTCAGGATCCAACCCTCTATGGAATATCTAAAAGTCATGCGTATTGGCATCAACCTACACTTATGACAAGAAGTTGGAGTCCGTCTGATCTCGTACAACTTTCAAAATGCCGAAAGTGCACTACTCAGAATTGTGGATGAAGAAAACAAGCATCTTGTTGTACATTTTGTGTTTGTAATGTAGAAGAATGTGGAAATGTTGACTACCGATAATTGTGGTGTTTGGTCTAGAAATTCAGAAACAGTTCATTAATTTGTCAAACCGTAATAGCTTGGAGATTACTCTGAATCACGAATGGTTGTTAGTCTTAAGTTAGAACTAGTTTTTCTACAAAAAAACTAAAATTACATTTAGCCTACATATACAGTAACCACATACATTTAGACATTTTTTTTGGTAAAGTTCCTCAAATTATCTTTAATCTATGTTGCCAGTTGAAATGTTGTTTTATAGTTATGTTAATTTATACTCTATTTTGCAATTTCACCGTATCATTTTTTTTAATGTCAAAATGCATTTTCAGTTTTCATGAAATGTTCATCATCGTGGTAGTAATATTATATTTTACTGCCATCTTGGATTTGTACTATTTCCGAACTTGACGTAATCAATATGTGACATCATCATGGCATAGGAAATACAACCGAAGGAACATTGGTTCTGGTAAAGTAATGCAGGGCATTTTTGTGAAAATACAACTTCCTTACAGTGGAAGTGACAAAATTACAAATGAGAAGAACTTAATATATTATTTTTTCTTCCCACACATTGCTCCAAATTAAGTGAAAGTTGGTGAATTTGTCATCCATAAAGTGTTACATTTTTTTTCAAATATTTGGACTTATGATGACTACAAGGAGAGCAGAGCTATGGGTCGCGAAATTTGCCGAAAGGTAAATTTCAGAGTTTTTTTTTTTTTTGTTGTTGTTGTTGTTGTTGTTATTGTTGTTGAAATTCCCTCACAGCTCTTCAAAATCTAACACAAGTCTTACCACTTGAAAACCTGTTGAAAACTGAAGAAAACTATGTGCAAAACATAATTGTACAATAATTAATACAACAGCAGTATATATTTAAATGAAAGTCTACAATTACATCGAACGGCATGGTAACCATATTTGATTTTGGTCGCCATCTTGATTTTGCACTACCTAGGAACATGCCATGATTGCTTTCTGACATCACCATCATATGGAAAACAGGATAGAAGAAACAATAGCTCCAGTAAAATTTTGCATGCTCAATGTAAGCTAGTGCCCACTCTAACACCAACAACTGACCTTTGACTATCTCCATTCGAATTCAACTCACGGAGTGAGGGCCAATTGAACACATATCTCCACAAAAGGATACATAACTTTCTTGGTTACCTTTATATATACTGATAAAATTTCAACACGGATGAACAAGGTGTGGTAGATATGAGGGTAAAAAAAAATGGTACTCCCACTTATTTGAACATCAGCCCTATTGCCAGACAGCCTAGCTAAGTATAGAAAGGTCAATATTGTTTGCAGTTCCCTTGGACTTCAATTGCTCTTCCTATGAGGCAAATCATAGATGCAAAAAAGATGGATGCCTCCTAGAGTGTCACAAACCACGGCGAGTTCGATACGCTGCAGAAGTTCAACTTTTGTAGCTGGGGAGGGTATTTTGTGTACATGGATTAGATTATGGATTAGTCATAGATTAGACGTGTCAAATATGCAAGAGATCTGCTAGAATACTAAACCTACCAAATAGGAAACCATTGTACCTATCCAGAAATTGTCAGATATTGCATGTCACATACGACCACCCATTGCTCTGTTAGGAAAAGACTGTACTCAGAAGCTGTAAAACTGGAACGTTAACACACTCAAACACCTTAGTCAAATAATAGTGGCTGGTCAATGTAATGTCAATGCATATTAGATACATGTAGGAATTTAATACAATGAGATTAAAGTCCAGTTCTGTACGGGAGTGGTGGTGCAAATTGCACATCTGCCGCAGTACGTCCATACATTGTAAAAATAACATGGCGCTGCAAATAAAATAAATCCATCAGACAATACTGTCATTCTGTTTGACCCACCTTACGCAAAGATTTCGGTACGATTTAAACGCATACTGCTATAACGTACAATCAAGGGAAGCCGCAGCAACGATGACTGACGTGGGCAAAAGTGGCCTGAGAGTTCAGGTGATCTCAAACCGTACGTCCGTACGTAGGTCATTGTGCAAGACCTTTGAATTATGTTATGCTTATTTCCGAAGTGGATGTATGTCCATATTAGCTATCCCCACAATAATACATGTAATATATACGACAGTGCAGGAAAGTCATTAGGACTATTGACGTTGGTCTTTTCCTCGGTCATTGAGCTACCGATTTTGTATTTGCATCTCTGTGGCTGCATTTGACAAACGTTGGTCGCTGTGGCTTAGTGGTAGAGCGTTCGCATTTGGTGCGTGCGGTCCCTGGTTCGATTTCAGTTCGCGCCAAGTAGACTTTGCGTTGGAGAAACACCGTGTGTATAGATTTTCTCGGGGTTTTCTTGTTTTCTCCCATTTTCTTCATTTCATCACTTCATTCATTTCTCATCATCACTGTTTCCTTTAGCCCACAAGGCCATAACCATGGGACGAAAACTCAAAGATTTCATTTAATTTCATTTGGTTTATTTGCAGTTTTTAAATTATGGTGTAGCCAATTTACATATCATTTCTTTGCTTACTAGGAAACACTGAAAACTAGAATATTAATGACCATTCTGAAATTTTCTGTTAACACATCATTGCAATGGCTATTTGAATAACCCATTTTGGTCGGCATTGCTGAACTTAATTTATGTTAAATACAGTAAATAGATCTCGTAACGCCACAATTATAGTCCAACGTTAAAGTACCTCCTTATTCCTTTCAGTTAAAAGTAGTTTGGTGAAAACAAAATCCATGAATTCTAAACTATGAATATAATTATCCGTCATTTTACTTTTACTTATATCATATACAAACAATATTGATTTCAAGAATTAGACAGGGTGCCCGAAAAGTAGGTATACAGTCCCATACTGATCAACTCTTTGCTTTTTATATAATTTCTTATTGTTATCCATCAGGTTGACTTAGTTTGTTTATCATTTGTTCTTAATGTATTTTTTTCTCATATTTTAAGCCCGGACCTGCCAAAGAAAGTAAACCTATGAGCTAAAATGTTATAATTGATCAATGCAGGGGTGTATACCTACATTTAGGCCAGATTTCAAGACGCCTACCCAAGATTCAACATCAATAATACAAAAAATAACCACTTCTCTCTCTCTCCCTGTCTCGTTATATATATATATATATATATATATATATATATATGAGGTAAATAGGAGAAACATGGGAAGTTTCCAAAATAAAGCTCTGTATTTCAGTAATGTATTAAACAATTGAACACTATTAGACAATAACAAAGCTTGTGTATTTCGTTATAGAAGTGCCAGCACACACTAGTACATTACGCTTACTGTTTAGTACTACACGCATAATTGCGACACATGTGAAATAAACCATATTACCCCAGAATTAAGGGCAATATTGGTTAGAGCGTAGAGAATATGAGCAATACAAATACATTAACTAACCGTCTTACAATACACGTGAATGATGTTATTGACCTTCTCATACCCAAGGTTAGCCACACTCAAATGTTTGGAATTTTCAGAGATGGTCGAGGAACCACCTTTAGACAACTTCGTATGGATTGACCCTGTTTTATTTGTTATTTTTCACCGGACGGGATAGGATTCATACTTGCGAGGTTTACCCACTTTTCAACATATTGAGCCCTGTATCTGAAACGTACCATGTATCGCTTTCACGATTCCTTTTGTCTCTTGATCATATTCTCCACGTAAATCCACGTAACCATATTTCCCCGAATGACTGAACTCACGTTACACAATCTTACTATATTTTATTTAGGTTTGCAACACTGTTCGTACACGATTCTATAACGCGCGAAATGCCTTGCGAACAAAGGGAAGCACCTTGGGTTCTACACGTGAGTAACCAAGTTTTATTTATTCAGACATATTATGTTTTATGGATGTAGAATAACAACAGGTATTTTTGAAGCAAGAAAAGTGTACGGTACTGATATTCAAGCTATTAATATCCTCATAAATTTATGCTTCTACATTTCACACAACTTACGAGTCGCAACCGAAACTTCAACAGTGCTTCCAACCCACGCAACAAGAAATTTCATTTAACACTATATTCCCCGTCCGCCCATATTTCCCCTATTTACCTTATACACACACACACACACACACACACACACACACACACACATATATATATATATATATATATATATATATATATATATATATATATATATATATATATATATTCTTCTTTAATTTTTATGGTGATACGAAAGAAACTTTTCTTGAGACAAATGTTGGAAATACCGTATTATAAAATACCTTTTAAGACATATATGTATGTTTCATGTAAAAGATAAAAAAAGACTGCATTTTTTGAGAAAAAAAACTATGATCTTCGATTCACTTCATTCTATTCCCTTTGTTTTAAAGTTATCTTTAGTTAGAGTTTAATTAGCTATTTTATCTTATCCCTATTATGAAATGAAGTAAGGAAATTGTGAGTTTTCATTTTAGAAAGTTTTTATCTCTTATGAACACAGACATAATTATGAAAGTTAATAACGTACAGCTGTACGCTTTAAGCAAACTGTGTAGATGAGAGGAAACATTTTATTATTTTTGCATTTAGACTTTTCTTTTTTTTAATTTAGTGCATATGCATACATTCAACTTACAGAATTGTATTTTGAATAAAGGCTTCACTATTCTTTTCGTAAAGATTTAGTATGTTCACTGAAGTTTTCTAGAATGTTAAATTCAATGGAGTATGTTTTCTTAGTAGGAAAATGAAAGTGCAAATTTATGAATTGCACAAAGGAATGTTAGAACTGAGAGAATGTTAAAACACTCATGTTTGGTGATAAGACTTAACTCATTAGTGATGTCATTCGTTGCACAACAGTAAATATTTACTGGGACAAGCATAATAAATTGTTAAAATTCATAAAATAATATATGCAAATTTAAATAAAATCAATATAGAATATGTAGTAGATATCAATATTGCATATTATGGATGTGTCGAAATAAAAACAATAGTTTCGACCAAGTGGATCTAGGATCAATATTAACATACCAAAATGAAATCCATGTGGGGAGAAAATGTGACTGAAAACAAGGAATGTATTTTATCGTTGAGTTTTTTTTTTTTTTTTTTTTTTTTTTTTTTATAATCATGCCCGTTCCAGTGTATGGTTGCAAAACATGGTAGCTAACTCTGAGGGAAGAACACATACTGAAAGTATTTGAGTATAACACCCTGAGACGAATACTCTAAAGGAAGAGGAAAAGGAATGAGGAATGGCGGAAACTTAATAACGAGGTACTACATAATTTATACTGTTTACCGAACACTGTAAGAGACATCAAGTCGTAGAGGCCCAGATGGGCAGGTCACGTAGCCAGAATGTAAGAATGTAGGAACGCTTTCAGAGTTTTTGGAATGCAATTGGAAAACGTTCACTAGGAAGATCTAGGCGCAGATGGGAGAACAATATTACGATGGATCTCGGAGAAAAAGGTATATATGTTATAAAGTTATGCCGAGTGTTGTGTAGTTACAAAATCAAATAACTTTTTGCATTAAATACACTTAGCGTCTATCAGGAGCAGTTACTCAAAAAATGGCATTTCACCTCTATTCGTATCATGCATAAAACACCTCTGAATTATTCAAATAAACTCGTATAGCAGTAATATATTCCAAATAATTACCATACATAACATGAAATCGAGTATCATTTACACACACACACACACACACACACACACATATATATATATATATATATATATATATATATATATATATATATATATATAGAGAGAGAGAGAGAGAGAGAGAGAGACGCTGATTCAAGGGAGGGGTTATAGTTCCCCTTGAAGCTCAGGTATACACTGGATGAAAAGTGCTTCAATCCTGCTTTACACTGGAGAAAACGGCAAACTATGGTTTAGCTCCTCCCTTGATCATATCCTAGATCCGCCACTGTATTGTATATATATATATATACAATTTTATGCATAACTTGTTCAAAATGTTTTCCATCTGAATATTAAAAGTTTTTTTTTTTTCTTACACGTTTAAACATTTACTTTCAAGGCAACTGTATTGTTTCGCTTACGTTATGCAAATTTACTCCTGTCGTCTGGACTCCACCTGCATATGACGAGGGTAGTCTCCACTGAATGAATGAGTCTGATAAATATTGTAATGCCTCATTTCTCATTGTCAAGCGTCCAAGCTGCTTGCCACCGTCTGTTGTCATCCGTCTTGCTTAATGTGCTTCATCAAGAGAACAAAACTAAGATTTCAAATGCGTAATAAATATATCAGTTGAATGTTGAAAAGCACAGGCGATATATACAAAATGATACTATTAAGTAATAATAGCACTTCAGTATTCACATGATAATACAAAGGACCACAAATACGGCAGTTTACACATGAGTCTGTATATATAATATATATATATATATATATATATATATATATATATATATATATATATATATATATATATATATATGCGTCTGTGTCTGCGCCTGTGTGTGTGTGATTAAAATGTAAAGTGTTAGCAAGTTTCAAGGAATAAACTAATAGAAAATAAAATATTTAGGTACCAAAAAAATAATCAGAAAAATGTAGTCTACATAAAATTTTTATAATGTACAGTTGGCAACACTGCACCAACATAATAGCTCAGGGTGCCCCCCTGCATGTTGTAATACCAAAATTGTTTCAAGCAAAATGCATAGCCAAAACACTGGAATATAGCAGCTAGTGTATGTGGTGAATAGCTCCTTAGTACTGCCGAGGGGAGGGATGGGGCTCTGTGGCCCACAGCACTTTCTTTATTTATAAATATATATTTAAAAAAAACACTAACAACTAAACAAGTACGTTTTACGATGAATGGGGTCAAGCTTGACAATATATATATATATATATATATATATATATATATATATATATATATATATATATATATATATATATATATATATATATATATATATATATATATATTTTTCAGATGTGTTATGCAATTATAAATGTTACAACATGTAACAAAAATAATGTGTGTGCCTCCGAGCCTCCCCCCGTTGGTGTTTCTAGGGTTAATCATTCACTGTAAATGTTGAATAATTGGGGCGACGTGGAGGACAGAGAGAAAAGTGAGTGTTCATACCAAACGTAGAAAATACTGCCCACGCCGGATGAGCAATGTGACAGATAAGGCACAAACTATTTACATAAACTGCACACTGCTTGCTGTGTAGAAAACCAATGAAATTTGCCGAATCAAAGAAAGGAAGGTATTTCGAACGTTTTCCGGCAGCTATTTTACCATAATTGTCATTTAAAGAAACTACAATTGTGCAGGCAGAAGAAAGAAACGTTGAATGGGGAAGCAAAATTCTAAGAATCTACTCTGTGATTGTCCTTGTTCCAGCTGAAGCTAAGTATAACCGAAAATGTTTATATTTGCAGGAAAAAAAAAAACAATCAAATCCGTCCAGGTGAAGGCTATCGGAACAGAGAACCTGACTTACAAAAGTATACGTTTGAAAACTACGCGGCTTCATGGAAAATGAGGAATGCCAACATCGTTTAAACGCCCTCCCTCCATCGACTAATGTGTGAGCTGTCTCCTAGTGCAGAACTGTATACTGAAAACCATCTAAAAAGAAAAGGAATATTTTGGAGCAAGAGAACTTATATCACACATTCAAGGCAAATCAGTATCGTAGTGACGTTTCGAAGTGAAATAGTTCGAATACATTTTTTATCGAATGAAAATAAAAGAATAGTGAAGTTGACAGCAGAGATGATGTCAAAAAAATATTCTGTTGTATACAACATTGATAGATATACATTAGCTGAATAAATTTGAACAGGATGAGTTGACATGGTTCCAGAAAATTTAAAATCGCTTTTGGAAACAACAACAAACAAGAAGAAACGTTACATCAAATCACAATCAACACTGGCTATATGCAATTGTATCAGAAGACGGCCAAGGTAACTCGTGTCACCAATACAATTTTTAGTTGGCCTATCAGTTTATTTGCATCAAAAGTGTATCACTGCTGCACACTTATCGCCCTTCTCGATGTCAAGGGATTGCATTCTTCTTCGTATAGTGAAGCAGTGAAATATTAATTTTCAGTAAGGAAGCATTCTCCGACATCAATAGGCTACAGAGTTTTCGTTCAGTATGTCTTTCACAATATAGATCACAACGTTTGCAGTGCCGACGGCTATGGCAGTTTCCATTTAATGGTGGAATGCCTGTGTAATACAAGCTTCCTTCGTGAAGGTTCAAAATGAGGTTCTGCGTCCAGTTTCATTGTTTTCCTTAACCAATATCGGAAAGTTTGGTTACACAAACATTAAGGCGTATGCCAAACACTACTAAAGTGTATTCGAACATTTTTCTTTTCTATGCAGGATGTCAGTATGCTTCTCATTAGGTCACATAATACAGAACTTTTAAATATTTGGATCCTTGTGGATGTCTAGACCAAATTGCAGGGTGTTGGATTTCGTAAGATGAAGTAGTTTCATGGAAACGTTAACATAATTCGAAAAATATGTCGAACTACTGTAGGTACTACCACTTCCAATAGTTAACCTCGCGTACAGTCACTTGCCAACTATAAGTATACATATGTTTGAAGTTTGCAACAGAGCAGTGAAAAAAATCGTCACATATTGTAACATTCTACCAACTACTTTACTTTAAAGCTATGGGCATCGATTTAGCAACATACGTCGACAGCCTCCTCCCAAGAGTTGTTGTACGTCTTAGAGGACTCAATTTATTAATGTCTTTTGTGGCTGCACATTTTATTTACTATTATATGATAATGTAGTAACTAGCCCTGTACTTGGAACAACACTGTCTCGTATCAATTTCCCTACCTCGTTTCGATTCTTAAGCAATGTCTCCCATCCAATAATGGTAATGCAATTTTATATACACTAGTATGAAAAATTATGAAAACAAATATTGCCTACGAGACAATAAACAATATGATTTTTCGTCTTGTCTCAGAAAGAGTTTCGTGCCTCGATCCGAGGACTTTATTCTTTTCTTGCAACACTAGCCATGACTAGTCACATTAGCTTTATAGTTTGGAGTTGTATGCACTTCTCATCCTTAGTACAAGCAAAGAACAAGCAACAAGTCACTCAAATACACTCAGCCCTATGTATTTTGGTCGGGTCTAGGACAAATCTGCCAATTACCAAATGCGCCAATCGTGAAAATGGACAAATCTGCCAATGGACAAATCCGCCAATGGACAAATCTGCCAATTGGCAAATCTGCTAATTACCAAATCTGCCAATTACCAAATGCGCCAAACGCGAAAATGACCAAATGCGCCAATTGTGAAAATGGACAAATCTGCCAATTACCAAATCTGCCAAACGCGAAAATGACCAAATGCGCCAATTGCTAAAATGGACAAATCAGCCAATTGCTAAATCTACCAATTACCAAATCTGCCAATTACCATATCTGCCAATTACCAAATCTGCCAATGGACAAATCTGCCAAACGCGAAAATGACCAAATGCGCCAATCGTGAGAATGGACAAATCTGCCAATTGACAAATCCGCCAATTACCAAATCTGCCAATGGACAAATCCGCCAATGGAGAAATCTGCCAATGGATAAGTCACCGAACTATCATTTTATTTTAGATGTATTCTTCAATCATCATCCCACAGTATTACAAAAAAGAAGAAGAAGAATTATTTATGAAAGAAAGCTTAAAAGGGTATTTTAATTTTAATGTGTGTTACTTTTATAAATTCGCAATTATGTTTCAAAATCAATGTTTACTGATATTGGTTATTGGAGTTTAGTATCCCATTGCTGTACTTAGGTTATGAGGCGTGAAGTAACGCGTTTGAATTTTAATGTCTTCTCACTGGGAATCGAACCCGAAAAGACTAATGATTGTTGTAATTATTGGATAGCCAACAAATAATTTCACTGGACAACAAATTTTAACTATTTTAATACTTCGGAAAAGAAAAGTACATTTTCTTATGCAAATGAAGATTCTGAATACGAAAATAAAAATTAAAATGATGAATTAGTTCGAGTTTAAGTGTAATCGATAGAAATTTGTGTTATGTAGTGTTGATACTTAGATTCTTGAATTTTCTATTTGGTCTTTCACTTAAGTAGCTATTGCTTCAATTCTGTTCATCCGATCATCTTGATTCAAATGCCATTCACTTCAGAGTAAACCAAGCTTGCAAATTGTACTATGCGCATGTGTACATGATGTATAAGAAGAAAGAAATTCAAGGTAAAATTGGGAATTTCCCGTCCAAAAGTCTTTTTTCTTTTTTTTTTTTTTTCAAATGTAGCACTCTCTGGTACGGCCCCGACTAAAGGCATCCAAATATAATATACCTTTAAAACTACTGTAGTTTATAAGTAGTACATGTGCCAAGTTTCATTGTAATACCTACAATAATACATACAATAGTGTTAAAAAAATATTTCTCAGTTCTGCTAGACAATACCAAATTTCATATAGGAAAAACTATATGATAACTATAAAATCAAATGAATCCGAACAGTATTTTTTATTTGAAATTAAATGAAATCTTTGAGTTTTACGTCCCACGTTTATGCCGATAAGTAATGAATGAAATGGTGGAATGAAGAAAGTGAGAGGAAACCCTCGCATACGGTGTTTGTCCGCCACAAGGTTCACTTGGCGGGGACTGGGATCGAGCCCGGGACCCCAAGCACCAGAGGTGAACGCTCTACCACTGAGCCACCGCGGCCCCTATCATTTATTTGAGTATCATGACTTATACGTCATTCTCTTCAGAATAAAACAGGCTTTCAAATGGTATCATGATAATATGTGTTTGTGTGTGTTGTACGAGAAAAGGGGAAATTGGGGTAAAATTGGGAATTTTCCGTCCAACAACAATTGGCAAGAGCAGAGTTGCTCCAGTAGCCCTGATATCGTTTCTCCATCATAGATATAACTCGGTAGAAATGTTTCCCATGTTCATCAATGACCACTCCTCAATTTTCTGGGAAGAAATCTATGTGGGATTGCAACATATGTATTTTTCGTGATACATTACACCCTACTGCTTGGTAGAAGGTATTGGTGCACCTCTACTTCCTTATAGTTCTTAGACCGCTCGTTTTCAAAAAAAAAAAAAAAAAAAAAAATCGTCAACACTTTTCGGAAAGAATCTCATGTAATCCTCTCCTCATTTTCTAACACTGCATCAAATTCAGGATCATTGAGGTGTTAGCGAATTTGAGTGCCAATAAGGATTCTTACCTGATTTTAGTTTCAGAAATTTGTGGAAGTTTACGCAGAATATATTTGAATAATGTTTTAATGCGTCTATGAATAGCCGCCATTCATCGAGATTATCGTCTATGTTAAGTTTACTCATAAGAACAGTTAGACCTACATTGTTACAACGTAATATGTCACTTTCCACTGAAAATACTGTTTAGGGATTCTGACGTGTTCAAAACACGAACACTTTTAGATCTTCAGAATAAGCTCCCCACTTCTTGAGTTTGGATGCCAGCAGTTCTGCGCCACTTTTTGACAACCCAAGGTAATTTAATTCAGGTTGAGTATCATATGGTGAATAGATCATGATATTTTGGTTTTGTGAGGTTAGAATCGGTGGAAGACGATGAATCTGCAGCAGAATTTGACAATGTGGTTCGACATTGTTTGCCTTTTGCTCTTTATCGGGGGAAACACCAGAGTAAGGTTCGGGAAGTTGTGGAACCTTTAGTTCTTCAGTGTGGCACAGTGACGAACGTTTCAAGGAATATTTGAATAAGTAGCAGTCCACTTTTTTATTTTTTAGATAGACCTTTAATTTGAAGAACTATGCAAAAATAGCAGTTTGGAGTATGATCTGTCGGTTCTCTTCATATCATTGGAACTGCAAATGGCACGCATGGCCTTTTTCCGTGTAGCCAGTCCCGCAAATTTGTAGAACAAGTATTACAACATATATGTGGTGCTCACTTCTTGTCCACATCTCCCACTTTACAGCCAAAGTAAAAGTGATAGGCTTTCTTTATGATAGGAGCGAAATTTCACTTTTCGCTTCACTTCGTTAAAAACAACAATTTGCTCTGCACTGCAAAACATTTACGCGACATGTTTCTGCTTAGAATAGTCATAGAAAGATTAATAATAATAATAATAATAATAATAATAATAATAATAATAATAATAATAATAATAATAATAATAACACACACACCCGCCCAATATTTCACCACCACTACGTCCAAGATGGCAAATTGTAACTACAAAAGAACGTTGCACAACATGTTTTCTCTGCAAACTCTTCAATACAAACTAAACCGTGAAGTGGTTGATATTTCTTTGTTAGCGATGAAGTGCGAGTAATATGGATAGCCAGAGACTACGCAGGAATTTATTTCAGGAGAGGCCCTAAGCTTTTCGGGAGTCCAAATACAATTTGAAGCTAAATTATATTAAATTTTAAAAAAAAATCACCTGAAATTAGACTAAATTTACAAACAAGTCGGGGTGTCAAGATCTTCAGGACCCACTCCTGCGTATGTCCCTGAGGATAGCAATGAAACTAACCGTCAGACAATGGAAGATTATTGAAATAAGTAGACAGCTCCTGTTGCCACAAACTCCTAATTTGCCCAGCAGAGCACATCGGGTGATAACGTATTTCTTTGAAACCCGAACGAATCTTCAAAAACTAATTTCATATTCGTTATCAGCACCCTAAAATTAGTAAGAATTGGTTAGTTTTATCTCCGAAGCATTTTCACTGTTGACCAGTGTTTTCAGAGCAAGTTTCTCTTTATGTAGTTAATACGTTTAATGTGGATTAAATATGATCCAAGATTAGTTGATATAAAAGGAAATTAGTATAATTGAGTTCACTTTGCATCTATTAGTAAATACTCATTAGTAACTAGTGTTTTGTAACTTGTATGCTTAGTGCATAAAATAATTTTGTGATTCTGATAACAGATTCCTGAAGTGAAAAATATTAACTGTTAACAATTGGATTGTACCTCTTGTTGCTTGATTTCTCTTAACACTGACACACATATTTCCAAGAATGATACGCGTAGTTTTAACAGTCTTCCAATGACGAGACATATATCATTCCATTGATAATATTGAGGTAAACAAAATGTCATACGTGCGTGTGAAAACCCATGTAAACTTTTCTAGAACATGTAGTAAAATATCCTATTCGTAGATATGAAAATTGATGCTTTGTTACAGCTACTTAGTGATATAAAAGTGAATCTGAATTATATCGTCATTAACCATGCGCGCTGATCTTGGGGATCGGCCTTCCTGGATGTAGATATCTTTATTCGAATTTGTGACAAGGAACTACACATATTTAAATGCCTCCCCAAAGTTATATAGAAGTCGTCGTCGCTGTCATTAAGATCTTTATTACACCAATTCTAAGACTATATTGCTCAGTTAATGAGATATAGTCCAGAATGTTGATTTTCTTCCTTTAAAAATAACATTGTCAAACACAATATATATGTATAAATCGATAAATCACATCGAACCAAATAAAATGAGATGCTCGAGTACAAGTTTACATGTTTAGTTTATTAAAAAATGTGCTGCACTAACTGAATCTTTCGTTGCCAATAATCAGTGACAGCTTTCATTCATTGTCCTGGCAGTAGCAAACTAGCAGCTTGCTTGTCTTTTCGTAAGGTGACACACATATACTTTTTCGAACATGCTAGTTGTAATCGTAGGTAATAACAATCAAGTTAATTAAAAAGTCTTGGTAATAAGTATTTTCAAACTCGTTAAAATGAATCCGAACCTGTTTTCGGGACGGGTGATTTGAATAGGGACATCAAAATATAAACCGTCACTTTAGAATCTTTTAAAAGAAAATTACAAAAGTGTTTACTTAAAATATTAACTTCATTTATTATTTACAAGGCTATGAAAAAATATTTCTTCATATTCTTTCAAATATTCACAACTTTCACAATTACAAATGGGAATTTCTTACTAAGTACAAGATCGTACAAAACATAAATACCAAAATTTATAGTTGTAAAACAATTTCTTCTGTTATAACTTTCGGTTTTAAATTTACAGTCCTCTTGACTGTAAATCAGGTCAAGAGGACTAAAGTTACTTGTAATATGGGCAAAGTTCCTACAATCTAAGAACCCAGCAAAGCTGACTCTCACAAGTAAACCTTACGTTTGGGTGAATCGAGTTGCTGACTGAGACACATATGACAAAGCAGTACTAAATGTGGTCAGTATTTCAGTGAAGTTGTAGGTGCGAAGCTCCAGGGGTTTAGGAGACACAGCTACCAGAACATCACATCACAGTCTTCATACAGTTGGAGGTAAAAGCTCTGTAAGGCCTCTTGTAACGACAAAAGATGAATATCAAATATATGGGTACATATTAGGACTAGGGGGAAGTCATATAGTAAGGGTATATCTGACGGCGGCCATCTTGAAATCCGCCATTTTGAAATAAGGTTAAGTTTTTAAAATAGGAATAGGGTCATGTGATACATGATTAAGGCGCAAATTTAATCAGAAGAACAATGGTGACGTTAATTTTGATTTACGCGCAATTGGTAAAAAGTTACAGGGAAATTAAATATTGTTGCAGCATATGTATTAGTCCTTTACCCCACCTTGTAAATTTTGTGTTAATGATAACAATTAAATAAAAAGCAGGTGGATAAATATTAGGTCTATGGTAAGAATTGCCTTGTTGGCGGTCATGTTCAAATCTGCCATTTTGAATCAGACAAAAGTTTTAAACAAAACGCATAACATTGACACCTTATTAATAGCAAATTTTACCATAAATCCAACGGTGTAACCATTTTTGGTTTATCATTAACCAGCACAACATTAAACGGGAATAGAGTAATGCAATAGATTACTTTGGGCTAGAAGTTAATCAGAAATACAATGGTGGCGTTACAATGTTAGTTGTTTGATGCTTTACTTGCACGTCATTATGGTAAATTGTATTTCTTTTGTATTTCTCTTGTATTTCTTTTATTATAATATATTCATGGGCATGTTCAGTTTTGTTCTTTGGAACAAATTCTATAACTTCAATAAAAGTATCACAAATTGCCTACTTATAATACAGCATATATAAAGTGTATATATTCTCTTATTATTTGTGTAAGTGTTATTCTCTTACATACAATTTTCACTTTTTGGTTTTCAATGAATAGGTCAGTTTCTCTAAAATAACGATGTGTATGACATGTTCCTTTTTCTGTACTTATAAATTTACTTATAACTATACATTTATTTACACAAAACTTAACATTTCGACTCATATTTATTTGATTTACATAAATACTGTAGTTATTTTGCATTAGTCATAAACTATAAATCTATAAAGTAAGTAGTCGTAACTTCAAAATAAACATGTATTCTTCTTCCATTTCTCATTCAGTCACCTTCTTTTAGATATAAAATGTAATTTTTTTACAATTGCAAACGTAATATAAAGTCACAAAGACACAAATTAATGACGTATAAATATTATAATGTCTTACGAGTGTTTGTTAAAATGTCATACATTAAAGTTTATGCATACCACGTTCTTGATAAAGTTATTAGAACCCATTACATGTCAATAGAGGCATCTTAGGAAGAAGGGCAATGCATTATACGACATTACATTAGTAGAATCGCTTTTGGTGTTTTTAGGTACCTCATTGCAAGCACAACATTGGCCTACACCACGGGATGTAGAAAGAGTAGAAACAACATTTTGAATTTTTTTTCGGTGATTATGTAAGAAATTTAAGACAAAAATACGATAATGGTGAAATGAAGAAAGTGGGAGCAGCCGGAAATAACTAGAGAAAACTACACGATATTTGTCCACAAGGTGCACTTGCTGAGAGCTTGGATCATAGCAGGGTCCTCACAAAATATGCAGTTTCTACTAACGTTAGAAATATTTAACTCAATAGTCGTGACAAGGTACAACACTTTCTAGTAAAAATACTGTATAAGATGTAACGTTTCAATACTATAACAGTATCTTCATCAGACTTAAACACACTTATCCACACTAGATAAGTGTGTGTAAGTCTGATGAAGATACTCTTATAGTATTGAAACTTCACATCTTATACAGTGTTTTTACTAAAAAAGTGTTGTATCTTGTTACGACTATTGACTTAAATATAAAATATGTTTACAAGATCTACAAGTGGTTTATTTAACGTTAGAAATATTATTTGAACATATTGTTGTGCATGTTAAGGAGATGCAAAGAATTTTCACCTATATAAAATTAAACATCACTTTCATTACTGCTGTAACTGTATACATATACCTAATTTTCAACTTAATCGGTGGTTTTCATTTGAATCGGACAAAAGTGTCTAGGATAAGCGCATATTATAATTACACATGAGACTGGATTTGAGACAGGTCTAGTGCCTAGGAGATGTCTGCCACACAGGAGGTTCAGGGTTCGATTCCCAGTGGGAGAGGTTTTAAGTTTAGGCGCAATGCGGTGGTTCGGATCCCATCTCAAACTGTAGGTCCAAGTTACATATAGCATCGGTGCTGGAAAGAAACGCTAAACACTAATAATTAACTAAGTAGATGGTTGATTGTAGGATCAAACATTTATAGAGGATTTTTGATAGACGTTCAGCACCCATACAATTTTTCGCTGGAATTTATTTCGAAATTTATCCATTCTGATGCCGATCGATGCAGAGGAGAAAATGATTGTCACCTAAATTGAGCTTAACCAATGAATTTCACTATTTAATTGGACGAATCACTCTTAAAACGGTAGTAACAATCAATCCAACCCACTTTCCCTCTACTGTTTGTATCAGGCGCATACGCAGCAATTTCTGTCTAGAGGGGGGTCCAATTTCAATTTGAGGATAAAGGATTTTAAAATTTGTAAAATCGCCCCTAAAATTAAACTAAATTTACAGAAAAGCAGCTTTTGGGGGAGGGGGAGGGGGGAGCTGAGTCCGGACCATCAGAACCTATCGCCTGTGTATGTCCCTGGTTTGTAGCTTATTGGTTAAACTAGCTGAAATGCCCGTCCTTCGAGCGGGGAGATCAGGTTTATAAGAATATTTGAACTCCCAACTACCCTATCAATATACATTTCAATGATTGATTATACGGTTCATCCCGACTATACATGTCATCCCCCATTTGACCCCGAAGGGTTGATAGGGGTTTCTAGCCACATTTGGACAGAAACGCCATCGGGCACCGTTCATCTCCACAGCCCCGAAAACCATGGATTCCAAACAAATATCACTCATTTTCGATTATTTGTACGTCATTCCCCCTAGGGAGGGTAGGGATATCTGACCTCCACTGAGACTGAAACGCTATCTGTATTGTCACCATTTATCTTCGTGACCCCGAAAACTAAGAATTCGACACTAATACCAGTCATTTTCGATTAGAAAAAAATATTTGTATATGTCATCCCCCTGTGACCCTCTTGGGGATGATAGGTGTATGTCACCCCTACAACATTTTTCCCTGGTTGTAAGTAATATGTGTGCCAAATTTCGTTAAAATTGCTCCGGGCGTTCCAGAGTTATGGTAGACAATATATAGATACATACAGACACACCTACATACATTATATATATATATATATATATATATATATATATATATATATATATATATAATCCTCCTGCGACCTTTCTAGGGATGAAAGGGCTATCTTTCGCCCATAGTGTTTGTTTTCTCACTGTAAGTAATACGTGTACGAAGTTTGATTGAAATTGCTCCAGGCATTCGAGAGTTATGCTCGAACATACATACATACAACCTTTATATATATATATATATATATATATATATATATATATATATATATATATATATAGATAGATAGATAGATAGATAGATAGATAGATAGATAATGCCTTATCAAGTTTGATCTTTTTAATCTACGTACAGTACAACCTCGTTTATCCGGCCCTCGTCACCCGGTGGGGTGCTGACTGCCACAGCCAATTATTGGTGCTGATTGCCACGATTGGCGCTGATTGCCAATATGAAGGTGCTGACTGCCACGATGGCGTGCTGACTGCCACGAGCCTGAAAGAAAGTTGCTATACGTAACATTACCGGACGCCAAGAAGCATGAAAGAAACTAGATGATCCTTAGGATCGTGTTGTTCAGACCAATACCTAACAAAGGTAAACAGGTCTCTGTGTGTACACTCATGTCCAAAATTATTATCACATGATTATAAATATGTTGTTCTAGTAATATAATTTAATAACGAATTCGCCCGGTATTTCTTATAATGTTAGTATGTGTATAATCGGCAAAGACAAGTAAGTGGTAAATTTCATGTCAAAAGAGCAGTAAATAAGAACAATAAAACGAAAATAAAATTTTCTAGTCCATTTAGTTACATTTTATTTTACTCATTATGATTTTCGTATTTATAATTCTTTTCTTATGAAATTTATCACAAATATAAATTTCCTGATTATACACATAATATAAGTATTAAAAGTACTTTGCAAAATTATAAATTATATTCTTACAAGAAGACAGTTATAGATATGCGACAATAATTTTGGACATGAGTGTACTTTCAGTTTTGTCAGGGAGCGGTGCGTACAAAATTGGTACTTTTTATGTATTCTATGAACTGTGTACAGCTGCGCAAATTGTTTTGAGCAGCTCTTGAAAGTTCCATCAAAAAAGCACTGCTGGCTGTCCCTCACAAGGGAAGTTCAGGAGAAAGCACTCGCCTGCAGAGAAACTAAGCATGCCATTTGAAGTCCTAATTCATGCTGATTATAACAAGCTAATAACATTCCTGTACGGTTGAGAATGGTTCGAAATATTCAACTTGGAAGTTTATATGAGAAAATGAGGATATACGCATTTATACGCGTTAAGTACAACATAATTAGTAACGAATATTGACATACGAATTGAAAGCTATCGGAAGTAACAGAAAAAAAAAGTATTTCGCAATAACTAACGGGTTTGTTAGATACAATTAGTCATTACATTGTTCACAATAATCGTTGGTTAGAGATGAAAATTGATCACTGTTGTTCTTCTGTTTTATGAAGAAATGACGCAGGCAAAAGACTCCCTTGCACCATGAACATTTTATATGTGCAATTGCGTTGCATCCGTCAAGAGAACAGTTCGCAGAACCAAAGAAAAAAGCAAATTCGACAAGTGATTCAAAAGTTATAGGCCTATAGTTTGTTCGTAACCTGCCTTGCAGAACGCAAACTGAAACAATCCAATGTATCGCGGTGATCGGAAGTGATTCGTATGGTCACTAACTTTATTTGATTGTTTCGTTGGTACATTATAACGTCCAGATGAAGAAGATTCATACTATGTACAAATCTCCTGCCATAATCTTTGATTGATGGGAATCAAAACACATCAAATGGTTGCACAAATCGTGTGAAATTCTTTGGTATCTTCTCAAGCATTAGGTCTTTGCCATCCGTCATGCAACTTGTAATGGACAATTTGTCTGTGAATGGACCCCAGTGATCAAGCAATAGCAAGTTCAAACCATCAAGCTTCGCCATGGGTGAGAATACTTAACGCATTGAAACGTGCATCCAATCATTTTCTCATATACATTTATAAGCTGAATATCTCGAACAGTTCTCAACATACAGGAGTTTTATTACCTGTAGTAATCAGCAGGAATTGGTCCTTCAAATGACATGCTTATTTCTCTGCAGGCGAGTGCTTCTCCCAAACTTCCCTTGTCAGCTTGCTTCAGATCATCATATCCATTAAATAATACAATAAAACAATTAATATAAACAATGAAATGTGCAAATTGTACACTCATGTCCGAAATGATTGTCGCATATCTATAACTGTCTTCTTGTAAGAATATAATTTGATAATGATTTTGTAGGGTTCTTTTAATATGAAGCTATGTGTATAATCGGAAAATGTATATTAGTGGTAAATTTCAAAGGAAAAGAATTATAAATACGAAAATGAGAAAGCGTAAAACAAACTGTTGCTAAATGGACAAGAAAGTTTTATTTTCGTTTTATTGTTCTTATTTACTGCTCTTTTGACATGAAATTTGCCACATACATATCTTTGCCGATTATACACATACTAACATTATAATAAATACCAGGCGTATTGGTTATCAAATTATATTCCTACAACAACATATTTATAGGCATGCGCCAATAATTTTGGACATGAGTGTACATATAACAGAAAAGACAATCCCTTTATAAACATCCAAGTGTATGTCGTTCCACTTAGTGAGCAACTTTGTAACTTATAGGATGCCACATAGATTTGCCGTGATGATTACTAAATTAATCCCTACTAAATTAATTAATAATCATAAATTTAGTATGGGGGATTAATTTGTCTCTTTCCAAATACAGTTTCTTCCAGGCTCGTGGCAGTCAGCACCTTCATATTTGCAATCAGCGACAGTCGTGGCAGTCAGCACCAATAATTGGCTGTGGCAGTCAGCACCCGTGGCAATCAGCACCTATCCGTTCACCCGGATCTCTGGATAATCCAAACCGGATTTGTAGAAACTTTTTAAAATTTAATATTCCCATAGATAATAATTTTTAACTATGATAGCAAGAAAGTAAACATAAGTACGACAAATATTTTCCATTTGTTTTGATTAAATGCACAGTTCGTGTATAGTTTTCACAATAAATTTTGGTAATACTGTACATAAAATGCTTCTTATCGAGTTTTAGAAAGCTTTACTCACAAGACGTTAAGTGAATTGACTCAGGATTTGTTTTACTTATTATCCATATTATCAGGATTTTCGGATTGTCGATTTTCCAGATTGCCTTTGGTCCCAGATAGTCTTGATAAACGTGGATGTACTGTATATAAAAAAAAGACGTATGTATGAACGTATGTAGACCCTATGTGTATGGGTGTATACGTTCTAACATAATTCTAGAATGCCTTTAGCAATTTCAATCAAACTTGGTACACGTATTACTTACAGTAAGGGAACACACACTATAGGCGAAAGATACCCCTTTCATCCCTAGGAGGGTCACAGGAGGAGGATATGTAAAAAAATGTTTGTAGGTGTGTCTCTATGTATCTATATATTGTCTAGCATAACTCTGGAACGCCCGGAGCAATTTTAACGAAACTTGGTACACATATTACTTATAACCAGGTAAAATGTTGTAGGGGTGAGATACATCCCCAAGAGGTTCACACTGAGATGACATATACAAATAATCGAAAATGACTGGCATTAGTGTCGAATTCTTAGTTTTCGGGGTCAGGAGATGAATGGCAACTCCCAATGCCATTAGCGCAAAAAAAAAAGCCCCCACTGGTATGGAAAGTGAGGGGAGTTAAAAAGTCACAGTGAGTATGTCATGAACAAAGAATAGATTCAGTCGAGATAAACCGGGTAATCACTTGTTGAAATGAGCATTATATGGGGAGTTGGGGGATTCAAATATTTTAGCTAATATATATATATATATATATATATATATATATATATATATATATATATATATATAGATAGATATAGATATATATATATATAGTGAAAAAGTTGTATAAAACGGAAGGCGATGGGTCCGAATTTTACTCGAAGGAATAACAGCGATAAGAACTCTGAGGAGTTTCCATTATACACAGATTTCCGTTTTATGCAAGTTCCGGTTTCTACAAGTTTCACTGGATATATATCCATGTTTTACCATTCTCTGTTATCGGTGAAAGGAACTGTAAAAAGGAAGTTGAAGTATAGGAATACTCCTTTATGTACTAGTGGTGCGTTCGTTTCGCTGGTACGGTGAATTCTGAAACATCGATATTTAGATAGAGCTTATACCAGTTCCTGTGTAATTCCTTAAACCGCTTGGGATAGGTCTTATTGTTTCTAAGTTAGAGAGTTTTGAAAAATGATTTTTCGAATTTTCAATGTAGCATAACTCTGAAAAGAGACATTTCCGGCCCATGTTTATTAGAACTTTTTTTCTTTCATTTCGTGTAAGGAATCGCCTCCCAAAATTTGTCGGTGGAGTTTCCTACCACCCTGTATATATATATATATATATATATATATATATATATATATATATATATATATATATATATAATCATAGTCAACCGTTGTCAATACACGGCTGGATGAAGGTCTTTCCAACTCTTTTCCACAACAACCTATCTTCCATTTCCACTTCCTCTTCTGAATGGCTTGTGGGAGGTGCATAGACTTGAATCACTTGTAGTGTATATCTCTGGCAGAGTTTGACTACAAGCCTTGCTACTCGACTAGATATACTATCTACCTCAAGGACCTTGTTTTTCAATTTTTCGTTGATAAGAAATCCCACTCTGCCGGTCTTGCCACATTCTGATCCTCTATAGTAGAATAACTGTCCGTTCTTCAATTCGATTAATTCTTATCCTTTTCTTCTTACTTTGATCAATCCGACGATGTCCCAGTTGACTTTCTGTAGCTCTTCTTCCAGCTCCTGAAATCTTGCTTCTGAAGCCAGGGATCTTGCATTGTATGTAGCCATGGTCAGTTTTAAATGACAACCTAGTCTGTAACTCCGGGGATTCTTAGCACCCTCTGCCTGCATGTGATTCTGAAAGTTGCCTTGCCCAGACACAGTTCGGCTTCCGGAGAATGAGGGTCTTGGCTTATTGTGTCCTAGCATGATTGTTTAAAAAAGTTAAAGGTATTTGGCAAAAATCACCGTGCCGGCCAGTCATGTTGGTGATAGCCCTCCGTGTTCGCCTTGCTATCATTAGGGAAACCTGTAAGTTTCACCATGGACAGGAAGTTACGGATAGGACATAACTGGGTAGCGCGGCCGGTTCCATACGTCGTCGACTAATTCTCAGCGTGCGAGTCTCCTTCTGGTTTACTACTAGACATCATTTCGGATATATATATATATACAGTGGCGGATCCAGGATATGATCAAGGGAGGGGTTAAACCATAATTTACCGTTTTATCCAGTGTAAAGCAGAATTGAAGCCCATTTTATCCAGTGTAAACCTGAGCGTCAAGGGGGGGGGGCTATAGCCCCGTAGCCCCCCCTTGGATCCGCCCCTATATATATATATATATATATATATATATATATATATATATATATATATATATATATATATATATATATATATATATATATAGGGTGCGTCATTTATAATGTCCAACCGTGATAACATGAAGGGAAGCAAAACTTTGCATGAAGCAACTGTAGGAAGGGGACACCTAGCCACGTATTGGTTAATATCACCGGATGAAAAGTGTTGTCAACTCAACACAAAGTTGTATTTTTTGAATAGCACTACGTTAAGTTATTACAAATTTTAAGTCTACATACAAATCGAAAACAAACAATACCACTTTTATTGTTCAGTGTTGGAAACTAATTATGCTATAATATCACAAAAATCCAGAAACTTCCCAATTTTGGAGGTCTCTACAACAGTAATGACGCAAGTGAGACGGACGGTGCATCGCACATCGAAAGCACCTTAGTGTCGAATACTATGGTCAGCATATGGTGTATTTCTATCAAACAGAAGAAAAAAGCTACAAGGAATTCAAAACTAGACTTTTTGCAAAGGGTTTTATTTCGAAAACGAGCTGAGATAAGTATCACATCTAATTACGTAGATTATTGTAAAAAGATGTAATGATCATAATGCCGTTTACAGCAATTTGATATTTTACACCGTTTAGGGGAGATATTATAATGAATGTTAAAGTTGGCAATACTGCTAAAGGTCGTAAAATTAGGAGAATATGTGGTAATCGCAACTACCAAAAACTGTTGGTCAAGTGTAGTGTTGTGAAGGCCTGGAAAAAGAACGGAAATTTTGGGTAAAAAACAGTTTTTTACCGTTTTTTCCCGAGCTTGGAAAAAAACAGAAAAATTGGGGAAATTGAAATTTTCGAATATTTTACTTCGTTATGCTTTTAAAATGAAAACTATTTTATATTTACTAGTTTACAGTGGAGATCATTGAGTGTTTATGTTTCTTGTATTAGAATAGGGAAAATTTGTGTCAACAAATGTATGTGCACCTCTCTTTTAATGTTAGAATGGAGTTATGGCTACAAAAGACACTAAAATAAAATTAAGATAGATGCATTTAAATTATCTTAAGTAATCTTATGAAGTTCCCGCTTTATGAGAGGGAAGAATAACGGAGCCAGAATCATTAATACCGGTATGTTAAAATGAAATATATATTTTATGGAGATACGTATCTTACTTGTGCTGTGTAAAATATGCGGAAACTTTGAACCCATTAAAAAAAAAAAAAAACTTTCGGAAATATCGGCAAAAACCGCAAATACAATTTAAAAATTATTTCTTCGCCTGATGTTAATCTTATTTGCTGTAACCTGTCTGCAGCATATATACAATGTATTTAGCTAGCAGGAAAAGTACTTAAAGCAACAGGTTTTAAGTTTACTTTTTAGTTTTCTCATTTCTGGTAAAAAATCCTGTTTATTATTTGTATATTTTTAGAACAACTCGAAAGAAGAGATTATCTTATTTACATATACATATACATCGCATAAGTGTAAATTTGAGCAGCGAGAAATATATTAACTATTTAACATGTGAAACTTCCGTTCGTTATTAATAAATACTAGCAAAACAAGCGTTCTTCGCACGGGGAGAATACGTTTCATGTTGAACATAAAGGGCACCAAAACTGTCAATAATGTACTCTGCCGTGTCGTGACAAAACGCTGTAACTTTGGCGGAGAAGTTTTGCGAAAATGAACCGTAAAGTTTTCATCCGAAAATGTGATCTGTATCGTGTAGAACCAGTGTAACTAGGCAATAATGGTCAACCAATCAATTTTCACCAAATTTAATCACACAACGTGCATTTACGTAACATTACATGTAACCACGTGTTTCCAAAGTCAAGATACACTGGTTCTACACGATACAGATCACATTTTCGGATGAAAACTTTATGGTTCATTTTCGCAAAACTTCTCCGCCAAAGTTACAGCGTTTTGTCACGACACGGCAGTACTGGTACCCCAAAAACAATAATTTGACACTTGTATCAGTCATTTTCAATTACTTTTACGTTACCCTCCTCCTTTAGGAGTATTGATGTTGGCTGAATTTGGATTTAAACGGCGTCGGAAGTGTCACTGTTCATCTCAGCTACCCCGAAATCTATGGATTCGACACTAATATCTGCCATTTTTGGGGCACTCGGTCAAAAAGTGTAAAACACATTTTCAGATCAGCCACCCTGAATGAGTTTTCCTTATTCATACCAGGCAAATGCCAGGGTGGTACCTAACTTATAGGTCCCAGGCCGCTTCTTTTGTTCCCCCATCCTTTCTTCCCTTTCCCCGGATTGTGTGCTCGCCGAGGGACGTCATCCCTCAAAAAACGTGAAGGGCTAAATGGGCTTAGATGCCGAAAGCACAGAAATCTAAATCCTAAATCGGCTCTTTTCTCCCTCCCCCAAGCTGCAGCGTTGAATTTGGATTTAAACGGCATCGGAAGTGTTACTGCTCATCTCAACGACTCCAGAAACTATGGATTCGACACTAATAACGGTCATTGTTTTTATCATTTTTCTTATATATCAATCCTTCGCCCTAAAAAAAATGAAGTTACGGCGCTGAATTTGGATTTAAACGGCATCGGGAGTGTTAATGTTCATCTCAGTGACTCCAAACACTATGGATTCAACACTAATATCGATCACTTTCGATCATTTATATATATACATCTCCCCTTCCCCTAATTTGCGGGGATGAATTTGGATTTAAACAGCATCGAAAGAGTCACTGTTCATCTCAGCTACCCCGAAAATTATGGATTTGACACTAATGTCGGTCATTTTCAATGTGTATTCCCCCTTCCTTCCTCCAAGTTGCACCTTCAAAGTGAAATGATAAAAAAACGTAGGCCCAAACCCCACCTATATTGAAATTTTTTCGAGATCGGTCTGGTGGTTCAAAAGTTGTTAAGTTACAAATATAGTCACTTTCATTTTTATATAATTTGTCACACTAGAAAAAAATGTATTTGTTTACATACAAAATATTATGCATAAATTTTATATAAAAGTCCATATTAGAATATAAAATAATAGTAATTATATGTTTTAGTGCATAAGTATTAGTGAAATTTGTATACTGCTGTCTCTTTTAAGAAGTATTTTGGTTAAAGTTAACAAAATTTCACCAGATCAAAGAGCACATCAAGAACTCAGTTTCATTTAAGAACTCTATTTGTTGCAACAGAAACGCTTCATGATGGTAGATGTATATGCAGCTGTTAAAGTCCTTTAATTAATGCACAACCACGAATAAAAGACTAAAAAAGCATATAAAGGAAATGAGTGCAGACTATTAATTTTCAAAAGAATAATTAGAACAGTTTTATTTTAGATTGCTTCTTTTTTAAATAGTCGCAATATTGAAGTTTCTCAACTAATAACTTTCACGCATTTGACGAAAAACGATTCCATTACTAGTAAAATTAACTTGATACAAAGATTTTTGTTATTTTCCCAATTTTTCAATTTTTCCGGAAAGAAACCGGAAAAAACGTTTTTTTACCAACGGGTTCAAAATTTCCGAAAATTTTACAACACTAGTTAAGTGTCAAAGGTACGAAGACAAGCAACGATCACTTTAAAAATTTCTCGCAACTACGTCATTTTAAGAAGTATTGCCTGTCCAAGAGGTCGGGCGCCCCCAAAATATAACCTCAGTGCAGAAAGGGGGCAATCACTTCAGCAAATAACAAGAACATTAATTTTTAACAGTTATAAATTCATCAAAGTTAATACATAATTACAAGCAAATTATCTCTCATTGCATTAGAGCATGTACGATTTATTGAAATTTTACATCATATGTCTCTCCGGTCTTCACAAAATAACCAACTTTTTAAACATATAGGGGAGACCGAGACTGGTTGGCGAACTTTTCATTCTTTATTTTTTAATGAGCAGATTGTGCACTGTATTGCAATGTAATGGATGTGTACGGACAGACCAATGTTTCCTCTAATAAATTCAATTTTTGTTTTTGTTTTGTTGCTTACAGTTTTCGATATATAATTTCTTCTTTCTTTTAAAACGGATTATGCCAACCGACCCCTACTAAGGGGCTGGTTGTCTGATATTGTGGAGCTACTTGGCATACTTTTTAAATATAGCAAAACAGACAGACAAAAAAATGGATTTATTAGAAATAAACGTTATTTTTTTTAAATTCTATTATATATATATTGCAATGAAGTAGGCTATTTGAAGTTTGAAATGACTTTTATTCACAACGTTTAAAGGAACCAACATTATGAAATATGAAAACTTCTTTCTTTCATTCTAGCTTGGTTGTCATGACATTGAAAGCTACAAGACTATCAAACCACATCAGTTTTAATATGATTTGGTGTAGGTTAATTCTTCATATTATTTCAAAATGTAATGAAAATAACTGAACTATCAAGAAAGCTAGTTTATTTCCCGCTGTTCACAAAGTAGCTAAGATAAACTAAGATATGTTTTAGCTGAATTATTGAGAAATGCAGTTTATTTCCTACTTTCCACAAAGAAAGAAAAAGCAATAGCTAGACCTCTATTTTTGTAACAAAAGAGCACATACAAAATATTATTGATCCTGAGAATTAGGCCTATTCAGAAAATTCAGAGTCTGGCATACAGTCTTATCTCGATTTCTAAATTTTGACCGTAATCCAATACGTGCATGTTATTCTATAACATTAAAGTAAAATATTGGTAGAACTGTAAACTACACAACAATAAAACGAACAATGTAACAATAAAAGTAAAATGAAATAAAATTCCACACAGGGTTGTTTGGCGCACTTGCCAATTAACCCCAAATGCTATAAGCCAACTAATCCCAAGCCCATGTTGTGCAACAAAGTCATCATTACTCAGCAATTGTTTGGCATTTACGTTTTATTGTTTGAATATCCATCAAAACAAAGTTCAGATCTAACTAATGCTATAATACTTACCTCTGTACTACAAATAGTGACGATTCTGTGATGTAACGGAGAACTGAAAAAAATACTTCAGACTGGCAAAAACACTCTTTATCTAATATACACCATAATCCGCAAGTTACAAATTCCATATGAAGGTGGCAGTTGCATCCATGGGTCACTCTTTTAACAGCAACAACAGCTCATTATGTTAATTAATGAAAGAGTTATATGCAGTTCATCAACCAGCCCCGGTCTCCCCCACTAAGTAAACGTTAATGTTATTGTAAGTGGTTACCTCGTTCCAATCCTCAAATATTTGGGCACTGATTTGATTACTTTCTATTAATTACTCTTAGTTTCTTGCTTGATATTCATAAACAATTTCTTTCTGTATACTTTTTACTAGATTATCCAGTTATTTGATGAAAATACAAACAGAATTGGGTGTTTTCCGTTTGTCAGATTTGTCAATTGGAATATTTGTCCATTTTCACGATTGGCGCATTTGGTCATTTTCGCATTTGGCAGATTTGTCCATTGGCAGATTTGGTAGTTGGCTGATTTGTCCGTTTTCACAATTGGCGCATTTGGTCATTTTCGCGTTTGGCAGATTTGTCCATTGGCAGATTTGGTAATTGGCAGGTTTGGTAATTGGCGGATTTGTCAATTGGCAGATTTGTCCATTGGCAGATTTGTCCATCTCGCGATTGGCGCATATGGTCATTTTCGCGTTTGGCAGATTTGGTAATTGGCAGATTTGGTAATATGCAGATTTGGTAATTGGCAGATTTGTCAATTGGCAGATTTGTCAATTGGCAGATTTGTCCATTGGCTGATTTGTCCGTTTTCACAATTGGCACATTTGGTCATTTTCGCGTTTGGCGCATTTGGTAATTGGCAGATTTGGTAATTGGCAGATTTGTCATTTGGCGGATTTGTCCGGGTCCCTTTTGGTCATTCTTTGGAACTTACCTGAGCACGCAGAATGATGAGTTGGAACGGTGTGTAGAAGACAGCAGAGACAATTGTACAAGGTAAAGAATTCAATGTCTGATATACTTTAATTTCCTTTGATTCATTTACGGTAGTCCGTGATTGGGTTATGTGAATTCCAACGTATAAATGTGTGAATATGACAGCAAACTAGACTAGAAGAAAGCTAATGAAACATGTTAGTGAAATTATTATGAAACTAAAGTGGAAAGTAGTATTGAACTTCAGTAATTCTGTACATTCATTTCGTATTCACATGAAAGTGAACCATATTGCATTAGAATAGGAGAAAACTAACGTATTTCAATTATTATTGACGTATTAATACGGTTAATGCGACACATAGTTTTAATATCTCCTATATACAGTGTAAAGTTTGGCTACATTTTTTCCATTTCTTTTTTTAAGAGCGAGACCAGCACTAAGGTCTCCAGTGCAAGACCAAGACCAAGACTGGATATGCAAGACCAAGTTCACTTTGGTGTTGGTCTTGGTCTTGTATTTGAACCTCACTACAAGAGACCCTGCGCAGGAGAGCTGAGCACTCTAACACTAAGTCACCAAAGTTTCTCACCGAATAATGCTATCAAAATGGTGAGAACGTGCATACGACCAGAATAGCCAGTCATGCCATAAATAAGCAAACGCAATTAATCAGAAGTGGTTAGCGTTAAAAATAAATAAAATAAAATAAAATAAAATAAAGGAGTTCTTTTTAAAGGAACGAATAATGTATTATTTTATTTTCTAGTGGTATGAAATATGAGTTAATGTCCATAACTTTCTCAAACATTAATGAAAATTTTAAATTATTTTTTTTAATTATTTAACGAGTAAACCGATATGCAAAGTCATGTGAAGTTTTAAAATGTGTTAGAGAAAATGCTTAACAACGTAAATATCTGAATAATAGATTTAAAAAAAAAAATCATACCAATTTTCATAACAAGTTTATATATATATATATATATATATATATATATATATATATATATATATATAATGAAACTTACCATAACCTAATTCAGCTTATTTCTAATTCACTGATACAAAATTATCATTTTTTCATGAAAGTAGGCATTCCTTATAGTTTTCGAGCTTCTTAAATATAATCTTAGCTTAGTTTCGTCCTGTGATTTCTATTAAGAGATAATGCCAGAGAAAGTGGTAGCCATTTTACTTATTTATTTAAAAGAAAATATTCAACTTTCATTAACGAAGCTTTGCTTCTGTCTCATTTATCCTAGATTCAAGGTTCGTGAGTCAGTATGGTTGTACTAGTTCATGATTTTGGATGATACACACAAACATGCCTCACAATCAATAAACTAGAATAAATTTTCGATAAGGTAATTCATGAAAAGAAAATGAATATAATTACAGGTTAACAATCATTTATGCTAAGTATTAATGCATTGTTATACAGGAAACCCACGTTATAGATTTTTCCAAGAGAGTTAAGTTAATATTTAATATTAAGTAAATGTTGTTATCTCTCTTTACGTTCCCAAATATTTGTTGTAAATTGACTAAGATCACTTAGTTATATCTGGAAGGTGGAAGCTGGTAGTTCGTTCTTAGATGTTGATAATAAGTGGATTTATATTAGCGTTTCCCCCAAATTCAGAGTTCTAAAGGGTACTTACGCAAGCTGTGTAAGTAGAGAAGAGTTGCATCTTGGAATTCATTCCGCTGGCACGGCAAACATTTTAACATTTCCCCCTCCACTCTTGCCTCATCTTTCCGAAATGTAGTTGAACTTGGGTCTCCTTCCACTTATGACTCTTCTTGTTGCAACATTAACTTAACTTGTTTCCCAACATTTTTCCCTTACAGTCCCCAGCTGTTGTTTTAAAATTCTAAAATACAATAACTTAATTATTTAGGGTAAAATGGAGGTAATAATACATGTAAAGAACGGTAGACATTTTTCTTCCTACTATAGTATTATGTTGTGCTTATATACTGTCCACCAACAGATTCCAGGAGAGTAGAAAACAACAAAAAGCGTTTTGTAATTCATTTCAAAACGTAGTTGACTTATTCACTTATCATATATAGTTGACAGTATATAGTATTGCTCGTTATTGTTTTGTAGTATCTAAAAAAGAAATTAACGAAAATCATATTCACGAAGAAATTAAATGTCGAATAAAATCAGGGAATTTTTGTCATTATTCAGTTCAAAATCTCTTGATGTCGGGAATTATGTCAAGGAATTTAAAGCTTAAAATATATACCTTAAAATGATAATCATACCAGGTGTTCTGTATGGTTGCTAAACATGGTCGCCTACTCTGAGGGAAGAACATAGACTGAATGTAATTGAGAACAAGATGTTGACCGGATTGAGGGAAATACGATAGTAGTATAGATTTAGTGAGGTATCCATAAAAGAGATGCGACAGTTGATAAGAGATAGTTTATCGCTTGTTTAATTAAGGATAAGGGGAGTATCGAAGGAGGTGATGCAATAGGATTAGGAAAGGGGGAAAGGTCAATTGATTGATAAAGAACACGTGATGTGTTTCACAATGATAGATGACGAAAGGAAAGGTTGAATGACCACTACGAAGGTCACAGTGGATGACCCCTGGAAATGGCCCCAGGACCCATAGCCCCTATGCAGGATCCATATTATTTATTCCTACGCTTCATTAGAAGCTAACTGTTAAAAAGGTAGGAGCAGATAAAAGGAAATGGCCCCTGTATAGGTACACCCTGCCCCTGTTTATTGAATTTTAAAAAATATGAAATTATATTTATGTGGACACAGGAATTGAACTCGGGAAAATAGGAAATAACTTTATTTTATTTTATTGCATTATTCAGCCATAGTTGGTGTCCGTACTAAAGACGGAGTCTTGTTCTCGCACTTCCATCACCGAAGAACTTAAGACATGAACTGAGGTTTTGCGCGCTTTAGAAATTCGGATGAATTGACCTTTGTACGATTAGATAAACTTGTTGAACGAGGAAACATCATGTGACGATGAGTAATTTTGACCGATGATACATGACTAAACATCATGTAATAAGTAATTGGGTCTACAACTGTGTGATTAAGTAACATGTGATTGATGACTAACCACATTGATTAGACATAAGATGAACACGTGATGAATCTGAAAGTACTTTAAATACAAGTTCTAAGAGAGAAAATATATAAAGACAGACAATGCAGTCGTATGAGAAGAAGGATTACTGCGATATTGAAGCATCATTATCTGATGCTGAAACAGAATTATATGAATCATCTTCAGATGAAGAATTTGATATTGATGAAATAGATTCATCAGTATTAACAGTTTCAGAAACCCCAGCATCATCACCATCAAGATTTTGGAGTTTAGACTGTTCTTGTAATAGTCAAACTGTGGACCGAGAATGTATAAAGAAAGCTATTGAAAAATGGGAATTTAACGAGACGTTAATATGTGATGGTTGCAGAGAAGGATCGTATCATGTGTATGCGCATGAATGTATGAATTTACCCCCAAAATCATTGGAAGTCCGTGCTTGGAGTGTTATAGCAAGCCCTAGTGTTGAAGATGATGTGTTTTACCTGTATGCCAACACCCACATTATTGGAATACTAACAAGAGAAAAATTTTATGAAGCATATTTGGAACTATTAAATGATATAGACTATTTTCCGGAATTACTAGAGGTTCTATTAAGAAAAGACAGAAGGAAAAATGTATTCGAATAGTGTGAGTGTTTTATGTGTGTTATGTAGTGCTAAAAATATTAATGTGAATTGTGTATTAAAAACAATAAATGTATACTTACGTGAGAATAATCCGCTGGATTGCAAATCAAGTGCTCTTCATGATATTGGATCATTTGCAGTAAAGTATTTATCTCTTGATAAAACTCTTGGTGAACTTTTTGAATTGTATGAACAAGAACATAGTGAAATCTCATTTATATGCTTTATGCGTAAAACTTGTGATCTTTTAAAAAATACAGAATTTGTTGGACAAATTATACCATATTTTATTCAGCGCACAAATGAAATTTCACCTTGCGTAAATCAATACATTATTGATATTCAAGGTTTTAAAATGTCTGATAACGAATTTATTATTCGTGAGTTTTGTCTTAGCGCATGTGATGATACAGTAAATTTCCATTGCTTGGTAAAATCACCAATAGAATATAATTTATTGTCATTAGGTTGCCAAAAACAAATTGATTGGCTGACATTGAATTTACACGGTTTGAACTGGGATAGTAAAACAGGATATAATGTATCATTTATACGTAACCTTGTATATCAATTATGTACAATGAATTCAACCTTTTATTGTAAAGGTTTAGAAAAATCTCTTTGGATTAAGAGAATATTTGCATTAGATAATGTTATTGATTTAGAAACGAAAGAATGTCCAGCATTAAATGATTTGTGTGGAAATACATTTAATGAATATTGTTCTTTTCACAAAAATGTTGTAAAGAAATCAGGATGTGCATATCGTAACGCACAACAGTTGAATTACTGGTGGAAATATGAAAGATCAACAGCATTAACTAATGCATTATCAAGATTGTAACGAGGATTTGTAAATTAAATGCATGAATATAGTTTAAAAATTTTTATTGTAAAAAATATATATACAATAATAAAAAATAAAAAAATTACTTGTGTTTTCTTTTTAAAATGTTGTTTACATGTTTATAAACAATATCATCATTCTTTTTTAAATTTTTGTTGTTAAACAATTTTAAACACTTTTCAAATGATTGAGTGCGAATAATATGATGCAAAAAATATAATACAAAGTATCCGCATAACACAGAATCATCGTGCTGATATTGTTCACTGTTTGTAAAATATAATTTAGTATTTTTGGATAAAAAATTTTTTATTTCCTTGGGAATGTCCATAGCAAGACTGTCAAAATAGAATCCATGTTTTTTCTCATTAATGTACACTGCTACCCAGTGTGATCCACTTGAATTGGATGTATCAAGATTAATTACAAGTGCTGCAGGTGGTTCTACCATTACAGGAAGTTTATCAATAGGATAAATCCCGGTAACACTTGCACCAGTCACTTTATCAGTCACTAATACTTTTAACAATTCGTCACTATACATGATTATTATTTTTTAATTATAGTAGGTATGTAATTATCACTGTTTTTCACATGTAAAACATAATCATACACTTTTACATATTCACTATATAGTAATGCTTCATGAATACTGCACCTATATTGTCCAAAACGATGTTTATTATGTGCACACTTGTGAACGTGGAAACTTAATGCAGTATACTTTGGACAGTCTATTTCTTCCAAATTTGTAACATTTCTTTGCAGAATTTTTTCAAGAAAACACTTTCTAGTTAATCCATACGTGTAAATACTGGTGGTATTTGAACAATATGATTGAATTATTTCCTTAAGAAGTGAATACTCTACATCGCCTTCGTGCCAGGTAATGCCATATACATTTTCACTTAGATATTTGTTTGTATTTATGATTGGCTCAGACAGCTTATTTAATGGATATGGTGGTTTAAATATCCAATTTTGTAAAAACGGAACGTCAGGATTTACAATTGCTAGTTCCTTTACAATAAATTCCTCATCATTATTATGGAATGCGGAGAAGTGTACAACAACCCTCATTCTACTCAACTGAATAAATTAGAAGGTGTTATCAGTATAAATATTTCTATCTTTGTCTATTTGTGCTAACGAATCAAATTGCGCATAGACAATACATGTAATTGGTTCAGTTAAAGTTTCTGAAAATGATACTTTTAAATTTACAGGAGAATCACGAACTACATCCCAAGTGTTGTCATCTAAAGTTCCAGTTGGAGATAGAATAAATGCATACAGAGTATATCCATTAGGATATTCTTCAAGAGTAACAGTATGTGAATAATTTTGATAATATATACCAGTACCTGATATCAGAGTATAGTAACTTAGAAGGTATAAATCATTATTAAAATCAGGCGTAAGGGGATTGGGAGGGAATGATTTTGATCCAACATGTAATTGCAGTTTGTTAACGTTAAAGTTTTGGAACTCATATGGATTAAGATGTGATTTACCATTGAAGGCTGTGTTGGAAATGAAACCAATAACCAGACCTTTAGGAACATTACCCAGAAAGAGATTATCAAGGTTATATGACTTGACTTGTGCAGGAATAGTATAAGATCTTGTTTCTACTCTTGTGAGAGGTAACTTGGCCGTTTCTGAAACCATTCGTGTATTTAATTGCATAGCTAAATCTGCAGCAACATCAATACGACGTACATGTAGAATAACTTCCTCAAGTGCAACTTTGTAACTTGTATTTTCAGGAGACATTAAACAAAAGTTATCTTTACTACGATGTAATTTTACACGTAAACTTACTTTATTAGGAAGCATACGATCTAAACTTACAATATCAGTATGAAGACGTCCGTACATTTCAAAAGATTTACTATTTTTTATTTTATTAGCACGCTTTTGAAAACCATAATTTGTATTGTCTAATTTATTAAAATTTTTTGCAGTATCTTTATGCCACATAGCACATGTTAAATGTGTTTGAGAAGCATCATGAGAATAATTTAATAAAGTTTCAATGTATGCACGATAAGGATAAGATCCTGATGAAGAACTAATTAATTTATCATTTAACGAAATATCAATTTGACTAAATAATGAATGTAGGAAATTATTTACTGGTGCTACAACATCATCGTTAACTAAATTTTTACCATCATCTTTTGTAATTTTACAACGTACATAAAGATATAGATATGCTGGATGAATAAATTCTCCTGTTTCTCCAGGAATAACAAATTCAATTGGTCCTTCTGATGTTAATGTAGAAATAGGTCGATATTCAGCATTTATAGTTGCTTCAATAGCTGTTTGTGTCATTGGTATTGAAAAGAAATCAAATTCATTGGTACAGCATTCAGAACTATCGGAATTTAGGAGCGACATTATGAAAAGATATCGTTTATATGTTTACGTTTTGTTGGTGGTCCAAAATTTACAATTGTAGGAGCCTTTCTTTTGCGTGACCGTCTCTTACCACTACCAGTTAGCAACTGTCCAACTTTATTAATAGCTTTTGTCTTTAAATTATTACCAGCTTCTTTTACACGTGCACGAACCGCTTCTTTAAATGGTTTATTTTCCAATACATCACCCGCAACTTGTATACCGGTTTGCAATGCTTGACGTCCTACAGTTTTTGCACCTTGTTTAAGAAATGGTAATGCAAAACGAAATAACCCTTTAAAGAAACTCCCGATACCATGTCCCCTTTGATATACAGGTCCTGAAAAATATGGTATTCCACGTCCACGATGTAAAGTAACACGTCTAGATCTCATTTTATTATTATTATTTAACAGGAGAGCGTTTAAAATGAAGTGTTACGGTCAGTGTCCCAGATCGGAATGGCAAATTTCGCCCTGCATGATCTTTTAATAGTATTTCAATTGTATTAAAACAAAATTTTGCAAGTGGCATATAATGAATATCTTCAAAGGTAATTGTTTGAACTTTTCCATATTTAATATCTGAAATTGTTGCTATACGTAGTAACGGAGCTTTTGTATCACCTAAAAATTGATATTGTATAATGTCGGTATAAATAAAAATTTGATGTGGATATCCAATATCTACGTATGGCTGTTTGAATCCACGGCGTTCTTTTACAAGATCTGATTTTTCAGAAAAACCTAATTGTAAAGCTAATGTAGGTGACAATGTAACAGATTTTACACGTTCATCGCATTCAACACGTACAATATTTGAAAAGCTAAACCGTATAAATCTTGATATTGTATTTAATTCATCTATTAAATGATGAATGGATGGATAATATCCAACAACAACTTTACTTTTCATAGGGTCTGCATTTTTAAATTTGTACCATACAACATTTTCGCCTTCGGTGACGTTATAACATGTTAATGGTATATGTACTTCACTTAACCCTACGTACCAATTGGATTCTGATAATCGTATATTATTTTTCAACTGATTAATAAAATGTGTTGGATTATTTGTAGGATATACATTTGTACTAGCATTTGAAACTAATGTAATGTAAAAACTATCATCAATACTTTCAGAAATCATTTTCGTTTAAAGTGAAGTGTCAAGTTTGAAGTCCCGAAACGAAATGGTAATTTTAAACCGTGTTCATCTTTTAAGTTTACTTCAATTGTATCAAAATATTTCTTTTCAACTTTAACATAATGGGGTGTATGAAACACAAAAGATTTTACATTACCGTGTTGTACATTATATACACTAAGTTTTCGAATTAACGGTCCAATATTTTGTTGATGTTTTACAATATAAACACATACATTAATTGAATTGGGAATATTATAATCTAAATTACATGGAAATTTACCCCGTGATAATAATAAATCAACATTTCTAATTTTTGTGTATACTACATTTTTAATATCGTGTGTATTTTCATTAATAAATCCAAAAATATGTTGTAATCCTGGTGTAATACCAATCATACACTGATCTTCTAATTTTAAAGAATGTTTAATTACAATTTGATTTTTATTTTGTAAATATTGTAACATACGAACATTTTCAGGAATTAACTCAAGAATAGATTCGATAGACGAATAATATCCCGGTGTTACACGAACATGATGGCGTTCAACTTTATCATTGATAACAGTAGTAATTATTATTTCTTCATTTTCACCAACATTATAAAAACTCCACGGAATATTAATTTGTGTTAATGCAACACCCCATTCCCCATCACTTAAATCAATAGGTTGTGCTAATTTAACGCGAAATGAAGCTGTTGTATTATTATTAAAAAGTCTACTACTGGCATTTGAAGGAAGAGTAACGTAAAAGTCATGTGTAAGGTTTGAATTCATTTTTAAGACTGAATAGAATCGGATCTAATCCATGAATTCATACTTGACGGATATCCCAACCATTTTACATACATCCACCCATTTTTACGTTTTAATACTTTTTCAATAAGATAAGTTTTTTTTGAATTTATAATTACTTTTTGTAATTCTTGTGCATAAAATATCCCTTTAATTTCTTCTCCATTCCAATCTTTTAATTTATAAGTCACAGGATTAGATTTAATACATTTATCGACAATAAATATTTCTTGTGACCATTTAGGTAAATATCCTTTTTCCAATACATGTTTATACTTACTAACACGAACATAATCACCCGGACTAAATTTACATCTTGTATTCTTTTTATTTATTGTATTTCCGTATAATGTTTTCCACACTTGATTCACATTGGAATCATTTACTTCTGCAGGCGCCATTTTAATACTTGAATGATATGAATGGTTATAATTATTGACAATTTGATCTAAGACATTAATATAACGATAAGTATTTTTTGCAGTAAAATAACGATACAATTTTTCTTTTATCGTTCTTATAAAACGTTCTGCTAAAGCACATTTAATTTCAGAATGAACACTATAATGATTAATTTCATATTCTTTAAACAATTGTTTTACATGACGATTATAAAATTCTGTACCTAAATCGGTTTGGACATTAAACACGGGTAACTTGAAATTTTTTAAAATTTTTCTTATTGATTTTACCATTTCAGGACCTTTCTTTGTTTTTAAGGGGACACAATATGCATAACGTGAAAAAATATCAATACAACATAATATATACTTATAATTATTATTATACTTTGCAATGTTTTGCATATCTGCCAAATCCATTTGTAATGTTTCATTTGGTGCACTAACATAATACTTTTTCCGTTGAAAAACTTTACGAATTGGTGCATGCAATGTATATGCATCTTGAGAAGCTAACCAATTTTTAATTTTCTTTTTAGATAATTTTGTTTTACGATGTAATGTTTGTATACTTGATAAAGAATTAGGATTTGAATAATCATAATATATTTTTGATAATTTTGTCATTTTTTTTACATACTATACTCTTTCCAATGTTTAAATAAATTAGATACTGCTTTAGGACTGGATGATTTTCTTATTTTACGAATACGTTGTCTACTACTACTAGTATTCAGTTTTGATGCTGGTGTACCAATAAATTCTTTAGGAACATTAAGATCTTCTAATAAATTTTTAAATTCATAAATACCTATAGGATTTCTTGAATATTTTCTTGTACGAACAACATCATTTACTAAATCTATAATATTTGAACCAGGTATTGTTTTTCCTTGGATACGGACTATGCCAGACTTATCCCACTGAATTTTATCAGAATTTGTTAACTGCTTTAATAATAGATCTGTTTTCCTACGTAGTGTTTTTGGTACTGAATGTAAAATGTCTGATACAAATGGTAAAATAGAAGTATTGTTATCCTGTTGCAAAGCAAGTGATGATAATTTTTCTTCTTCTTTTTGTTCATCTTGAATAACAGGTAATGTAATAGGTTTATGTGAAGAAGAAGAAGATGTATACTGTAAGTAACGATGCAAAGCTTGTTGATATAATTTCCATTTTTGTTGTACACTAATATCATGACGTTTTAAAATATTATTCATTTCTTCATCTAAACGTGATTGATGTGAATCTATTGATTTAAGATTGGACTGAATTTCATGTATTGCATTTTCAGGAACTAAAATCATTTTACGTAATTCTGACATAATTATCGACTAAAAATACTACTGCCTACTGCTGCTAGAAGTGGTCCCAAAATTAGTGGTAAAAGTGCACCACCTTTCTGTAGTAACAACCTCTTCTTTTTCTTTAATGCAGTACGCTGCTGAGATAAAGCGCGCAAGATCTTTTTATGTCTACGTAATCGTTGCTTCTGACGAGGATTTAAAGGGATGTTTCCTTTTATTGTGTTTTTAGCTACTTGAGAAATTGTTCTTATTAAATCCCCTGAAGCATTTTGTAAAATTTGTTTCCGTTTTGTATTTTTGCATTTGCACAGAGCACGGAGCGTGTTGTAGTGTTGTTTTACCTTCAACATCTTGATAGCAACTAAATAAAAATTTCTGTATGCATGTCTTTTATGTTGGCGTATACATGCATAATTTCATTAGGAAAAATATTTGTACGTATTCGCAATGCATCGTTTGTTTTTTGGGTTAGGTCAAATAACAAATAAGTGTGAGGCTCACGTGTTACTTCTTCGAATACATTCACAATTTCCTTACTATATCGAGGCATAATTTGCCTTGCTAAATATTGTATTTGTAATTTATCACGAGGATTTTTAAATACTATAATATAATGTGCATTTAAACTAATATCACGTGCATGTTTTCCTTTTGGAAATAAATTTTGAATAATAAATATAACAGTCAACTTTTTATGATGTGCATACTTTGTAAATAAATTAGCAACATCGCCATTAGTTTCTGACATTAAATCATCAAGTATTAATAATGAATTTTCTTTAATTTCAAAATTATTCATGTCAGGTATCCCTTCTACAAAACGTATTTTTGCATGTGCATCCAGGTTTGGTATTACTGCACCATAACACCAAACAATATCATTAAATTTTATACTAAACATTTGATCACGTTCATTAAGTAATCGATTTACAAAACATGTTTTTCCTGCCCTTGATGGACCCGCAATTAAAATGGTAGAGGGATGTTGAAACTTTAACATGTTGTACTCAAATGAATGCATGCAATAGAGCTTTTGCTTTATATACACTCACACATTTAAAAAGAAAAGAGATAGAGGTTTGTAAGAAAACAATCAATGATTGTCCTGAACTTCTATAAGAAGCAAACAAATAAATAATTAACAATAAGCTTCTAATGAAGCGAAAGAACAATAAAATAATTAACAACGAGCTTCTATAAGAAGCGAAGGAAAAAAATAATTAACAATGCACTTCTATAAGAAGCAGTCCAACAAATAATTAACGACTTTCCACTGGAAATTTTAACAGGCAGTTTCCAAAGAAACAAAAGAATATAAAAGCAGAGTTTCCATAAAAAACGAACTGGTTAAAAAAGAAAAAAAACATTCACACATGTCACATTTACTCGTTCGTGGGCCTATATCCGTAAGGTAAAGTCGCACGTTTTGTTATTGGTATATCGTCAGTCACGTCATCTTCGTCAACACGTTTACGTTTTTTATTTACCTCACGGTGTGTCTTAGTCTCTGTACGACTAAAGATACGGAACCCTGGTTTACGCACAATACTATTTGGGTTTTCTATTACTGTGGACTCTAATTGTCCAGACACTAATTTATAGAAACTCTCAAAGTTAATTTTTTGAGAGGTCCTATCGTTTAGTGTTATCCCCCTAATTTTGAGTATGTGCCGAACATCCCCATTGGCATTAATTAGCCTATAACAATAATTTTTCGCACCTAGACCGTAGAAGGTTGTAAATTCCCAACCTTCTGGAATTTCATCTGTTAGATCACCCAGATAGTTTCCAAGTGGTAACAAAGGTTTCTCATCTTTTTTCTGTATATACATAATACTGTCAGTGTCACAGTAAATGGCTCTGTCTGGTCCTACAGTCGTTAGTAATTTATATAGTTCAAGTCTAGCCCACGAAGTAATAAAGGCAGCTAATATAACGTTTGAAAATTCCAGTGGGACATTTTCAGTTTCATTATCTCTATATGTGATAATTAAATGATCATCATTAATTGGGACCACACTTTGAATTTCATACCTTGCCGACGTTAAATACCTAAGGAACGTAACTTCGTCACTAACGATTACACTATGTGACATATCAGTGCGCTGTCCCCATTTGCCATATAATGAATTGAGGTAAAGTTTTGCACATTGCCTCAATCCCGGGTTCGTCCTAATGTTATCATAATTTAACTGTATGCCTTCATGGGCATAATAGTCCTCGATATATTTTTGCTTGTCTCCTTCATTTTTACAATAAGCAGGAAAACCAGAGGCTTCCTGCTTCATCTGAAGAAAGGAATTCACATAAGTTCCGAACAAACCACCTGAATTCCCCTCTTCAGGATCCATGAGTTCGAATTCCCATATTTCATGTATATCGAGTATTTTGTACCCTTTTTGAAGAGCCAGGTGTAACTCTGTAGTACAAAACGTACCTGTAATAGCACACTCATTGTCACTATGAGTACAATCATCAGTGTTTTCCTCTTCCATACATGTCCGGCATAAACCAAAAAGTAATCGGCCTCCAGCCACATACGGAATAATTGGAAAATACAAGTTTTTCGGGGGCAAAATAGTGCATTTTACTACACCATGAATACTTTCCACATCTGGAAAGTCCGGCCCCGTATGTATCTTAGGTGATTTAACGGGCATAGGCTTACGTGACATCACATATGGATATAACGAGGTAATATCGGCGTAACATAACTTCTCATTACCCGTACAATTCACAAAAGATTTGAACACTTCAGTGCGTCCGCCGTTGTAACAATTCTTGGGAATAAGGAAATCAGGCAGGCTAGTACAACGTTCTTTAATAAACCTTTGTACGTCCTTATCCGTCTTTACCTTTTCATCCCAAGAACATTCCCAGATTTCGTATAGGTTTATACCTAAACGTTTTAGGTACTTCCGGCGGAGCATTGTTTGTTCATATCTTTTTTCCATTGTATTGCATGAGTCTTGAGCGTCATGTAAAATGTCGTTACGGTTGAAAGGGTAACAACGCGGGCACGAGTGCCAGTAACAACCATAAAATTCGAAGGCAGCGTTGAGTCCCTCATGCCATCCATCAACTTGGTACCTACCAATATACTTTTCCCCACCTCTCCTAGCATGCTGGATTTCTATCCCTAATTGTTTTTCCATATACATAAGCCATTGCATAGCTTTAGTACTATACTTTGTCTTATGATGGAAACCCAACGCGGGAATTACGGGAATAGTATTTTCAGGTAAGTACAAAGTACGATATGTACGCATTGCAAGGCCTGCAATGGTGGATGATGTCATGAAACATTGCAAACCATTCGTTTTCTCCTCGATAATGTCACTAAATTTGATGATCGCTTCTGCTAGAATTCTAACATCGTTTTCGCAATAAGACAGCATTTCCTTTTCGAGGTTAAACTCCTCGCCACTTGCCGCACGTTCTTGGTGCCAGGCTATTAATTCTTGTTTTTCTTCAGTGCTTCGTCCTTCAGGGTCATAGAATTCAAGTGGGGGATAGGGACCAACATAATTTTGATTTTCCTCGGTGTTAAATAAATAGGGGAAATCTCCCTTTCTTAAATTTCCGCGCAGGCCTAAAGTTTTGGGAAGTCTAGATAATTTACAACCAATAAATAAATAAAAATCTTTAAAGAAAATTCGATTACCAATATTAATATTAAAAATTTTCTGACCCTGAATTACCACATTAGGAATAAGATGCTGCTCTTCTATTAGATTTCTAAGGCAGAAAAGACCATCGTATCTGCTACCATTATGTGCAATACAAATTATACGTCTAAAGTCAGGTCGGTCTGCCAAAACATGGTTAATAAAGTCCGTCATTGTCTTAAAAGAAAACGAACGATTTCCATTATTATCACCACATGTTTTACAGGACTCATCGATACCTTTATTCATACAGTTGTGGCAAATATGCTTACAGCATACAAGTACTACCACATGTTCCCTTTCACCGCGCGCATTTGGTGCCTTTAACATCGTTTCTATATCATATGCAATGTACATAAACCTATCAGTATGTACAGGCTTTTGTCGTTGTACAAAACATGTGTGAGTAATATCAACATGCTTACGACAAGTCGTGCAAAAATGTTCACCACACACATGGTTTGATTTTCGACGCCTGTTATCAAAGATGATACCACAATTATTGCAGATCTTAACATTATCACACACAGATTTCCCGCCTTTATTACATTTCTTATGATTCTGAAAACATGTACCCTCAGCAAACTCTCTATTGCACGCATTACATTTAATTTTATCACTATCATAATTTCGTTCGTGTTTGCATTCACAAAGAGAACAGTGAGTTTCACACTTATGTTTATATGCTAACCCATTATATGCTTGCAAACAATAATAGCAATACTTCAATTTACCAAGTAATTTTTTAATGTATGGAATGGGTTCAAAATGGCCAACAGTGTCACCTCTCTTATAGAAAATAAAGATTTTATTCTCTGCATACTCTCCCGGGTAACGTACTATATATTCCCGGTCATTATTTTCATCTTCCTCATACACCACAATTTGATACTCACCACTTAAATATGATTGTATCAAATCCAGGTCTTTAAAATCACATCCACCCTTTGCTTTAACGTCAACTCCTGCCATCTCGCAGAGAACTTCTGCTTTAAGAACCCATGTATCATAATCTCTTGTTTTTAATTTATATAAACTTTGCTTACTTGCGGTGTGCTTTGTAATTCCCCAAACAATTGCCATGGGTAAGCAATACATATTATTGTTTTCTATGCGTATTAATCGCTTTTCTAAATAATCTTGATGTTTGGAATACTTTTCAACAGCACTTGCTGCATTTCTTCCGTTTCCATGCATACTCTCCGCTACATGGAAGCGAAACAATACCTCATGCCCCAAAAGGAAATCCTCATTTGAATTTAAAACTCGTTCAACTGAGGAAAGGACAGTTTGAGCAGAAAAATCGGGTTTTCTTCTAAATGGAACATATACAGACTTGTTATTTCTACTATTGCTACTATCAATGTATAGTCCAATATAATCAGTGGGGCGAGCATTAGATAACACATGTTCTAATGCGAAATTAAATAAGCTTTCAATATAGGCCTGTGGATTATCAATACGTCTTTCATTATCCACAGGTCTAACCGCGATTTCATGGCCCGTAAGGTGAAACTTACGAAACCGTTTTCTGCTCTCTCTTACTACTTCGAAGTTATTATTACTCTGATTTTCCCCCTCATTATTATTTCCACTACCACTACTACTAGTACTACCACTAGTACTACAATCAGTACTATTTGTACTTTTCTTATTATTGCTCCCATATCCAACAAACACGGGGTCAGGAGCATGTGAGGGTCCAGGTTGAGGATCAGATTGGTCCCCATAACCATGATTATCCTGTACACAAGGGTGATTGTATACAGGATTTTGTCCCTGGACTTGTTGCGTGGGTTTAACCACAGCATCGTCCACATTTTTAACCAATCTCCTCACTTCTTGTTCTTCATCGGAATTTACATTTACTCCATCTAAAAATGCCAAGTCCTCATCACTCAAGTTACAATTTTCTTGAGGGGTCACAGTTATGGGTGATTCAGATGGAATTAAAGATTCATCCAAAACAAATCGCGACCCAAAATCAAAAAAGTTGGATAACTCTGTATTATTTATTCTATCTATTTGCCCTTCTCCGCACGCCATTAAATACATAAATCTGTCTTGAGCATAATTGTAAAACTCCTTATTACGAAAAAATCCATATACAAATAACTCAAGCACATCGGCGGCTGAAACGCAATGATTTAAAAGTATAAGGTCATTACCTTCTAAAGCACGAAGAGCGTGTAGTAAAGCATCACATCTTACACTGGCTCGATGACCTAATCGCTGCAGCTCCATTATCGCCTTCCACGTACTGAAGACACGAGAATAGTCATCAAGCCCGCGTAAAACTTCATGCAGGAAAAGTTCATCAATCATATTGAACTCACCATTGGAACACAGGAAATCCATCTAAAACAAAAAAAAAGAAAAGATTTTGAGTTCTATGTAATAAAAAAAAATCTAGCAAAACAGACAATAATCAATAACTTGTTCTGAAAAACTATAAAAGAAATTTGTTTATTAATTACTGGTTAAAAAACAAGGTCAGCTAAAGAAATGTTCAAAAACTTGGTTTTAAAAAGTCTTGTTTACTAAGTGTTGGTTAAATCATTATTGGTTAAAAAAACAAGCTCAGCTAAACAAATGTTCATTAAATTGGTTTTAAAAAGTCTTGGTTACTAATTGCTTTCAATAAATATATTAATAAAAATAATTATGAAATACACTCACCTTCTAATTCTTAGTTGTTCTTCAAAACTGTTAAAAATGGCCTCGCTAATGTTTATTCTGCAACTGCACACTGTAAAACAGTAATAATATTTTTTACTAAATGTTATAATTTTCAATTCAGTACTACTATTAGCACTAGTAATAAGTCAGGGGTAAACAACACGTTACGTCCAACGGCGTACAATAAAATGATATTAAAACGGAATAGATATTATTATATATATATGTCATTACATTAAACAAGTTTACGCATGTTTTGACGCAATCATGTGGTAAGTATTGCCACCTAGCGGTCTTATTCAAAAGCATTCAGTATAGTATTAAGGCGTCTGCAAACGGGTTCATAAAATAACACGTCTCTGTGCATTTTTTTTCCGATTCACATTCTATACGTGTTTCCAATAACAGTAAACCTGTATGTAGCCTTGTTCCAATTGTAAAATATCCTAAAGCCCATCGCAATATTTATTCTCAAACTAAATATAGCAAAACAAAAGGCCCTCATTCTGTACTGCAGTCTACAGCAATATTCATTCTCAAACTAAATATACCAATAGAAAAGGTCCTCATTCTGTACTGCGCCCCACCGCAATATTTATTCTCAATCTAACTATACCAAAACAAAAGGCCCTCATTCTGTACTGCAGCCTACAGCAATATTCATTCTCAAACTAAATATACCAAAAGAAAAGGCCCTCATTCTGTACTGCGCCCCACCGCAATATTTATTCTCAATCTAACTATACCAAAACAAAAGGCCCTCATTCTGTACAGCGCCCCCACCGCAATATTTATTCTCAAACTAAATATACCAAAAGAAAAGGCCCTCATTCTGTACTGCGCCCCACCGCAATATTTATTCTGAATCTAACTATACCAAAACAAAAGGCCCTCATTCTGTACAGCGCCCCCACCGCAATATTTATTCTCAAACTAAGTATCGCAAAAAAAGTCCTCATTCCACACTATAATTAAGCTTTCCCCTAAATAGTCCGTGAATATTCTTAGTATACCCCCTTGATTACCTTTAGTATCCCCTAATAGTCCTTGAATATCCTTAGTATGGGCTAGCTACCCTTTAAGTATCCCCTAATAGTCCTTCAATATCTTTAGTAAGGGCTAACTACCCTTTAATTATCCCCTAATTATTCCTTTAATATTCTTACTATGGGCTACTTACCCTTTAAGCATTCTTAATATCCCCTGATTATTCCGTGATTATCCTTACTATGGGCTAACTAGCCTTTAATTATCCCCTAAATAGACGCTGACCATATTTAGTATCCCCCCTTGATTATCTTTAGTATACCCTAATTAGCCCCTAAATAGTCGCTGACCATCTTTAGTATTCCGTAGCTACCCCTTGATTATCTTTAGTCTTCCGTAACTAACCCCTGATTACCACCTAAATAGTCTTTCATTAACACATTGTGTCTTACTGCATAGTCTTTGACTAATACAATGTGTCTTAGTAAGTTGTCTGTTACTAACACAATATGTCTTACTAAATTGTCTTCGCATTCTAGTTTGCGTAAATAATCCATCGCAAAATCCATAAAATAAGCAAATGTGCTACATTATAATCTGTGTTTTGCAGTCTAAATATCATAAAGGGTAGTGAATCGGCTCATATTCCTATAGGCTACAATACAAAATGACCTAAAGCATTTTCATTTATTTTTATTTTACAAACTAGGCAATACAAATACTTTTTCTGCGCTTGTAAATAAAGTATACCAAAAAACAATTCCCCATTTCATAATAATTTCTTATTTATTAATCTCTTTAAATCAAAAATCTTCCATTACCATTCTCTAACTAAACACCAAGTATTAAGATTTACCAACACTGCTACAGGAAGTTGAGTCACTTCCTGTCCACGCGCTTCTTAGAATACGTAAAGTTCAAAATGTGATTTCGAGATGGAATTCAAAAGAAGATTATATATAAAGGTAAGTTTAATATCATTTTTAGCATTAAATTATTTAGTATGTACTAAAAATCAAATATTTCAAATTGATAATCTTTTTTTATACATTTATTTTATGAATACTTATGAAAATATATTCGTTCTTATGTGCGTTAAGCAAATAATGGTGGCCTACACTATTTAAAGGTATTTCCACATATGAATGTTAGCCGATCGCAAGCTAATGTTGTTTTCCGTGTTTTAAAATCAATTATATTGCGTATTTGTTATTGTAGATGCATAAAAATATAGCAGTGATTAATTTTAAAAGCGTAACAATTAGTGCCCATGCGTGCGTGCATTTATACGGAAGTATGCTTATATTTATTATTAATATTAATGTGTAACAGTCGGTGTCCATTCGTGAAAAAAAACGTGCGTGGATTTATACGAAAGCATACGTATATTTATTAGTTTTAAACATGTAGCAGTAAAAGTCCATTTGGGAAAAATACTTGCATTTATACGGAAGCATTCATACAATTATTAATGTTAATGCGTAACATTCGATTTCCATGCGTGTCTACATTTATACGGAAGCATGCGTGCATTAATTACAATTATTAGTTTTAAACGTGTAGCAGTAAAAGTCCATTCGTGAAAAAAAAACGTGCGTGCGTGCATTTATGTGGGCGGGGCAGGGTAAAGCATACGCGCAACCAAGTGGTTTAGGGGAGGGCAAAGCCGGTGTGCATTTCCAAGCAATTATTCAGTATTAGCAAACGCGTAACAATAAGTTAAAACAAAATAATAATTATTTTATACATTATTATCAAAAGTGAATAATGCTCCATTAAAATAAAGGCGCGTTACCGACGGTCACGATACCATAGGTGGCGTTAGCAGGTATATCCAGCTTAGGTTAGTTTATTAAGGAACCATATGGTTTTCAAGTAAAGGCGCGTTAGCAACGGTTACGTTACAATAGCTTAGTAAAAAAAAAATGTGGTTTTTAAGTAAAGGCGCATTAGGAAGTATAGCCATCTTAGCTTAGCTTAATAATAAATAGGCAATTTAAAATTTTGTGCTAGGCAACTAATTTGTCCGCAAAAGTTATATAACACAAACTATTTTATAACGCGTTCTCAAATGTAAGTTGGTGGGCGTACATACAATTTTAAAAGTGCAACCAGTATGTGCTAGGTGAACACAGTAATTTTTATTTTATGTTCGCATAAGTGCAATTGTAAAAAGTACAACCAACATGTGTTAGGTGAACACACTAATTTTTATTTTATTTTATGTTCGCGTACATGCTATTTTAAAAAGTACAGCCAAGATGTGTTAGGTGAACACAGTGATTTTTATTTCATGTTCGCGTTCGTGCAATTTTAAAAAGTACAACCAACATGTGTTAGGTGAACACACTAATTTTTATTTTATTTTATGTTCGCGTACATGCTATTTTAAAAAGTACAGCCAAGATGTGTTAGGTGAACACAGTGATTTTTATTTCATGTTCGCGTTCGTGCAATTTTAAAAAGTACAACCAACATGTGTTAGGTGCACACATTAATTTTTATTTTATGTTCGCGTAAGTGCAATTATAACAAAGGCGTAACCAATATGTGTTAGGTGCAATTGCATTTTAAAATTATTTCCGTAAATGCTTGCTATAATTAAAAAATAAATCTTTGTGTAAGCGCGCAACATTAAGAGCATTTTAAACATAGGTGCGGCATTAATGCTAAAAATATTTTACAATTAATCACTTTTTTCTCACGTTTCAATGTAAATGCCTGTGGTGGCACGTTAACGATTATGTGTTATACTTTTAAAGTGAATTACAATTTTACATTTGTTCGTTAGCCCTAGGTTTAAATATTAATGTACAAAAGGCGCGTCAGTGAATATGTGTAAATATATATATCAACTACAATAATAACTTACAGTTTTCGCTGGTCGTCCAAACTTTTTAAAAATCGCAAACACACACACGTAAAATCACACAATTAATTATTATAAAAGGCACTCTCAGTAGCAACAATTATAATATATAGAAAAAGGGAGCAAAGGGATTTATATATAAGTACTTTATTTAGTATAGGCGGAACCATTTTTTTTTTTACCCATAAGTCCATGTACTTTATTGCATATAGGCGGGGCATGGTCAATGTTCTCACTGTGAACATTGAATCTGTACAATAATAATTGTTCAGTTCGGGGCATTAATCTCTAAAGTTACAGTTTATTTTCTCGTATTAGATTGTAATAACAAAATAAATGTTTTCGACGTTCTCTGCTTATCTCTAAGTAATAACGTTTCCAAATTGTTTATATATATATTTACAAATACAAGTTCAGTTTGTAATAGGGCAAGCGTTCAATAACCCATCAGTTCTCGTGATTATCGGTTTATTTTTTTCTATCGTCAATATCATTTAAACTTAGACACATAAACTCGTGATCCATCTGTGATTAACTCTGTTAGATATCACTCATGCTTGTCAATAATAAAGGTTTTTAACCTTGCACGTGATTGTTATTCAGAGTTCTCATTAAGTTCAAATCATACAAATGTTTGTAAATGATTGCAAGCAAGCGTTCAATAACCCATCAGTTCTCGTGATTATCGGTTTCTCTATCGTCAATATCATTTAAACTTAGACACATAAACTCGTGATCCATCTGTGATTAACTCTGTTAGATATCACTCATGGTTGTCAATAATAAAGGTTTTTAACCTTGCACGTGATTGTTATTCAAAGTTCTGATTAAGTTCAAATCATACAAATGTTTGTAGATGATTGCCAGTAATCTGTGATTCGTGTCAATAAATAAAGTCTATAATCACTTTTATCATTCTGATACGGTACAAAGTTAATCTTGACGTCACTAAAGCCACGCCAAACACCTTCTCGCTCGTTCATTTCAATTTCAACGGCTCTCAAGGAAGGACGTCTGTGGCATTTAGTCTTCAGCTCATAAGTAAAAAATAATTTTTAATAAATATTACCCTTTTCATAGTATACTTGTAGGAGGGGGAGGGGGTTATTTTTAACTTTTCACGTTGTTCAAGTCAAGGGATGCTCACATCTTTTTAACAGGTAGCTTCTAATCAATTATATATGCTCACATACTGTTCGTATAGGTCATCCACAGTGGTCCTGTATGGGAGTCATTTCCAGGGGCCCTGCAAGGCAGGGAAGTGTCCATTTCCTTTTATCTACTCCCACCTTTTTAGCAATAAGTATGGCTTGCCATACGAAACATTCTCACATCTTTTTAACAGGTAGCTTCTAATCAATTATATATGCTCACATACTGTTCGTATAGGTCCTGCATAGGGGCTATGGGTCCTGGGAGTCATTTCCAGGGGCCCTGCAAGGCAGGGAAGGGAACCATTTCCTTTTATCTGCTCCCACCTTTTTAGCAATAAGTATGGCTTGCTATATTTTTCACTTCTCACATCTTTTTAACAGGTAGCTTCTAATGAAGCGTAGGGGCCATGGGTCCTGCATAGGGGCCATGGGTCCTGCATAGGGGCTATGGGTCCTGGGGGCCGTTTCCAGGGGTCATCCATTGTGGTCCTGCACAGGGACCATCCACTGTGACCTTCGTAGTGGTCATTCAACCTTTCCTTTCGTCATCTATCTCCAGGAAAAAAAAAAAACCTGACCCTATTTCATCACCTCCTTCGATAGTCCCCTTATCCATAGTTAAACAGTAGATATGTGCTATCTCTTATCAACTGTCGCATCTCTTTTATGGATACCTCACTAAATCTATACTACTTACGATACTCTTAAAATTTCGTGGATAGGGTTTGACGATCGGACACACCCTCTCGTTCTAGTGGGTGATGAAAATGGTAAATCTGAGTCAAACTTCACGAATCCTCGCGATCACTATAATATGTAGAACTCTTCTGAAAATTGTAAAGTTGGGATCATTATTATTAATAACAATGATAAGGACGATTTCTGTAAAGGAAATTACTCGCCATCTTCAGAGTAATTAACAATGTTAAGTTCATACGGAATGTGTTGTTGTGTGAGAACATAATGCTATTTTACCTTAAATCTCACTTTGCAAAATCAATAATGAGGACACTGAAAAGTAAATTGTAAACAACGTTATACTGTAACATTATTGACAGTTACGATACCTGAATAATGGATTATATACAAAAAAAAATGAGTTTCAAGTCAACACAAGCAATAGTGAATCCCCAAGAGTTAGCCTTAGACACGAGCGGTCCCGGGTTCAATTCCCGGTGGGGAATCACAGTTGAACAAAACTATGAAAGCTTTTTCAGGCCAACCATGATGAGTGAGTTTTACCTGGGTTTACCTCATTCACTCCAGGCAAATGGCGGATGGTACCTAAATATAGATCCCAAGCCGCTTCCTTCCTTCCCCAATCCTTTGTTATCTCCCTTTCATCGGATAGCGTGATCGCCAAGGGATATTTCTCAGATGTGACGGGCTAACATGGCCATTGATGGCGAGAACCTGGAAATCTAATTCCTAGGTCCTTATCCTTCTGCAAGTACCCCTGCTTTAGGAGGAGAGTACAAAGGTGTAATTTTTAATAGACTTGTGGAAATCAAATTTCAACACAAATTGTTATAAAATCACATTATTTTCCCAACAAAAGTTTTAGTAAGTCAATATGACACTACGAGAATGATTGTGGTTTTAGATTTGATTTTCAGTTTAGCATCACATTCAACGGCGAGGCTATATGATACGCGGACCCGCAGCTTAATTCGGAAACCGAACCGCCTGAGATTGAACCCGACCACCCACGCCAAAGACGTGCACGCTAACCGCTTAGCCTTGAGGTATATCCTTTGTGACTCTTAAAACAATGTTAAATTATGTTATTTTAATGCATATTCAGGGTGTTTCGAAACCGCACCTACAAAGTTTTCAGGGTGATTCATGACACGAAGATAATAATAATAATAATAATAATAATAACGAGACGTTCATATTAACACACAGAGGAAAATGCTTAGTTTCAGAGCTAAATGCCCAAAGGTTTGGAAAACTTACATTGATACAAATATATATATATTTTTTTTTGTTTTCTCTCTCGAACACGAGAAATTCTGAATAGCGCAGCCATTTTAGACAAAACTGGGGTCAAACTGTGCGAAAAAATAGTCTAAAGCTGAAAATCAGCAGATTTGTTCTATTGGATATCCTGAGCAACATGTCAAAAGTCCCTTGGTCGCTTCCTGGAACTCCAGACGTTTAAAGTCTGTACTACTGGAAAAGCAGAAGTTATCATTGGAATGCCTGTTATATACAAAGGGCTAAATCCACAAAGCTGAAATAGGCCCCAAATGAAAGATAAATAATAGTGCTTCAGTTTAAGCTGTATATTGTTTTAATCGCACAGCATCCAGGGCCGCACTAAACGATTGAACCCCTCAAAGGTCGAAATAACCGAACTCGCTTTTTTTTTCTTGGTTATCGACTTTTGCCATCGCAGATGTCGTAAAACTAACCGTATTAAAAAAAAAAAGTTTCAGCAAACTTTCATCTTTCCATCGGTATATTTGTAGTGTTTGTACAACAATATTTAATTTCCCTGTAACTCTTTACCAATTGCGCGTAAGTCAAAATTAACGTCACCATTGTTCTTCTGATTAAATTTGCGCCTTATATCATGTATCACATGACACTATTCCTATTTTTAAAACTTAACTTTAATTCAAAATGGCGGATTTCAAGATGGCCGCCGTCAGGTATACCCTTACTATATGACTTCTCCCTAGTTCTAATATGTACCCATATATTTGTTATTCACCTTTTGTTGTTACAAGAGGTCTTACAGGGCTTTTACCTTCAACTATATGAAGACTATTCTATACTTCCATGTGATGTTCTGGTAGCTGTATCTCCTAAACCCCTGGAGCTTCGCACCTACAACTTCACTAAAATACTAACCATATTTAGTACTACTTTCTCATATGTGTCTCAGTCAGCAACTCGATTCACCCAAACGTAAGGTTTACTTGTGAGGTGTTCATTTGACATCATGTACTGACGCACAAAGAAATAAAACTAATAAAACATCTAAAATAAGCCCTCCGACTTTCCTTTTTTTTTTAAATTCTGGAAGACTTAGTATCGCAAGTATTGCAAAAACTTGATATAAATCAGTGGCGAATCCAGGGGGAGGGCGATCGCCCCCCCCCAGAAAAGGAATATTTCTTTTTTTATGTATATAAATAAAACCCATCCCAGAGTATGCAGCTCTTAAAAGTAGCTCAAAGTAGCAGTATGACAACCCATCTCCCCCAGAAGTCGGTCCTGGATCCGCCCCTGTCATGACCAACTGTATAGCTATTCATAATGTTTATTAAAAAAAAAAAAAACATCAATACAGTATTCGTCTGCTTCTCCGTCTGATTTTTAACCACACATAGGAGCAACATTGCATCTCACTTTTCTCTTAGGTTTTATTTTCAGGCTCAGAATGCTTCAATGTGAAAAAGAACATAAGTTTTAGCTGTGCATCGCAATTACCTTCGTAATGTCGTGAAGGTTGCATAACCACACTTATTCAATTCCTATGAGGCGAAGGAACGGATTGACCAAAAAGTCAAAATTTTCTGTGTAGACTATCACTAAAAAGATACAACTTTTCCACAACTCGGCGAATCGAAATTCAGAAAAAAAAAACGGCCCATCCTATTATCTACCCAACCCCATCTACCCTACCCCCCAAGATGAATCAGTTTCGTCGACATGTGTCAATTTGGTCATCGGTCGCTTATAATAATAAGCACCTAACACAGTTTTTGCATCCGGTCTAGCTGTAGAAGAAGACTTCATGTACTGTATTTGGTGTCAGTACAAGCGAGTTTAATGAATTCTGAGCAATAATCTGAATGAGGAAACTAAACATGTATATAGCAACAGTGATTTATCTACACCCTCCTAACATCCCCAGCAACCCCTAAAATTTTCGGGCTCCCCCTGGAAATGAATTCCTTACATCCCCCAACTACGGGGGGGGGGCAATATTAAGAAGATTCATTCTCGTCCTGCCTAAAGGCCTCCAAGATTTTGTAGAAAATATTTTAAATGATCTTATCATTAGGCAGAACAGGAATTCCTGTGTTGTATGATTAACGTTTGCGTCTAGCGCAGGTTCTTCTTTTTCTTCAAAAAAATAGGATCTCTTTTTGGTAGGCGTGATAAGTTTATTGAAGTTAATAAGAAAAATAAAAGTTACAAGTTCCACAACAAAAAACTACAAAATCTCACTAGTTGTTCTTTCAGCAAAATTATTAAAGTTCCACTTTAGATAAAGATGGGAAACACTAGATACGTCAAAATACAAAAATATATGAATTCGAAGATGTATATATATATATTGTTCCAAGATTCTAGTTACATGTAAAGATATATATATATATATATATATATATAGTACTAAGATACTATTTACTATTTAAATGCTCGTCCCTAAGATACAGACCGCAAAGAATATACTAATAACGCGAATGTGTCTTCCTGGAATGTGCCAAGCCTTGTATAGCAACTAGTATATAAAACTATCGTAAGCACAAAGATCGAATCATCACATGAGTTTAGGTCGACACGTGGACGCACGTGGAGACCTATCATACAGACTTTGAAACTGGACTTAGTAATCCATGCTCTCACTGCGTGATGTACACGCGCGTACATTATCATACTTCCTTGAAAAATAAACCATTACAAAAGAGAGTATTTTGAAAGTACATACACTATCATCACATATGTGTGACCCTACAGTGACCCTACATCCTGTTCTTGGCTGGCACATTATCAATAGCTTAAAGAATAAAGATTCGTCTTTTATACAATATTAGCATTGACTTCAAAAATAATATAACAACTATAAAATACACTAACTTATAATCGAACCCCGATCTTTTATATACAGTATATACAGTGACATTCCAGGTAAGTACTGCTAAGAGGGGAGGTGCATCGAAGGTGATAAACAAAATAAGAAAAAGAAAAGAAAAAAATAACAGTAAATATACGTTCATACAACACCTCCCTCCTTTTTTGAATTTTCATATCAAATTGCGAATTTGGTTGCAAATTTGGATACTGAAAATTCACAGTCTAATATGAAACATTAAAAGATTTTCTTTTTACCTTTCCTTACGTAGATTAGGACTTTTCTTAGGGGGAACAGCTACCTGTAACTCATCTGTAATCTCAGTAAGCTGCTCAGCAATTTTTGACATGACTACAGGCTCAGTGGTATCTTGTTTTTGATTTATTTTGGTAATAATAAAAGGTTTAATGCATATTTGTTTACAACAGCTATCATCATCAAAATACCTTTTGAAAAAGCGAAAACATTTACATCGGTAACAACAACAAAATATTAATATTAGAGCTATCAGAACTGTACCAAAATATGAAAACCAAGAGAGATGAGTTACCTTTTCAGAATGAAGTAGTTTCCATTGTTCATCATCTATTTTCTTTTCTACTTCCTGAATTTTATGGCTTGCTACCTTTAAGTCACTAACCGAATTAATTACATGCTGAATGGGTAGGTTAATTTGCATATCTTCCAGGTATATATGAGAATTTAATATTTCACAACAATTATCAGTAAGATTTAATTTCGGAGTAAAGTCTTTACCTGTAACATTGGTTTCATACCACATTTGTGTTTGGAGGATCGCCTTCAAACCATAAGCTTTACAATTATTATCTAGATGAATAATACCTGAATTTGTTAGAATTAAATCATAAGGTTCAAATCCATTACATAATATTGTCATTTTCTCTTCCTGTGGAGCAGCAAAAATCCACTCATTGTTATTTAAGGTTACAAATATACAATGATCAATTTGTATCACATGTTTATTACAATCCATGGGAACATAATGAACATATTGTAATAATTTCATTTCACACTCTTGATTTATATGACTAGACAATATAGGAAACGTTTGTTTACACAAAAACCAATCTTGTTTAAGAATCTTACATTTATTGAACTCAATTTCAGTCATTTTTGCGTAATATTGCTTAATTGAATCAACTAAAAGGTAAGGTTTTTCAGGTTGAATAAAAACAAATTTATTTGTTGTATTCTTTATTTTAGTGGGGAAGGGAGTTAACTTATATACTAGATAACGAATGGAATCTGTCAAAGGGAGACGAATTACATAGGCTAATATTCCATTATTGATAAACACATCTAAATTTATTATTTTTAATAAAAAGTAACTATTCCTAGTACTTGTCCCAATTGGTAAAGATAACGCACTATGGAGGTCACTTTGACTAGCCTTCCAATGTTGGATTATTTGATAAGGAGTGATTATGTGAGGCTGTAATACACCTTTCTGTGCATTTAAAATTGCTTGCAAAACAATTTCATACTGATCCTTTAAATCTCTTAAATACCTTTCAACTTTTGCGATATGTTCATTTATTGTATACTTTAAATTTAAATCCAAAAATGCTTCATTTAAATGTCTCTCTCTTTTTGATATCTCTTTACTTATATGCTCTAAACCTTGACTCAAAATATTTTCGTTAGTCTCTACTGTGTGAAGAGTTTTGTTAATACCTTGTAGGGTAGATTTAACAATAGTCATCTGCTCTTTACTCAATTTCAAGAAATCTAACTGTTCTTTTTCTAATTTATTGATTTTTTGAGTGTAATAATTGGCATCTTCATCGTCTAAGGTGCCAAATAGAAATTTAGCAAGGTGACCAATACCATCTATTAACCCTCGTTTTCTTCTACTTTCTTGCGAAGAAATTTTTGTTACTTCTTTTATTATTTCCTTAACCTCTTTGATATCAGATACCTTAGTCAAAACTTGATTTACGAACACTGTAGCACAACTAGTTTTATTTGATTTCACCACTGAGTGTCTACACAGGTTTTGTGTCCTATCTACGTAAGTTTCCAAATTACGAAAGCTTATATCTAGCTTAGTTAAGTTAACGTAAGAGACCAATTGCCAGTAAGTATTATATAACTGAACCTCTCCTAAAGAGTCATAATAAATACCTGCCGTATTTTCAAATTTCTTTATGCGTGCTCCAAGCTCTAGACTACTACATATAAGAGAAACCAGTAGAATAGCTTTAAGTCCTATCATTTTGAACAATCCTGTAAATATAGAAACGTTATTTTACTTTCCTTTTTTTTTTTTTTTTTTTTTACAAGATAACATGAAGAATTTGAGTCACTTAATAATACATCTTTAATCTATTGGCATGCACAGTCATCTCTTGTTTGCCAACCTTTAAGGTACAGTTTACACATTTTGTTCGAATTATATCGTACGGTCCGCGCCACAGACTGTCAAGTTTCTTTGATCTGCCGCGGCGGACTGACTCATCATATAATAACACTTTATCTCCTTTCTGAAAAATGGATTCGTTTTCGTTTCTATCATAATATTCTTTACTTTTCTCCTTTTTGTCAATGAGGTTTGCTCTAGCTAATCCGTGCATCTCCTGCAATTTGTGTTTCAACTGTTTTACATAATCATCGTAATTGTATACAACTTCAGAAGGTTTTCTTTGTAATACACCTGGTATATTTACAGGTTTCCCGAATAACAGTTCGAAGGGAGTGTATTGAGTGGAACTATGAGGAGTGGTATTATAACAGAAAGTAGCATATGATGCTAATTCGTCCCGATTATTCTGATTTTCTGCCACATAACATCGCAAGAAAAATTTTAAAGACTGATGGAATTTTTCTATACCACCATTCGATGCAGGATGGTATGGGGTTGTATGTAGTTTTTCTATTTGTAACAATTTACAAATACGCGTGAAGACATCGCTTAAGAAATTACTTCCGCAATCAGACAATATACTGTGTGGAATGCCAAATTTTAGCACTACATTCTCGACAAAGGCTTTGCTGATTGTATCAGCATCTTGAGAAGGGATGGGAATTGCAATAACAAATTTTGAAAGGTTATCTTGTACAGTCAATAAATATTTGTTTCTGTGTTCTAAAGTTTCTGGGAGAGGCCCGACTAAATCTAACGAGACCTTTTCAAAAACTGTACTGGGCGTGTCAGTTATTACCATCTTCATTTTTACCTTTTGTTGTGTGTTCCTATTCTTTTGACATATTTCACACCCTTTTATGTAATCTTCAACATCTTCCTTCAGTTTTGGCCATTCTTTAATGTCAATATTATTTAAGGAAAGGTACTTCCTAATCTTTTCATAACACCTATTCATTCCTATATGTCCACCTAGAATTTGAGTATGAAACTCTTCTAAAATTTTGTTTTTCGTTTCTAAGTCTAAAGCTTCAGCTTTTTCTTTCTGTTGTGAATCACAATTTGATACCCTATCTTCTTCTTCAATAACATCTAAAGAATACATTCGTGACAAGGCGTCAGAATTTGTATTTAAGCTTCCTTTCTTATACACAATTTCGTATTGATATTCCTCTAAAAGTATTCTCCATTTTAAAAGTCTAGATGTCGGATTTTGTACTCTAAAAACCCACGTTAGTGGCTTGCAATCTGTGACAAAAGTTACTTTTGTTCCGTAAATGTACGGTCTAAAAACTTTGCTAGCCCACACTAGAGCCGCCAGTTCCCGTTCAGTCGCTGAATACGATCTCTCTGCTTTATTGAAAACTCTACTAGCATACGCAATTGGAAGATCTTTGTTTATTTCACCCTGTGAGAGAATAGCTCCGCAGGCAAATGCCGAAGCATCCGATGTGATTATAAAAGGGTTTTTAAAATCAGGATACTGCAAAATTGGAGGAGTTGTCAATTTCTCTTTAAGAGAATCAAATGCAACTTGTTGTTTGACTCCCCAAGAAAACTGGACGTTTTCTTTTAATAAGGACGTTAAGGGTAAAGCAATTTTACTGTAGTCTTTTAGAAATTTTTTATAATATCCAGTAAGTCCTAGAAATCCCTTAATTTGTTTCTTATTCTGAGGAACAGGAAAGTTCTGAACTTTCTCCACTAATCTTGGATCTGGTTTTACTCCGTTAGGTGTAATGACATGTCCTAAGTATGTTAATTCTGGCTTCAAAAATTCAGTCTTATCTACACTTAACTGCAAGTTGCTTTTACGAAATCTTTGCAAAATCTCACGTAATCTACTATTATGCTCTTCTAAAGAACTAGAGAAGACCACTGAATCATCCAGGTAGATGAAACAACTCGTACCTGTCAGCCCTGCTAACACTGTATTCATCAATCTTTGAAAAGTGGCCGGTGCTGTCGCCAGACCGAAAGCAAGTCGCTTGAATTGATAATGATTTTCAGGTGTACTGAATGCAGTTATAGGTCTATCCTTTTCCCTAATATAGCATTGATGGTACCCACTATGGAGATCTAAACTGGAAAAGTAACGCGCATTGGCTAAATTACTCAAAATGTCGTCTATGTTAGGTAACGGAAAGGACGAATGGACACATAAATCATTGACAGATCGATAATCGACTATTAGTCTATATTTCTGTTTTCCTGATGCATCGAGTTTCTTTGGAATAAGGAAAATAGAACTGTTCCAAGGAGAAGTAGAAACTTCTATAATGTCTTGTTTTAACAACTCTTCTATTTGTCTATTTAATTCTTCCTTATGACATTCTGGCACTCGGTAATTCTTTTTGTTAACAATTTTGCCTACATGTTTAGGATCAATAATAATTTCATGTTCAAGAACATTTGTAGCAGTTAGTTTGTCTCCTGGTAGAAAGAAAACATCATTGAATTCATCACAAAGTTCAAGTATACTTTCTTTTTCTTTGGGTGGTAAATGACCTAGCCTTAAAAGCTTATGAAGTAATTTTAAACGTTCAGTTAAACTTTCTGAATTTGACTTTTGTGGGACCCTGTCTTTTTCACACTGAATATTTAAAACATGGTTTTCTTCTAATTTCTCTAAGTCTATCGGATCTAAAGTAATATTCTCTACTGAAGAATTCACATTTAACACACTAGCTATGCATTTATTTTCTTTCGCTACTGTCAAACAAGAAGAAAGAAAAACACCCGGTTTAATCTCTCGTTTTTCTACAATCCCAATTCCTGTGCTGTTTGTGGGAACAAAAACTAACTTCTCGCATCGAGCTGGAATACTATATGTCAACGGTAGTATAAGTTTATCGCTGCCCTTGAGGTCAAGTTTCTGGCAAGCATGTGTTGACAAGGGAGGAGGAGGGGGAGGATGGAATTCTAACAAACAATTTTTTTGTTTCAAAAAATCACGTCCAAGAATGTGTCTGCCTTCTGATAAGCATCCTTCCAAAATAACATGAAATTTATGTGAGAATTCTACTCCTTTTATCACTAACGTTAGATAAATAGTACCTAGTGACCTAGTTTTAACATTGTTTAATCCTTTCAATGTCACAGTTTGTGTTGTATCAATATTCTTTCTAAAACTGCATGGAAGTGCATGGATTTGCCAAAGACTTAAGTCACTGCCTGTATCTAAGAGAAAAGTTGCATCAACATGCAATTCTTTAATGAATGCCGTAATAGTACCTTCTTCTTGATTTGTTACTATGCAACCCTTCGTGTTATCTGAGATGCAAACAGGTTGCTCATTTACATCCATTTGCGGTTTCCCTGACCACTACAACTTGAGCACATCTGACTACTGCAGGCTTTTACTTCATTAAAATGCAGAGAACTTTGTTCTTTATCACAAATTCTCTCATTTCCACTAGTATTTACCCTACTAGTATTTCCACTAGTATTTACTTTACTAGAAACATTCAAACAATTGCTATAACCTTCCGTGCCTCGCGCGGCGCTCTCGGAAAAATTACAATTAACCCCTCCTGTGCCTCTCGCGGCGATCTCAGGAGAATTACCATTAACACATCCTGTGCCTCTCGCGGCGATCTCAGGACAAATTTCACAAACGTGTACCGTTTTCATAAACTGATTAGAAGAATTTCCTCTTTCCTTTCTTTTCTGTAATTTGCATTGAGCTTTGGTGTGACCAGGCTTATGGCATAGGTAACATACTAATTCTTTCTTTTGAGCTTTCTTACTATTTACATTTGGAAAGGGGAGAGAAGTGTGGGAAGTGATCTGTGTTTCTTCTTCTAGAGCGAGTTCGATAATATATCCTAAGGATGTATCATCATCGCTTTTGGATCTTACAATCATCTGAATTCTGTCATTTGTTAGCCCCTGAATAAAACTTGCTTTTGCTAAAATTTCAACAAGTGCTATGGCTCCTGGCAATTTAGATGCATCTATAACACGAGCAACGGCTTCGCGTAATTGACTTTGAAGAGTGTCTACTTTACTTGCCCATGAAGCAATTGAATCAGCTTTGGTTTGTCTAGCACTAAAAAGCTGGCATGCATAAAAATCAATAGTTCGTCTAATGGAATAATTTTCTATTAATATTTGTTTAACAGCTTCCCACGTAGTAGTGGTTTTTCTAACTAATAATTTAGATCTAGCATCCCCAGTTATTTTGGCTTTAACAAATTTCAAAAGGGTACTATGCTTAGCTGGGTCAACCAATTCAAAAGCAGCATCTACATTAGACAGAAATTCTTCTAATGCTTATCTTTTTCCCGAAAATGGTACTGAAATTAACTTTAGTGCTTCTGACACACTACAATACTCTACTTCTGTATCAGAAGAATCAGCACTACCACTGGCAGCCATTGGCAATTAGTACTTACGTTAAACTATACAATTTAAATTTACAAAAAATTTTGTTAGCGACAATACCTTCCTTACACCTTCTGTTTTGCCAAGTATTCCCAAGATTAAACGAATGAAATATTTTAATCCTTCCCTAGAGGAACGGTGAATACTAAAGCCTTCTATCCTAGACTGTTCTTGTCTTGATTTTACGTTATTCACTTCACAAATAAACAACAACCGCGGTGACCAAAGAACAAATCTTTTCTATCCCCAGGCGTAACACTTGAAAATTTTGGAAGTTCAAACAAGCAATGAAAATTGTAACCAACCTTGAATTTCCTGTGATGGGGGGTGCTGCTGGCGTCGATCCTGGTACTTTCCTGATGTTGGTTTAAAGATGAGGCCTCTGGATTTCCACAAGATCTCGGCTTGGAATGTTGCTCAATTGGGACCAGCCACACTTGAGAATGGTACTGCTTACTGGATCTCTGGAACTGGATGTAATAAAACTGGAACACTGGAACGTGTGTACGCCGAGGTATCCGCTACACCTAGTACAGGCAAGCTTCTTGCACTCACAGTAAAAAAGGTGTTGTCGACGAAGTGCGGTCTGTATCTGGACGTAACGATATTTTAAAACGTATCAGC